>NW_024423786.1:69250538-69264600 GCF_017311325.1 Ursus maritimus | reverse complement strand
ATCCCACTGAGGTGTATAGAGATAAACTAGAACATTTGAGTATCCGAAACTGGAAAGGCAGTGAGCTTCCTGTCCCTGGAATTATGCACGCAGACAGAGGTAGCCTTGGTGGAGGGCAGCCAAGAAGACCCATCAGCGGCCTAGACCCCCAGTCTCTCCTAGCCCCTGGCCTCAGTGAGTCATGCCATCCCAAATACTGTCTTGCTCAGACTCCAGATATAGCCTGTCTGGCCACGCCTTCTGAGGGAGTAAAATTAGTGGTGCACTTTCAAAGGGGGGTGCCTTGGCCAGGAGAGGACTTGGGAGGCCCAAGTCCCAAGGGCTCAGCCAGTACGTGCAGCTCTCTTTGTTCCTCTCCCGGAAGTGGCTGCTGTGGAAAATTACCCAGAGCAGGAGTGGCCAGGAGCCATGGGGGTCTCCAAACTGCATCTCCCCCCAAAGTGGCCCTGCTCTGGGACCCACCCAGGGATCCAGATGAACTTCTCCTGGGGAGCACAGAGGGATTTGGCTTCTCAGCCATCTTTCATCCTGTCCCCCTACCCCAGACCCCACGGCCCAAGCAGGAGCCAAGCACCCAGGAGGCCTTGGGAGTCTGGTGACTTCCCTGAAAACCCTAACAGACCTTCCCAGGGAGAGGAGTGGGGAGAGGAGCGGGTGCTGAATAGAACCTCTAAAGACCACTTTTTCCAGAGTCAGGAAGCTGGTCTGGTTTTTCACCTGCTTGCTATGTGACCTGGAGCCACTTACTTCACTTTTCTGAGTCTCAGCTCCTGGATTGGGAAATGAAAATAACCCTTTCTGCAGCCACGCTGCCGAGGCAGGTAAGGTGTGTTGGACTCATCATCACAGCAGACCTGCCCCACTGCTCTTTAAATGAGTTTACCATATATATGTAAAGAGCATGGTTCGATAAATATGCATGCCATAACTGCAGGAGTGAGGGGAAAGAGGGGAAGGCAAGGTCCACAGGAGCCCTCCCGCCCACACGAAATGCTCATTAAAACTGAAGCCCCACCATGGGGCATAGTTGGGGTGGGGCGTGCTTTAAATCTTTGCAACCAAAGAGAAAAACTTTGCTTCGCGGTCTCAGACTACCAGGGCAATTCTCAAAGCGAGAGTGGGGAAAGACGGGATGGGGGCGACAGTTCTTCAGGGAAACCTTCTCTTGGTGGCTCCTCCCCTAAAGAGCCTGAGACCCCCAAACAAGGCCCCCCAGGCCCCTCTTGGCTGGGGTGATCCGAACTCACACAGGAGTGTGTGCCGGGGCACCGAGGGCCACAAGCCATGTGGGCCCCTCTGCCCCGGTGTGCCGAGGAGGGGGCAGGGGTCCCAGCCTGGAGGAGGGGGCAGGGGTCCCAGCCTGGCCAACAGTGATGCCCGCAGGCCGTGTCTGCCCTGGCCACATTCTTTGAGCGCTTACCAGAATTAACCCATGTATTCCTCCCAACAGTCCCAGGAGGACTGGGCTGCTAGTCCCATTTTACAGATGAGGACACCGAGGCACGGGGAGGTAAAGCAACTTGCCCGCGACCTCACAGCGCCGTTGCCCCTGATTTCGTCACAGTTGGGGCAGCCCGAAGAGCGGTGCTGGCTCCTCACCCAGGGCCGGGCAGCGGCCTGAGACCCAGGGGAGTTGGGGCTCCAAGCCAGACAAGTCCCGCCCCCCACGGGCCGCGGCGCAGCCAATGGGCGCCCGGCCCCGAGTGGGGTGACGCGGCGTCAGCGCGAAACTCCCGGGAGCCGGGCCCTGGGTCACATGCGCCGCGCCCGTTCGACCCGGGGGGTGGGGCGGGACCGCGGTGCGGGCTGGCAGGGTCTGGGCCCCTGGGACCAGTCGGGCCTGCTCTTTCCGGCCCGGCCTCCAGAACAGACACCTGGCTGGGACTGCCGCCAGGTGTGCGTCCGGACGCGGGGGCGGGGCTGACTGGGACGGCCCCGCCCCCTGCCCCGGGCCCCTGCGTGCGGGTCGGCACCGTGAGACACGCCCAGCTCCCAGAGGCGGGATTCCGCTCAGGTCACCCAGCTGTGAGACAGGGGTACACATCTCCCCGCTTACTTCCCCAGACGTCTGAGAGACTGACAGGCATCTGTGGGTTCCGAGGGGCGGGTGTCCGGCCCAGAGGCGGACAGGGCCTCTTGCAAGGCTCCTCGTCTTGGCGGAGCTCGGGGGTAGGTAGAGGGGCAGGCGCTGGGGTTGCCAGGGCTGCTGGCACTGGGCAAGAAGGCTGGGCTTGGCCACCCTGGGCACTGCCTAGGAGAATACTGAGACCCCTCCCCACTCCAGGAGTCCCCGGGCAACCCCGCCTGCTCCCGTTTATCCTTCATTTCTGCAGTAGCTGAGCTAGGACCCGCCCAGGTTATGGCCAAAGGGGCCAAACAGCACAGAGCCGGCCTGGAGCCTCCATTACCCCCTCTGGACGTCATGGAACCAGATGGCTGTTGACATGGATGGTTCTGGTCCTAGATGACCGTGTATGCTCATTCCACGTTGGCCCCTGCTGCGTGTCGGGCAAATTCTTTCTAGCCCTGAGCTTCTTTGGGTCAGCTTGGCCCCAGGAGGCTCCCTTGTGGTAGTCACCTCCAGGTTCATCAATGAGTCAATTCAGTAGACACTCCACCACAGATTTGGGGGAACCACCAGCTCTGCTGAGCTATGAGGGGTGAAGCTGACCTAAATGAATGGGGGGAGGCATCTGTCCCCTGAGTGCTAACCAGCTATCTGGGGTGAGGCCAGGTGTAGATTGAGGGGGAGTCACAGAACGGGGTGGGTTGAATTGGCGGCAGGGAGAATGGGGACCCAGACATCAGCTGGCCTCTACATGCCAAATCCAACTCATTACGTGGGTTCTGATTTTGAATTAATTGTCGAATGTAGACGATTCCATCTGAAGGCTGGATCTCTGGCTCTTCTTGAAAAATGGGAGTATGGAGCAACACCGGGCTCAACCACTGGGGTGCCCCTTTAGCCAGGGCTGCAGGCATCCCCACTGTCCCCACCAGTCCCCGGGTATCACACCTGGACCATCCCCCTCGTAAATGAGTATAAGAAAAAGGCCCCTGTGGGTGCTGGGCTTACCCCCCGTGATCCCACTTTATAGATCAGGGGAGTACACACCAGGGAGGAGCAGTGACTTGCTCAGGGACCTGCAGGGAAGCCTGCCACCCCTGGTGGGGGGCTCTTAGGGTGAACATGGGGGTGGGGCGGATGGCACCAGACAGAGGAGTCCACTCGGTTTCCAGAAACATCCCACTGACGCCCTAGTGCTGAGAGCAGAGATTTTGCTTCCTGGGATGCCGAGGGCCTGGGCTTGGAGGCCCTGGGCTTGGAGGCCCTGGCCAGACTCCTCCGAGGGCAAGAACTGGCAGGGGCTCCTCTGAAACAAACCGGAATTTCTGAGTGACTCATGCCTATTCAAGTCCTCTTGTTCTGCCCACCCCTGGTCCCTGGGAACCCTAAAAAGACCCTTTTTTTTCTTTTTTTTTTTAAGATTTTATTTATTTATGTGACAGAGAGACAGCCAGCGAGAGAGGGAACACAGCAGGGGGAGTGGGAGAGGAAGAAGCAGGCTCATAGTGGAGGAGCCTGATGTGGGACTCGATCCCGTAACGCCAGGATCACGCCCTGAGCTGAAGGCAGACGCTTTAACGACTGCGCTACCCAGGCGCCCCTAAAAAGACCCTTTTCTTGCAAAGGAGGTGGGCTGGGAAAAGACTGTCCTCCGCAAGTGGTTCAGCGTGGGACTGGTGAGCGGGGCACCCACAGTGCTCCCACATTGCCCCCTCCAGATCTCTGGGAAGGCAACGATTGCTGGACTCCTCTCAGGCTCCAATGAAGGGAGGCAGCCAAAGGTTGACGAGGGAGCACTAAAAGAGGAATCCAGAAGCTTGTCTCTGTCCCAGTCTCCACTCCTCAGTGTGCACTCCCATCTCTGGCCCTCTCCACCCACGCTGCAGTGGCCATCTAATACTTTCTTGGATTTTTTTTTTAAGACTTTATTTTTAAGTAATCTCTACACCCAACGTGGGGCTCAAACTTAGACCCCTGAGATCAAGAGTCACGAGCTCCATGTACTGAGCCAGCCAGGTGCCCTGCCTCCTCAGATTTCATCCTCCCTCTGCAGTCTGGTTTTTCAGAGTAGGTTCTGGAACTGTTGAGAGAGCAGTACCCTCGCTCTGCTAGTGGAAAGTCAGCTTGGAGCTGCAGGCAGCCTTCAGTCAACCACGGGGAAGAGCCAACCCAGAGGAAGCAGAGCCAAGACCTAGGGAGAGGCAGATTCCTAACCGAATCCCTAAGCACCTGGATCCAGCTATGCCTGAAGCTGAACTATCAGAACTTTCCAGTAACATAAGCCAAGAAATTCCTCTTTCTGATTAAATCAAACATCTTTCTACCAAACTAAAAAAGTTCCAATATGGCATTTCTTTTTTTTTTTTTTAAGATTTTATTTATTTATTTGACAGAGACAGCCAGCGAGAGAGGGAACACAAGCAGGGGGAGCGGGAGAGGAAGAAGCAGGCTTCCAGCGGAAGAGCCTGATGTGGGGCTCGATCCCAGAACGCCGGGATCACGCCCCAAGCCGAAGGCAGACACTCAACGACTGACCCACCCAGGTGCCCCCAATACGGCATTTCTAAACAAGAAGTTTGGGCCACAAGCTACCTTTATCTTGGACAAAGAGATCTTGACAGTACATAACTTTACTTCAGCATCTCCCAAATGCCTTTCTCCACAGAACCCCTCCTTTTTAGGAACAGCTGTTAATGTACTGGGGAAACGCATCTTGGCAAGTGCCTGCCGGTGATCTTGAGGTCCCTCCCAGGAGGCTTGTCTTTTAGGTCAGAGTTGCCTCCCCGCCCTCTGCCTCCCCTGCGGCTGGCCTGCCCACAGTGACTTCACGCAACTCAGTGACTCTGGGTCTTGGCTGCTCCCCCAGACCCTCCTCACCCTGCAAGCCCTGGAAGAGGCCTCCAGGGCTTCCTGGCTGCAGACTGTCCTTGATTCTGGGAACTGAACCAGGCTGTGAACGCTCTGAGGGGAGGACTCAAGCAGCCCGTCCCCTCTGGCGCCAACCTGGCACACAGCAGGGTCTCAGCAACACGTGCTCAAAGTGGACAGGGTGTCCTGGCGCGTCCATGGTGCTGGTCTCAGGGCCAAGCCACTCTCCATGGGGCAAGAGCAGAGGCACCCACGGTGTGTCGTGCAGGGCCTGGGGCAGAGAAGGGGCTCAGGATCCACACCTTTTGATTCACCGGGACTGGGGACTGGGGGTCTCCCGCACTTCAGAGGCCCACTCCCACACTGCCCCTGGTGTGGGAGCCTCGATCTCAGTCTGATTGGCCAGAAACAGGCAGAGCCTTCACAGAGGTCCCTAGAGCCCATCAAGGCAGCTAGCTCAAGGGAGCTGAGTGCTGCTGCTTCTGACCTGGCGATGGTCCCCATGTGGCCCCCAGTCACAGTCCCACCTGCCTCCTATCAGTAGGCAGGGCAGCCCCCTCCCGAGCTACCTTCCCACAGGGCTGGTGTTCCAGGTGGATGGGACAGCCTCCCCTGCTGCCCACCCCTCCATAGCCCTGGCCTAGGAGGCCCAAGGTCTGAGTTGGAGCACTGGCCCCATTGCCAAGCCCTGGGCAAACTTAGGGAAGTGGGTCTTCCCAGCCCTGTCTCTTCACCTGCGCACGACAGGTTAGGCAGAGGTCTCTGCCATTTTTCCAGGTTCACCTGGGGGCTTGATGAGCCCACCACACTTGAGGTCCATCCTCGAACCCCGGAACGCGTAGGATTCAAGGGCTCCCAGTCTCCTCTGAGCCACTCAGAGAAGATGCAGACACCATATGCGGCCCCCAGAATGCGCCCCTCAAGGACCCCTGCACCTCGGGGCCTGCTGAGGCCTGCATCCCAGAGGACCGTGGCCTGGCAGCAACCCCAGGGTGGCCAGCTCCCAGGACGGGTGGAGAGGACAGAAACATGTTTACTTTTTTAAAGTTTATCTCCACACCCAATATGGGGCTCAAACTCATGACCCCAAGATCGAGTCGCATGTTCCACAGACTGAGCCAGACAGGTGCCCCCAGAAACCTTTTTAAAAGGGAGAGAGGGTTGGAGGGTGTGTGTGTGGGGGGCGGTTACTGGTTCTTGGGATGATGAGAATGTTCTAAAATTGATTGTGGTGATGGTCACACAACTCTGAAAACCTAAGAACTACCCAGGGGCACCTGGGTGGCTCAGTCGGTGAAGCACTGGACTCGATCTCAGCTCAGGTCTTGATCTCAGGGTCGTGAGTTCAAGGCTCGCGTTGGGCTCCATGCTGGGTGTGCAGGCTACTTAAGAAAAATAAAAAATAAAAACAAAAGCTCCTTCATCGTGTACTTTAAATGGGTGCGTGATAGGCTACATGAATCCTATCTCGAGAAAGCTGTTTCTAAGACTGGGGGGAGGGGGTTCTTAGAGCAGCAGCTCTCAAATTCAATGCCTAGCACAAGCTATACAGATAATTCAGAGGATGCCCAGCCAAGTTCGGGGAGCCCAGCTGAGGGGGCTGAGGCGGTGGCTCGGCCTGGGTCCTCAAGGCCTGGGATGCTCCGGGTGGGGCTGAGTGCCTGGGACCCGGGCTGAGACACAGGAAGAACGGCAGGCCCCGGGAGGGCTCTTAGGCAGAGGCCGTGGCAGGTTTCCAGTGTTACCACCAACACCCCCCAACCAGACTGTGCCCCAGGATAGCCAAACTGGGACAGGCAGGGGGATTTTCCTCTAGCCCAGACTCCCCCGGCCCGGCTCTGGCAGCCTGGCATGCCTGGGGGGGGAAGAGTGGGGTAAGCTTCCCAAACTGCTCCCTCCAGAGGGCCCGAGGTGGCCTCTGCTTAGAGAAAGCAGGTGCCCAGGACGTACGGGCCCTTTGGACTGTCGCAGCCGATTCCATAGGAATCACAGAGGAGCAGCTTGTTTGTTCATTTCTTTATTGTGGAGTATTTTACATGCAAGAACCCAAACTAGAGAGACAACAACTGGAAGGAGAGCCAGTGGGTGGACGGACGTGCTTAGCCTCGAGTGCACCGCCCCGCCCTTCGGAACCGGCTCTGCCCGCAGAAACGCACAACAGGGACGCAACGCCAGACTCCGGGGACAGCTAGACAACGGACGCAACACGGTTCTCTTCGCGACAGCCCCCAACAATCCTGAGACCCTCACAAATGAAGTGCAAACTTTAGAAAATAAACATCCACCCCCCGTTCTGCTCCAGGAGAGCCTGGAGATCTTCTACACGAGAGGAGTGTAACTCTGGGCTTGACAGCTGTCCCCAGGGGCTGCTGGCTGCAGGGCAAGCCCAGTGTGGACGCCCCTGGACGGGGGGGGGGGCAGGAGGTGGGCACTGGGAGAGGCGGGTACCGCAAGGGGCGTCTTCTGGATGTGCACACACCCTGAGCCATGGGGGTGTGGCTGGCTGTTCCCCACGGGGGCGGACGGAGTCCTAACAGCACACGGGAGAGGCTCACGGGGGGCTGGCTGAGGCCACAGGACTCCTGCGTGGAACTTGGCCCCAGCAAGCCCCACAGCCCCCCTCAAACCATCCAGAAGGCTGGGCCGGACTGAGTGAGAAACGGGTGTACAGGGAGGTAAAGTAGGGGTGGGTGGCAGGAAGGAAGAGGAGCAGGTATGTGGGAGGCCGAGCAGCTGTCTGCCACAGGGTACCTGCGGCCCCGGGGCCATCCAGAGCCCCGGCCACCACTCTCCCAGTTGGGGGCCTTGCGTGACAGTGCAGGCCCCACACCTCCCCAGGCCCCCTTGCTCTGGACCCCAGGGTGAGCCGGGGAAGGACAGTGAGCCAAGGCAGACAGCATGGTCACTCATGCTGATAGGGCTGACAGACAGAAAGACAGGAGGACAGACAACGGACGATCACCCTTCTCTCTGGCCCACGCCAGCAATAAGCCCTGTCAGCTCAGAAAGCCCTTATCCCGTGCGTGCTGAGAAGCAGGTGGGCCACGCCTCAGCCTGGCCCCGGTCGGCCTGCTCAGGGCCTGGGGTTCCCGGACGGGGACTGCTCTGGGGCAGGCCGGCCAGAAGCCCACCAGCGCCCTGGGTCCCTGCTGCCCACTGGCCCCAAAGGCAGGCAGGAAGCAATGGTTAGTTTCCTCATCTTAGCACACAATGAACACAGAAAAGGTTCAACACATCCCGAAGAAAATATTTTGACAAAATAAATATTTTAACCTATAATCAGGTATAATTAGTGCTTATAAGGAATCCCAGCAATAATTTAGTGTAATTAAGTACATACTGTATCTGTGATTTCTAACACTTGTGGAGAGGCTGGTGGCTCGTGAGGGTCTCCCTCTCCTGGGGTGTGGGCACTGGCCAGCTTGCCCGCCAGAGCCCTGCGCCCCCCAAGCAGGTGGCCTGGGGGCTGAGCAGCACCCCCTTAAGGCCACCTGAGCCCCTACTTGCTGTTTGGGCAGGCCTCAAGCAAGCGTCACCTCAGCCTCCAGGTAAAGGCAGCTCCAGGCTGGGAAGGCAGGTGACACTTCCCTGCGTGGGCCAGTGCCCTTCCTGTCAGCTCACAGGGTCCACCGCCACCGGCTGCCCGGGGCTGGCCAGGTCTCTCCGAGCCCTGACTGGAGTTGGGGGGCAGCTCTGAACCACGGGTACAGAGCAGCTGTGCTGGGGTCTCCCCAGGCCGATGCAGGCCTCGGCTTCACTCAGTGCCAGGAGCCTCCTCTCCCCTCACGACCCCGTTCTCGTGGGGACTTCCCGTTTCTACAAGGCAGGGAGGCTGGCTCTCCCCTCAGAGGATGCTGGGCTCGGCTGCTGGGGTGCCACGGCTGCCACAGGACCGACCCCCAGGACGCAGCTGCAAAGGTGGGCCCCTGGCCCTCACAGAGACTCGTGTTCCAGACACGCCACAGGGCTAGCGGCTGGACCATCCCAGCCACTTCTCTGTAGCGCAGGTCAAGCCAGCTCACTTCAGACATCTGAGCACCCAAGCAGGCCTCAGGGGTCTGCCTGGGAGCCACGTGGAGGAGGTGCAGGCGGACTGAGGTTCAGGGTTGGGGGGAGAGTGGATGGCGTGGCACTGGCGGCCCCGGAGGGCAGGGCTGGAGTCAGGCTGGCTGAGCTCCGATCTCTGAGGAGCAGCTTCCTGCATGTCCTCTGAGGAACCGGAGTGCGACCTCCCCAGCTGGTCCTGCCAGACAGGCCCCCAGCCAGACCCCGGGCCTCCTCTCACGGGGAAGCTGGGGCGTGCGACTGGGCATGGGGTTCTGGGCCGGGTGGCACCTCGCTCTCCGTCAGAGGTAACCAGGCCCGGCCCCGAATGCTTCTCCCAGAGGGAGGCACTGGTATTGGCCTGTGTCAACGAGCTCCCTGCTCTGGCTGCCAGGTGGGATGGGCTCACGGCACCAAGGCTCGAGAACACGTGTGGCCTGGACACCTGGGCAGTGCATACTGGGACACCGACCCTGGCCCCAGACACTCACAGGCTGGCTCGAAGCAGCTGCAACAGTGTTTTTCCTTCTCCTGGGCAACCACAGAACAGGGGTGGGGCAGGCAGGCCCTGGGCTTGCGCTAAGCCTCAAGCGCCTTGCCCACGGCCAGGAGCCACACCGGTGACGGGGGCAGGTGTCGTCTGCCCCTAGCTCTCACCCCAGGCTCTACTAGCCTTCTGGGTCAGCTTGGAGAGAGGATACAAATCGGTGGCCAGGGTGGGGGGGGGGCAGGCTGGCGGGGTGAGGCAGAGGCTACCACAGGCCGGGCCAAAGCCCTGAGCACAGCACGCTCACAAACCCACCGAGCCTTCCCAAGCAGGCAGAGCAACCCCTCCACAGACGGGCGCGTGTGAGGGCAGCGTGTGGTGGGCACGGTGCAGTCTGGGTTACGGTAGTGTATCTCTGCGGAAGCGGACCCGTGTGCCTCGTGACCACCATCTGTGGGCTGCGCGCTGTTCTTGCAACCGCCCTTGGCTCTCCCTCCGCACACCAGGAGCCTGCGGGGACCCCTTGGTCCCAGGCTCAGCTGCAGAGCCGGCTTGGGCAGGGGCCTAGACTAGCAGCTTCGTGGTGGAGAGAGGATCAAGAGGACGAGAGGCCACACACACGGGCACCCACAGAGCCTTCTAAAGTGCCGAGCACGCCAAGTGCCACAGAGTGACACGCGTCAGGGAGCAGCATTCCAGGGAGGGAGACCAAGCCCACAGGTGCAGACAAGCCCTTTCTGGAACAGGGGCACAGAAGGGTAGGCCGGTCCAAGGAGACCCGCCGAGGCAGGCAGGGGTGGGGCACATGGGGGAAGGGGCTGGGGTCCGACCCCCTTCTCTGTGGGAGAGAGACCAGAGAAAAGACAGTCCAGGTGTCTCCTCAGGAAATGGTCCCATGGTCTGCTCTTCCAGGGAGGACATCTGGGCACAGGGAGCCTGTGGGCAGGAGGGGCGGGGGCCCCTGGCTGCAGCGGTGCTGTCCCACAACCCAGAGAGCAGGTGGCTAAAGCTGGTCCTGACTAGTGGGAGGCCTGGGAGCAAACACAGGGGCGTTTCCATGGAGACACAGCAGCACAGGACCAAGTGGGGACTGGAGATGGGGGGGTGGCCAGTGCCTTGTGTGGACCGGGGGAACAGGAGGTGACCTGCCTTCTGGGGAGCCGAACCGCAGACCAGCTCACAGGGCGAAGAGGGCGTCCTCTGACCGCTCTGGCTTCTTCCGGCCGGAAGGGTTTGAGGCTGGGGCCGGGGCCTCCCCTGGGGGCGAGGGGAGGCTGGGGACCATTTCAGCAGCTTTGGCTCTTTCTTCCAGGAACTTATCAAACTCTGTAATACAAAACCCCAGCAAGGGCCAGGGTAGGGGGTTAGGCCCGCAGCCAGGCTTAAAGGATCCCTCGCAGCCCCCTTCACTTGTCCCAACAGGGCTTGGCCCCGTGTGAGTTCCCACCCTCACTGCCCTGGCCTGGGCTGCCTGCCAGGGAAGGAGGCAGGAAGGGGCAGGGGAGCAGCCAGCCAGAGCCAGGGCTGCTTCTGGGCCCTCTGCGGGCCCTGAAGACCCAGCCTTGAGTCCCTCCTCTGCCACCTCCCAGGCCAGCAGGGAGCCTGGCTTGCAGGGGATGGGGGAGGGAGGGGTAGTGACGGTTCCTGCCCCACCTTCTCCAGATCAGCCCTGGGGGCAGGGCAGGGAAAGCCGAAGGGGCAAATTCCTACTTAACCTTGACAGCGAACAGCCCCCCAGTTAACTCTCATCCAGCATTCGAGGTTCTGCCAGTGGAAGGGGTCTGAGCAGATGGTCTGGGAGAGCAGGGAGGAGGCAGTGCAGAGGAGAATGGGGTGGAGGTGGGACAGGAGGAGCACGGGAGAGGAGGAGGAGGTGGGATGGGAGGTTGAGGGACCATGATGGGACCCGACCCATCATCCACTGGCCCTCTAGAAGTGAGATCACAGGACGCCAGGCCTGAGAAGTGCCCTCTGTGCCCTGCAGACTACATGGCATGTATCTTGCCTCTCTGCGGGATTGAGAATTCTGGGGGAGGGACAAACTGGTTAGGACTGCAGGTCTGGGGGCCATGCTGACCTTGGATGGCAGGCTGGACCTACTCATCACTAGCACTGTGACCTTCCTAAAGTCCTACGTTCTTTCCCCCACTTCCCTCCTCAGCACAGGGCCTGGCTGGGGCAGAGCAGAGAAGCCCCTGGCAGAGGAGGCCAGGCCAAGCAAGGATGGGCACCAGAAATTGCTCCAGCACTAGAGGCCCTGAGGCGGTGGGGGTGCCAGCCTGTGCACCCCAAGAGCCCCGGGGCAGGAGGCGGTGACAGAGGGTGGGGAGCTGTAAAGGTGCTGGCCGGTCATACCTTCACTCGTGACGCCCTCCTCCAGGTCATCGCCCTTCTGCGGGAGGAGCAGAGAGCACAGTGTTAGGGCCCCGCCCTGGCGGCATGGCCTAAGCAAAACCTCCAATTTCCCCTTCCCGGAGTTCCCCAAGAGTCACGTACTGCTTGTCTTATCGGAGACACGGAAACTTGGTTTTTCAAAGAGCAAAAACAACACAAAACCAAACCCTGAAATGGAGTAGTTCTAGGCTTTGATCCTCTAGTAGGGCCAAAAAGAAAAAGCGCAGGCTGGTTCTCTGGGTTGAGCTCCAGGCAGGACCACAGCAGGCCGCTGCCCACCCAAGGACACTCTCCCAGAGCAGGGGCCGCAGGGAGGCTCAACCCAAAGCCTGCCCAGGGCCCCCCTCGGGTGGTTCTGGGAACACACTGTCCGCACCAACAGCTGGGAACTGCATGAGGCCTGGAAGGGACAGAGCCACGAAGCCCCGGGCACAGGGCTGACACCAGGCAGCACCTGGCCGCTGAGTGCCGTCCCACCAGAAGCCATGTCCTGCAGCGTCCTGTGGCCCAGATTCTGTCACCTGCTGCCGGTTCCTGAGAAGCCAGGGAAGCTCTGAGAGCTCTTAACAATGCACTGGGTAAGACGTGATTTTGTTTGGAGAACGCAGTGGTCCCTGGGAACTCACTGCACAGTGACAGAGAAGGGAGCCAGACGGGGAAGTGAACTAGGCCTTAGGCTCGGCCAGGAGACCTGTTTTCCTTCCTGGCTCTGCCACGACCTGCTGCTCAGCCTTGTGGGATGGGTCCCTCCCTTTCTGAACCCTGGGGCCCCCCTTGTGAGGTGAGGGCCTTGGTCCTTCCTGCTTTGCTTCTTTCTGTGAGAGGAGCTATTTCTTTTCCAGGCATTTCCTTGGGAAAGAGGTCAGGGAGCATTTTCTTCCTCTCCTGGCATGGCACCTGGGTGTCTGCCTTGCTGGGCAATGAGTGTCTTCAGAAAGCCTGGCCTTGTGGGGAGGTGGCCCCATATGGGGCTGTACCTCAGTGTAAGAGGGGGCCAAGTCAGCAGCCCCCTGCCAGCCAGGCCAACCCCGTGGTTAAAGATGCTCTGTTCTGGGGACAGGGTCCCCTGAAGAGGTAGCAGCTAGGAGCAAGAGATGAGGTGTCTCCAGGACTCAGGGAGAATCTGTCCAGCCCATGCCCTTGGGCAAGCCGCTTCCCCTCCCAGAATGCATTTCATCACCAGCCCCCTGGCCAACAACCCCCACTCAGCCTCCCACACAGCCGCTGCCCGTGGAGTGCGGAGGGAGGACCAGCCATTGCAGCCCTCCTTTCTCGGGGCCTGCTGCCACTTGCAGATGCGTGATGTCCTCACCTTCCTGTCCTAGCTCTGCGGATAAAGACAATAGTCTCTACGGCAAGGGTTCTTTTAAATCCAAGACACCAGAAGATGCTGGGGGAAGTGGGAATGACAGTAAATTGGAAAACAAAAGCAAAAACAAAACACCCAATTTGTCTCCGCATAATTTCACAGTGAAAAAGAAAAAAAAAATTAAAAATAAACCCTACCAAGATCCAAAAAACCCAAAGCAAAAACCCCAAAGCAAAAAAATAAATAAATAAAAAATTAAAAAACAAAAACAAAAAAGAAACAAAAAAAGCCCCAAGCACACACACACAGCTGCTACAGAAAAGTAACTGGGGGCAAGTGTGTGTTCCGGAGCCGGCCGGAGCCCCGCCTGCCGCAGCCCCAGGGGTGGCCGGGGTTCACGGGCTGCGCTCGGAGCAGGTGTCCCAGCGCGGCCACAGCCCTGGATGGGCAGGGGGGCAGGTGAGCTGAGTGCCAGCCTCCTCCGCCACCCTGTGGGGCAGCAGCCCGTGGGCCCGGGCCCGTCGTCAGAAGCGCTCTGCCTCGCCACAGCCCGCACGCGAAAGAGAAAAGTCAAGTCTCACCAGGTCCGTCCTGAGCCACACTTCAATGTCGTCCATGACCGAGGGCTGCGCAACGGGGATCTATGGAGGCAGCAAGCGGCGGGTCGGGCAGCCCCACAGCCAGGCGAGGGGAGACAGAACACCGAACAAAGGAAATCGTCAACAGCAACCCCCAAATGAAACCAAAACGTACACAGAGCAAAAAAACGCATTGGCACAGCAGGCGCGGGCAACGCAAGGCAGCCACATGTGAAACGGCAGGTGAGGGAAGCGATGAGGTGGCCAGTTCGAAGCAGCAGGGCTGACCGGCAGGTACGGGGGGGGGGGGGGGG
>NW_024423786.1:69228042-69250528 GCF_017311325.1 Ursus maritimus | reverse complement strand
GGGGGGGGGGGGGTACGAATCGGTACGCATTCTTGAAATGGATAACTTTTTGACTACTCTCAGCCCAGGGCTGCAAAGCCCCTTCTCAGTCTCAGGAATGCGCTGGTCCTGCAAGCTGGTTTTGAACTTGAGCTCATCAGGTTAGGACCCTTGAAAAGTCCTGCCTACCTGTGGTCGGGCCTCACCCCTGGGGGCAACCAGAGGAGACAGCAGGGCCCCCCCTCCAATGCCACTGGAGAGGCCAGGTGGCAGTCGGCCCGGAACAAGGGTGCAGGTGGTCAGGCGGGCACTGAAAGTGTTTTGGACTGTGTCCCGGTGCGTCTCTGAGTGGGAAGAGGGGAGCGCTGGGGCCTGGGGAGGGCCTGGCAGACAGCAGGCAAGCCCATCTTGCCACCAACAGAAACGGGCATAAGCTAGAGCTTTGATGACCAAAGGGACGGCGGGGCTTTAGTTGGCTTTGTGTCTCTTCAGGGGAGAATCACGAAGCGGCCCTGGAAGGCGGTAGCTCCTTTAGTCTTACCCCGTCTTCCCAGCTCTCAATGGCTGGCTGGGCTTTGGGAGCCAAAGAAAAGGAGTTTGGGGAGAGGACGGAGAACTTGGGAGCAGTCGTCAGGGGGGTAAGTGGGTCCCGAGCCAACGAAGCCATGCCTCATGGGTGCCTAAGCCATTTCCATGCCTGGCCCACCCATGCCAAGGCCTGCGGGGGCAGAGGGGGGAATGATTCTGAAATCCGCATTCGGCAAGAACGCAGTAGTGGCTCACAAGTCCACTGTTTCCAGAAAATTCGCTAGCACTGTGTCTATAGCTGGTTCCCCCAGCGTCACAATCTAGGGTAAGAGTACAGTTAAAATAAGCAATGCGAGGAGTGCTTTAGTGTTTGCCAAATCTAAAAAATAACATGCCCTTAACAAAGGAAAAGAACAAAGATTTCCCATCGCCAGCCCTGACCTGATGGGGACAAGCTGCTCCTGGAGGCGGAAACCTGCTGCTGACGGGGTTTGGGGTGTGAGGAAAAGCGAGGACTCCTAAACCTGCCCAAGCGCACTGTGCGGGGGTCTGCGATCCCGCAGGAGCGCTGCGCGTACACGCAGCTGGCGAGGCTGGCAGCCCCCTTGCTCCAGGCACCTGGAGAAGCTTCTAGTGTATCCGGCCTAACTACAGACCCAGCGTGGGCAGCCCACAGGCACCTTTGTAAAGGTGCAAGCTCAACTGTGGTAAGATTAGGAAGATTCTATCTACGTTGTCATTTTCTTTGGACTTCCTGAGAACTTAACGTTGCAATGAGAAAAATGCCGGGCGCGGATGTGCTAACGGCACCCAAGGCAGCACCCTCCGCCCCCATCAAAAACAAAGCAGTAGGGCACGCAGGGCACGACCTGCTAATTTCATGCTCGCTGGCAGGACTTCTGTCCTGACATGTTCCTGGGACAGGAGATGCCAATTTCCATTATCTTGATGCTTCTATAAGAATGTCTGGCCTCTGGGACGATGCGTGCCACGCCAAGTTCTCAGAAACGAGAAAAGTTAGCGGCATCTCCAAACAGAAAATAGGCCCAACCAGAGCTGTTGGGGGTGTGCGCTGGGCTTTTTTATACCTACCCAGCTTTAGTCTTTCAAGGAGAAACGGAGGTTCGAGGGGCAGAGCTTTCCAACGTGTGGCAGGAGCTTCAGAAAAAGCCATGAAGGGGTCACGGGCCTTAAACCTTCAGATTTGGCTTATAATATTTTTGTTCCTGTTCCAAAGTCAGCCCCTCGAGGCTGGGTGTCACGCTCCAGTTTTCTTCTTTGAGGATTAATCTCGAAAGCCAGCACACTCAGAAAATAAACATTGACATTTGAGAAACTCCTCACCCCCTCAAAAAAAAAAAAAATTTCCCGAAAGATGGATCACAGGAACACTTTTCTTCCTTCTCTTAGACGTCGCCAAATAAATAGCGTGCTTATGGAAGCACACTCTCCAGGCGAACCCCTGGGAGCCAGGGCCCTGGGCAGTGGGTTGCTCGGGCTGGGCTGGCCAGATCACTTTTCGAGCTAATCACTTTTCTCTGGACTTGCTTCTTCGCTTGGGAGCCCTGGAGCCTCTGCTACCCTAAGAAGCCTCAGGGATTCGGGTGAAGAGTCAGAGGAGGAATGGAGACGGGACTTGGCCAGTTCTTGGCCTCAGTTTCCTTATCTGTGAAATAGGGTGATGGCTAGGTCAGATTTAGTTTTCACCATTCAGGACTCCGAACCCCTTAACTCCCAGGTCAGAGTTTCTGTTTCCTAATTCTGAAACAGTAATATCATATACAGCTGGCATCAACTCCTTCCAGTAGGAAAGGCACTTGGCTTCAGGGTGGGAATCTCCGTGCAGCTAGGGGGAGAGCTAACAGTAAAGCCTATATAACACAGGGCAAGGGTTGACTTGCTTGTGGTTGGACACAATCCCTCAGCTATATAAACCTCCCGCCCTGATAAGTCTATGCCTGGAGTATTCCACCAGGGTAAAGTTCCTTCTAATAATGCGGGTGCTACCAGACACAGACTAAATACGCACGCTGCTCTCCAAACAGGAACTGCAGAAAGGGAGGGAGGGGAAAAGCTCCCCCGTCCACGCCGACGGAAGGGAAGGGAGAGGCCTTGGCCAAGGAAGAGGGCAATGGACTCTGTCACTGCCCCGTGGCTTTGGGCACGTCATCAGGCCCCTGGGAGGCCTCAGTGTTCTCATCCATCAAATGAGGACTGTCCCAGCTGATCCCTAAGAGACTGTGGCCTTGGCCACACCATAGTTTTAGCATCTTCTTGGGCAATGACCCAAAGCTGAAGGCTGGTCCAAGGGTCTGAAGAGGAGGGTGTTGGGGGAGGGGGGACAGAAAGAAAAAGATGTGAAGACAAAAACAAAGGAAGCTGGCATGGGACCACCCTCCTATACAGACCAGCGCCCACGGGGCTGGCTCAGCTGAGAAGGTGGGGAGACATGCCCGGCCCATCTTCAGAGTCTGAAGAGAAACTGGCGTGTTAAGTGCCAGAAATGGCAGATTTCGACGTGGATGTTGGGGGAGCTGTCCGCTGTCCCTCGCTGGGCTCCAGGTGGGGGAGAGGTGGCGCCGCTGGCCCCGCCACAGCCAGCGATCTTTGTGGCTTCTGGCCTGCTGCATCTGGGGGTCCTCCAGCCTGAGTAGGGCACCCCATCGCTCCCAGGCCCAAACCTGGGCTTTGGCAACGGCGCACTCCTTACTGCCGCTCTTGTGGGGGGCTTACATTCGTTCTTCTCAGGGTGTCTTCCTGGGTACACCCTGCATACGGAGCGGCCGGGGGGAGAGGGGGCACAGTGCACCAGCAGTCTTCGGGCAGGCTGGCTCACGATGCCTCCCAGGGTTCTCTTCGATGCGTAACGAATCTGGGATTGTTAACTGTGGTGTTGGTAATCTAGACACCCAGAGTCTCAGGAGACCGAGCCCCAACTCCACAAGGAAGCCCATAAGTCTGACTTACGATGCCAAAAGGAACAATTTCTGAAAAGTTCAGATGTGTTCTTTCTAGAGAACTGTGAAATCCTCCCTACAATGCGTCCCACTGCCACCCAAACATGAGGAACAATCTAGAAGCCCTGCAGTCTCACTTGATAGTACAAAAAGTTTCCAAGTAAAGAATTTGTACTTGGGGGTTTTGGAAAGACTCAGGGTTTCTACACTATGGGAAATAAGGCAAAGCAATTAACGCACGTTATTTAAAAGGAAAAAAACAAAAACAAAAACTGCAGTCAGGCAGGTAAGATACCGGGTTAGCTGTTAGTTGGGCTTGTTTCTGGGAAGTTGGAGACTGGAGCTCTAGCGGGGGACAGGGCGGAGGAGGGGAGCTCTGTGTGGACACAGGCAGGTGCCGCTGCCCCCTGCCAAGACCACACTCAGGGTAGTTTGTATGGGCAGTATCCTTTTTTGCAGGATTATTCAGCACAAGGACACACGGCTGGATCCTCCCAATTTGGAACTAGCGTGCACATGGTCTCCAGGAGCCCGGCTCTGAGGCCACCCACACAGGTGGACCTGAGCCCCAGCTTGTCCCTGAAGAAGTAAATGAGGGGTCCAGGCAGCCTATGTCTCTAAGAACGGCTGCGGGGTCTAGTGCAGACACAGTAGCATGGCGAGCCTGCTGCGGTGACCCGAGTGTGGCTGTGCAAAGGTCCCTAGTTCCAAGCTGGGGTGGCAGGCAGACACTCCCACCCTTAGGTTCTGATGGCCACACCTTGCTCAGGCGGGTGACCCCCACTGTGCTGCCTACGGTCTTGGACATGCTGGCCACAGCCTGGCACAGTTCCCAGGGCACGGTTACGTGTTCTCCCCGGTGTGTGCGCCTAGTGTCTGCCCTGCTCCACCCCGGAGGCTGACGCTTCACTGTTTTTATCATATCTCCTTCTGCGCATCCTCTCCTGCTGTGACCCTACCACACACGCACGCACAGACCTTTGGTCTCGATGTCAGAGGTGCTCGCTGAGGGCTGTGGCTTCGTTAGGAATGAAATCATCACTCCAAGGCAAGTAGCCCGGAACGAGGTCACCCTCTCTCTCTGTACCAGACTCAGGGCCACCTGATCAGATGAGGCAGGACAGGCTCACTCAGGTCTCTGTGGCAGAACAGCTCTACCTCATGAGAACTGTGTTTATGACATTAAAACTCCCCCGGCTTAAAAACTAATGATGTACTAGATATTGGCTACTGAATTTAAATAAAAATAAAAAATTAAAAAACCCAAACCCTCCTCTGGCTTTGTCTTGTTTGAACTCTGTTCCTATCATGTTTGTGTGTTTCTTGAAGATGTCTCAACTTCTTCTGGGGGACGTAGCGGACACAAATAACTCCATTACAAAAACCCATCAGCCTGGGACTGCCAAATTCATAGGCTGGAGGGGGCTTCTCCAACCCATCAGATTCTTTTGAGTCTGTTCTCTTAGAAATGTCCTCTCCGAAGCAAAAGCCACAGGAACTTGTGCTCAATCCTGGAAAAGTGAATACTGCCAAGAGCTCCAGAGACAGTAAAAGGAGGGAAGGAGCCCTCCCCTCACTCCCGCAAATGTCCCAGACCCTTAAGGCCCTGGGGCATGGACCTCAGCAGAAAACCAGAGAAGGTGTTTCTGGGGCTGGAAGTCTGTGGAGACTGCACAGACGCAGAAGGGGAAAATTTGGGACCCAGTCAGAAGGAGAGAATGGCCTTGTACTGTCTGACTCACAAGGGCTCAGCAGGTGACACGGGTAAGCGCTGGGGTGGACAGGGGGCTCGGCTCAGCTGGTGACTTCTCACCATTCCTTGGGTTATGAGCCAGCTGTCTATGGGCTCCAGGTCAGAGTCCCCACCTTTACCTCTCTTCTGGGCCGAGGACAGAAAAGTCCCAGAAAGAAAAGTCACAGGAAGACCCAGGATAAAGAAAGCAACAGTGTATCATGGAAACGGAAAAGCCACTGTTCAGAGTTGATCTGTTGTCATGTAAGGAGATGTGACCGGTTGCCCCCCCGCCCCCCTCCAGCACGTTCCCCCTTACCTGCCTGAAAAAGAGAAGAGAAGTTTAGTAGCCGAGAATCCCAACAGGGTACCATGTACTCATGCCAACTACTCCTGTACACTTGGAAAATCTCCGAGAGGTCACAGAACATTGACCATGACTGCTTCTCCTCAGCAGTGCTCTCGGGGTTGGCAAAAGGACCAGCTTTCGTGAAATCATTTCTACTTGTTTTCTAACATTTCTGCCTTTTTCCTCCTTCTCAGTTACCTGTGTATTCTTTTCCAAACTCTTAACCCTTAACGCTGAATCTGGGTATATAAAGTTACGACTTTGGATTTGGTTGCACTGTGGAAGTGTGGCTATGCAATTTTCTCCCCTTTCCTGTGTTCTCCATTTCTCCTTTGGCCCGCTTTTCATTTCCAGGTCAGCACAGTTTAGGATATGGAACAACAGAAGCTGAAATCCTGGCCCGAGGATGCATGTGGGTCAGTGTGTGTGCACACGCATATACCAAGACGCAGAGACAGAGCCGCACACGGAGATAACACATACACTCTCTGACACACACACACACACAAACACACACACACACACACACACACCACAAACCCTGCTTCTCCCTATCGAGCAGTACACATGAAAGCAATGTGTCTGCCATCAGATGGAAAACATGCTGGAGTCATCAAGATCTTTGAAAACAGGGAGATGGGCCAAGCCACACGCCCCAAAGGGTGAAGGGCGGGAAGCTGGCCACCTCTCCTGTGTTTGGATCCCAGCCTGGACACTGATAAGAGCAGAGGTGCAGTAGGACACACCCTGGCATGGCTGGGGGCCAGCCTGGGAGGCACAGTGGGAAGCAGACCAGGTGGGCCTGGCTGAGGGACGGAGGTCAGGGTGGGCCCTCCGCCTGGCCTCCTGATGCCCTCTTTGAGTTTGGTAGGAGACATTCCAAGTAATGGGAAAAACAGAGTCATGATCACTGCACAGATTTTAGGAGTCCCAGTCCCAGGGGTGGAAAGGCAGGGTCCTGAGACCCAGGGCCGTCGGGCTGGCTCTTCTGTGCCCCCTAGTGGCCAGTGCAGAGGGCCGCACAGGCCTCCTACCAAGCTGTCAGAGTCACGACAGAGCAAGTCCCTTCCCCAACGCGAGCCTTCTCACGGAAATTGCTGCCAGCCTGGGCCCATTTGGAAGCGGGCAGCAGGAGGCCAGAACTTTTGTTCTGGAAGCAAACCTCCCTGTCCAGAGGGTAGATGAGCACTGCTCCTTTCTAACCCAGCTGGGGGACCCTGAAAGGAGGTCCCGCTGTTCCGGGGCCATTATCCCCACAGCCCTCCCCCTGCCTGTCCCTGTGAACAAACACTCATTCACACACTGCCGCACGCATTCCTTAGGTGAAAAGGGGGAACGATCCCATGAGAAGCATTAAGACACAAATCCTTTCCCCAGCAGTGACCTGAAACCTCAGAATCCACAGCTGCGATCTGGGGCTCTAACAAGCACCACCCACCACTTCAAAGCATCTCCGCCTTTAGCTCTGCCCCTTCCAGAAGGGGAGCAGCCCAGAACACCCTCCTGGCCTGCACCCACTGCTCCTCCCACCCCTCCAGCCCCAGATCTCCAGAGAAATCCTGGCCAGCCGCTGCCCGCTAGTGGGTTGGTACTGCGTCGCGAGGTCGACTGCGGATGGTCAGCCCAGATGTGGCTCAGATGAGCTTTTCCGTTCTTTGTATGGATCAGCGTTTTGTCACAGCACTGCACCCCCAGGGCAGTGTACCATCTGAGGAGAGACCCTATCTGGCTGTAGTAGACCTGTGCCCTGAGGGCTCAGGGCCACCAAGGTCGGAAGAGAAGGGGCTCTGGGGCCAGACCTCCCAAGAGGGGTCCCCGCTTGCTCTCTGCTCACTTGGTGCCCAGAGCATGCCACCACTTTTCGGGGCCCGTCTGCTCTTGGGTTCACGGGCAGGCTGACTGGGCATCACCCACAGGGTGGGGTGAGGCCTCAAAGAGGCCATCGAGCACTCTCATGCCGGTCTCCCCCGGCAGGCCCTGCCCTCCACGCAACCCCGAGTCTGCTTTGCTACCTGGCCCGACTTCCCCTCCAGACGACTCCAGACAGAAAAACAGACTGAAAGACCTACCACTTCAGAGCTCTGTTTCCGACTGTCTAGTGCAGAAGCCAGTCCTCCGACAGCCTGAGGGTCCTCGTAGGTTACCCTGGAGACAAGCAGCACAAACAGTCAGTTCCCCATAGTGGTCCCAGGGGACAGGGTGGTGACCTATAATCACTTTCTAGCCCTGGCACCTCCCTCACGCATACTTGGAAAAACATTTCCCACAGCCCTGGCATCGAAGTGCTCACGCATTGTCTGACTGCAGCTAAAGCCAGGAGGCCAGGGTTCCAGCACTGGCTCAGCCCTTCCTTTCCTCTGGGGTCTGGGACACCGTCCCCCTCAACGCCCCTCTCAAGTAACAATACTAGGGCATCTCCAAAGCCCAATGACAGGATGTCAGAAGCACCCTGAAACCACAGGCGATATTAATTCTGATTTTAAAAGCACCAGCCACACTGTTATTTGACAAGGAAGGTGGTGACAGCTGGTGAAGACCAAATGGGGCCTTGGGTTGGGTTTCTGGTCAACCTGTTGATGCCTGAGCATGGGAACTCGGAAAGCTGAATGCCTCAAGACGCCAGGCCCCAGGGAAAGGCAGGAAAGGGTTCTTCGCCTGCCTTAAGGTTGAACAAGAAGCTCCAAGCAATGTTCCTGTGCCTCCCTGAGATGCAGGGGGTGGTCTATTTTGGGATCAATGTCCCCAATTTCACATGGGTTCTCCTGGCAGGAGCTGCCGTCAGGGAAGCCTCTGCCCACGCCCTTGCGCAGGAAATCCATGCTGGTAACAGCTACTTCATGGCCTGCCTGGCCGCCCCCCTAGCTCCCAGCTCGTCTTCAGCAGCGGCACAGGGAGCAGACAGAATGACGAGCGCTCTCTTGTGACTGACAGGAGAAATCCAACCACAGTCAACCCCAGGGCAGGGAGGTGGGGGTTGGGGGGGGTTGGTGTTCATTCAAAATCGGTGTCTACTGCCAAGTCCTCACAGACGTATTTCAGCGTTCTTGGCAGCCCCAGACTTGGTAATAAAAGGCGTCTTTGTGTTGGCCTGTGACCAGGCCTGGATCAATCCTCCCCCAATGTCTTCCGAGAGCCACTGAAATGGTCCCCACATACGTCTTGCGTTGTTCGGCCAAGGAGTTCCCTCTCGTCTGGGCAAACATGTCAAAGCCATCACGGGGATTACACTGCTGGAGTGAACTGAGGGTACCACTGACGCTCTCTGTCCCCAAGTCTGTGGCAACAAAACAAATGAGGGGAGGATGAGAATAAAATGTGGCCCGTGGACTTCACGAAGGGTCCCAAAGTTCGGAAGCCAATGGGCAGGTTAGGGTTCTACGGGGGGAAGTTGGGCAGCGAGGACACAGGCCTCTCCTCGGCACCCCCAGCCCACCACATGCAGGAGAAGCCACATTGGGGCCCAGATGCCGGACAGAACAGCCACCGACCCCCAAGCTGCTCAAGGTAGGGAAGAGTCATTATGAACGAGAGGGAGACTGCTGGCAGTGAGGAGGGGCCTGGGGCCAGTGACCCTACAGATTTCCCACAATGCTCCACTGGCTCAGTCACACATCTAAGGGCCTGGTCATGTATTTTCTTGACCAATATTTCGCAGGCACCTACCACATCCAGAGCCAGATCATAAGTGGACCAAACTGAATCTGACGTGGTCCTTGGCCTTCAGGAGCATACCGAGTAGGTGGGAGACAGACAGATACCACCAGTACCTAGCTTGAGATAATCAGGAAAGACTCAAAACTGACCCAGGAGGGGGGCTTGAAGGACAAGGGGGACTCTGCTTCGAGGAGAAGGGAGAGAGACAGGTACCAAGGCACAGAGCCCGGGAAGTCAAGGAGACAGTGATGAACGAAAAGGCCAGAAAGGCAGGTGGGAGGCGGCTGGGGTGTGAAAAGCCTCAAAGGCCAGGTAAAGGAGCCCATGAGAAAAACATTAGACCTTTTTTTTTTTTTTAAATATTTTTCAAATTTATCTGAGAGAGAGAATATAAGGAAAGGGGTAGAGGGAGAGGGAGAAGCAGGCTCCCCACTGAGCAGGAAGCCCAATGCAGGGCTCGATCCCAGGACCCAGAGATCATGACCTGACCTGAAGGCAGACACTTAACTCACTGAGTCACCCAGGCACCCCAGACCTTTTGTTTTTTCACATTTATTTATTGAAAGAGAGAGAGCACACACGTGCGTGCACACAGTAGGGGGACGGGCAGAGGGAGAAAGAGAGAAACAATCTTAAGCAGGCTCCATGCCCAGTGCTTTATCTCATGACCCTGAGACCATGACCTGAGCCGAAATCAAGAGCCAGACGCTTACCCAAACGCGCCACCCAGGTGCCCCAACTCTAGATCTTTATTTAAGAAGGAAGGCAGCAGAATTCAATTTGACTTTTGGATGTTAAATCTGGTGGCCCATATGCTGGGTGGATTGAGGGCATAGGAATCTGTTCCAAAAGAGACAGTGGCTTCAGATTCACGAGATGCTGAGAACCCAAATTACAGCAACTGAATAAAAGCCCGCCTCAACTGAAAGGGAATGAAGGTATAAAGATAAATATTGAGAAGAAAAAGAAGGAAAACAGAAAAGCAAGACAGGAAGAATTGTGTGAGGGTCACGCGTTACTACTTCAACACTATGACTTTGTTATAAATCGTACAGTATCAACACACTATCATCTAGTGTATTTATAGCATCTGGAATCAGATACGCACTTGCTAATGGAAAAGTGGAAAAGCAGTGAGTTTCTTTTGTTTTAGGCTTCAGACAGCGCAGCACTCTAGGCTGATGTTAGTTCAAGGAGAACAAATACATCTGCGCCATCACCTCCTGCTGCCAAGCCTGCGGCAGACATTACCAATCAACCACAGACTCATCTTCCAAGCAGCATCCTTCTTAGACCTGTGCCCCAGGCAGCCAGTGAGCTGAAACCTATTTGCCATCCTTGGCCTAGTTTGTATTGTGAAGACAATCACTTCAACCACAGAGAATATTCCAGAAAAAACACAGCAGCTACCTTTCTTTAAAAGCAAACAACTTCCAGTTCCTTGGACCTCCCCCAACCCCTGCTTTCCAACACAGGTTTAAACTTTTAAGTTTAGGAACAGAAGTCATCAGCTAAAGGTGGTACAACTGGCCAGGTCTCAGGAATACACTTTCCCATGGATCCCTCTAAAGGCTCTCTTTGGGCCTTCCAACCAAGAGAGAGAAAGGGGCCCTCAAACCCAGACTCACAACCAGGAAGTGGCCTGACAAGAATGCCCTTGATACACCCCTGTGAGACACTTACCTAAGCCTGCAAGCTGAGAGGAGAGAGAAGATGGGGGTGCCGTGTTCCCCACCATTGGGCTCACCACGGCTGGAGACCCCGGGCCCAGGTCTATTAAGTTATCTTCAGTGACTTCGTTCAGTACCTGCCAGCACATAAGACAGCAGTGAGCCCCAGAGCCCCCGCGCTGGGCTCCCAGGCAAGAGCCAGCAGGCCTGGTGCACGGCGCCCGAGGAAAAGCATCAATGCTGCACCAATCCAGGAACAAGGCAGTTTTCCTCACCGGGACTTCAGGGGGTCCACGGTGGCCCCGCCCATTGGCTCCTCCCCTGGCCCCAGGGGGCGGGGCTGAAGCAGTCTCCAGGATAGTCGCTGGGGGGGGGGCTGTAACTTGGGGCTTGCTTGCCACCCTCCCACCAGGAATGTGTCTGCTAGCTCTTCTGCAGTATCTCAGCAGCCAGGGCTTGCTCCTTCATTACCCAAGTATCTTTTTTTTAAGTAAACTCTACCGCCAGCGTGGGGCTTGAACTCACAACCCTGAGATCAAGAGTCACACGCTCGCTCTACTGACCGAGCCAGCCAGGTGCCCTTCATTACCCATATAGTTAGGCCCCAGTTAGAAAAACCAAAGGTGAGACCAAACATAGGTAGGCCTCCCAGCATCCGGAGATGAAAGAATTCGGAAGGAATACTTACTCCATTACTGGCATTTTGCACCGATCGGCCTGACCTGTATCGTTCGAACCTAACAGGGGAAGGGAAAACAGAGTGAGGAGGAATGATGTGGCACAGTGATGCTCACTGGCCCTGTGAAGAGCTCCCAGGGCCCGAGGCTCCAGGAAGGAAACCAATCAGGGCCATTTGGGGGACTGGGGGAGTGAATTTCCCACCCCTCACCCCAACTTCACGGAGCCTTCCCCTGGAGGGTAAGCCTCCAGGCTCCTCCACGAGCACAGGGAGGTGGGGGAGAAAGGTGTTGGTTGGCACATCCCATTATAAGGAGGCCATTGTAAGCATTCCCAGCTGTCCCCTCACGCTCTGGGCCCAGAGTGCTCCTTCCTCCTAGAAGGGGAAGCTGAGCCAACCGCTTTACCTGGGGATGGCTCAGATATCGATCTGCAAAGCCAGGCAGGAAGTGCAGCCCCCTCCCTATTTCAGAGAGCTCTGCTAAGGCGTGATTAGCCTGTCACTAAAATGCCCCCAGCTCAACGTGCTGGAGGAGAGGGGCTGGGGCACACACAGGGCAGACATCTAGAGGAGGAAGACGGGCACAGGGCCCTGGCCTGGCCCAAAGACTCCCCAGTAGCTGCGGATGGGACCTGGCTAAGAACGACCACAGAGAGCCTCTCCTCTCCCATACCCAAGTCACTCTCAGACCAGGTGGGGAATACAAGAGCAACTGTGAGGCACCCTTGGCATTTAAAAGTTCCAAAATGCCGTGGGCAAAGAGGTAGCTAACAGACCTTTTCCAGCTGGAGGCTGGAGAAACTAGCCTTTACTGAGATCTGCTGGGCTCAGCACCTGGTGAGTAGTGATCCCCAGGAGGGACAATCCGGTTAGGCGATATGCGTCCACTGTGGTTTCAAGAGAAATCTGTGCGTTTTTATGAACACGGCCCATAAGGAGAAGGGGAATGTGAACACATCTGACAAGTTTCTAATCCTGGAGTACCTTTCCCACACCATCTTGGAGGGACAATTAGTCTTATCAACAGCTTTCAAGCCAGAATGGTATCTCAGGGCTGCTGGCCCGAGGCTTTTGCCTCTGAATTTGTGGTCAGGCGGGGTGTGGCTGACTCAGGGGAAGATGCTCACATTAGACCGTCTTCCTATCCTAGGAGGAGCTGAAATGGGTTTAACAGGTGAAAGGCCAAGTCCATTTAAAGTAGAGAAACTGGAACCACAAGGCAAAACCAAGGGGTCTCGAGCTGGGGAGTCGAGGCACCCCAGATCTGCTTCTAATCTCCAAAGGACACACGGGGCCCCTGCGTGGCCTCACATTCTTACTGCAGAGGTTTCTTTGTCTGTCAGATAGACCCAGGACCACCCATCCCTGCTCCACAGTTGAAGCTGAGACAAGGCCAGGGGTTGGGATGCCCATGGCAAAATCTCCTTCTAAGCCCCCAGATGCAAGTATCTGTCACACTGTCCCTAACTGATGCTAGATCATCACACTGTGAGTCAGCGCAGGGACCAGGGCCCCAAGTCTCTGAGGGCCTCAGGCCTCAGACTTGGGAGAAGCTTGGCCTGGTCAAGGTGCTTTCTGGTGCCTTTGCTGGGGGAAGCCTGAGCCACACGCGCCCGAGGGATGCTCTGGGAGCCGTGCCTGCCATTACCTCCTATTGAAAACTTCTTCCCCGGGGGAGGCTTTGGAAAAGGAAAAGAATTTTCAAGCTGGTTACCTCAAATCCAAAAATGATTTGGCTGCAGAAAGAACTCAAATGAACGCGTGTGCGTGTGCGTGTGCTTCCCTAAGCAGCAGCGGCATCCGGCACTTACACACTGCCTTCTTTGGAATACTCTAGACACACTGACATTTGCAAAGGGAGGGAAAAATCTCTTTTTCTTCTTTCTTTAAAGATGGCAAAGAGGAAATCTTTTTTCCTTAGTAGAGATTTTCCCCCCTTTAATCCTTTTCAAACTCAAAGGATCTTCAAAGGAGCAGGTGCAAGCTCCCGGCCCCAGGGGCCCGCCCTCCCCTCATGGGCCTGGGGGGAGTGGGGAAGGCAGGGCAGCTGAGGCTTGCAAAGGGCAGAGCCTAATTCTGCCCGTCACCTTCCTGCTGCTCCGTTCCCAGGAGAACGAGAAGCATTTTCCCTGTCAGCCGGGAACAAATTAGCATCTCTGATAAGCATTTTCCAAACCTCCTCTCCCGCTCCCTCTCCCCATTGTTTAGGTGAGAAATCCCTCCCTCGGCAACAGTCTCTGGGAGGGAGGAGAAAGGACCCCGGCCCCACCTCTCATAGCGGAGGAAGACATTGTTGAGGTCATCGTTGACGTGAAGCAGCTCCTCGGTGACCTCCTCGTTGGACACACGGGAAATGAGCTCCACGATCCGCTGCTGCATGGCCCGGCAGGTCCTGTTCAGCTCCTGGGGGAACACACACGCCGCTGGCTAGCCTGCTGGGGACGGTGTGTCCCCTTGCATCTCCTCAGGCAAAACGTGAGCCAGTTCTTACAAGTCACAAAACGAGTGCACGCTCGTCCAGGAAGCCGGACGTGGGTGGGATGCAAAGTGGAAGGCCCCTCTCTCACTGCCTCCTGCTGGCCCAGAGGAAGGAAGCTCTTTTTCAATAGATGGACAAGGGCCCAGAGCTCTGTACTCTTGCATGTACGTCGGTACGTGTTTGTACGGAGCGTCATTGACATCTAAGAATACGAACCTTTGCAGCTTGCTTTTTCTCTTCAACAAAATACCCTCGGCCACCTTTCCCCATCGCTTCGTATGGCCAGCCCCACCGCTCTGTGTATCACGATACACCTCACTGTGCTTCCGTTGCTGGGCATTTGGCTTAATTAAGGCCTCTTCTTGGCCAACCCAAACAACGCAGCAAGGAACATTCGTACACACATAGGCTCCGACATTTATGCCAGTATTGCCATAGGACAAGCTTCTAGAAGTGGAATTTCTGGGTGAAAGGGTATACAGTCACTTAGAATACGGACTAGTAAACGCAGAAGACCCTCCAAAAAGAGGAGACCAGGTCATTTACGCTCCCAGCAACAGCAAGAGTGTGTTTTAACTGTCCTAGGTCCACTGCAGTGGCATGTGTGACATCTTGCTGAGGTCTGAGAAGCTTCACAAGCTGTGACAGGTCTTCCAGGCTGGCCAACGAGGACTCCGATAAGTCACCACTGGGGCCCTCTCTGCGCTTGGAAGGACTGTCGCCCTGAAGACAGACCCTTACCACTTTCCAGCCCGGCTTCCACGGCTTTCCCTGCTCCAGATGGCAGCCTGACTCGTGCTCTCCTTGAAACTTGCCTGTGGAGCTCCCTCAACCACCTGCCAGGGCTTCTTGCCATTCTATATGCCAGACTGACTACAGGAACACTCTATGGAAAAAAGCTCCGAGTCCCAGTGGGGGTGAAGCCAAGAGAAGATGCTGTCCCCGCCCACCTGGACACCAGAGGCACTGAACGACCCAGTGGATGAAGGAGATGGGGGATGGAGCAGAGGTCCTTCCTTCCTTCTCACAGCTCAGCCTCAAAATGACCTCCTCTGGAAAGGTTTCTGATGGGTGTAACCGCTCTAAACTCCGCTCACAGGCGTGGTCTCTGTTCAGCTCCATATCGGGCCAGCTTGACTAGAACTAGGTTTCCCTTCCCACTAGATCATAAACTCAGGAAGGAGGTGCCATCATTGCTTCCCCCAGGGATGACCTCAAACCCTACGCTGAGCCACACACGGGGAAAAGGCCCAGGAATCATCTGCTGAGTTGAAGACAGAGGTGGCCAGACGCAAAGCAGGGAATCCCAGGGCTCAACAGTGCCCTGCAACACTGCTCAGCACACGGGGCAAGGGGCTGGGCCCCTTATCTGCCTCCCCCTCTGTACCGAAGCTCCTCGAGGGCAGGGCTGGCATCTCCTGGCCCCGTTTCTCCAGTATCCATGACCGACACATAGGAGCTACTCCCTAAATGCTTTGGAGAGGATTAATTAACAAAGGCAAGTTGCAGTCCTTCCATCCACACCTAGTCCAAGGTATCTAAATAGTGTTCCCTTACACACTCGTGTGTGTGCGCGCACACACACACACACACACACCCTTCACCACTGGATGACAATGCGTGCCCTGGGCCTGATCCTGCAAGTAAGACCAAAGTAGGGACCTCGACAGACCTGCCCATCACAGAATAAGCAGATTACGACCAGCCAGCCACCAGGTCTGGAAACCACTTCTGCGGTCACCCTCCCTTGGCTGCTCAGCCTGCGGGGGCTCCTTACCCAAGAGCAGGGGCAGCTGAGGAAAGAAGCCCAATCCACACGGGTCAGCCCACAATCACCCCACTACAGCTGCAGTTGTCAAGACAGAAGGTTCCTAGATTTAGGCAGCTGGGTACAAAAGAGTCTGGTGTTCACCAGAAGAAAAAAAGTGTCATTGGAGATCCTCTGGATTGCTGGGCCCTGTCTGTCTGGTTATGGAAACACTGCCCTCGTCTTCATTCTACCCTGTTGCTGGCCCTCTGCACAGCCAGAACGCTGCTGTCAGTCTCTCTTGGTCACAGGGCCAGCAAGCCCAGCATCTGGACCTTCTAGTTTTTTCTATGAAGACAGTCCCACTCCTGGTTCTCCTAAGACTCCCATTCTAGGTTTGGGAGAAGGCAGGGTGATCCTGGAACTAAGGGCTGTCAGCAAATCACCAAGTATTCATAACTCCTCCCTCCCTCCCCCTGACCTGGTGCTTCACGAGCCAGCTGCGCCCCGGCCAAATCAGCCCCGGTGGGGAATAGTAGTCCCACAAGCAGGCGATGAAGAGGAGGGGAGGCCGGAAGCAGGCTGAGGCTGGAGGAGGATGGATGGAGACACCCTGACTCTACGGTGCTCTGCTCCCCTGGTCCGTGCAATCCACCCGCTCCCCGTCACTGCCCTCGCTCAGGAACTACACCGGCTTAGCCTTCTTGCTGGCCCTCTCTCCACTCAGACAATGGGCAATTCTCGTTCACTCAGAACCGAATTTTCCCTCTCCAGGACTCGTCCCCGGCCCCAGAGACCCAGCAGTAAGCATTTATAAACATACACACGTGTTAGAATAACAAGAGGCAAATACCAAAAATTAATCGCTTAGGACATCGTATCCAGTAAAGAGTGAGATACCACGAAATGTCCACTTTCCACCATTGTGAACAGCTCGCATCCCCGGGCCAGCCACGAGAGGGGCATTCGGGAAGTGGCCTGGGACTTGGAGCCTGCCCAGAACTCAGTGATGGATTGTCACAATCACGGCCATGGGTGCTGGTAGACACTCACAGGTCAAATCCAGTCACCGCAGGGACAGACCCAGTACACAGGAAAGCCAAAAGCCCAGTGGAAACCCTAATTACAGAAACAAAGTACACTCACGAGCGAGGACTAAGATGAAAACCGAAAAACAAAACAAAAGCCCACACAAATGAACTTCTGAAAAAAGCAATCACATTAGATCACGGGAAGGATTCCAACAGCCAGGACTGAAGCGAACAACGTAAATAATCGTCGTATTTATGATACATCGTTAGAGCGCAGGGAGCACCTGCTTAGGGCACATAAGGGAACGTGGATTTAGAAGACCAGCCCCCAGGGTGCCTGGGTGGCTCAGGCCTCAAGCGTCTGGCTTCGGCTCAGGGCGTGATCCCAGGGTCCTGGGATCAAGCCCCGCATCGGGCTCCTCCGCTGGGAGCCTGCTTCTTCCTCTCCCACTCCCCCTGCTTGTGTTCCCTCTCTCCTGGCTCTCTCTCTCTGTCAAATAAATAAGTAAAATCTTTAAAAAAATAAATAAATAAAATAAAAGACCAGCCCCGACTAACCAAAAGGAAAAAGCCATTTGGCCATTCTTGGGCAGCAGATCTTGCCTAGCACTTTGGAAGACACGCTGGAGACGAGCTAAAGCGTCTGGGGACAGAAGAGCGGGAAAGAGAGCCTGGGGACAGAGGCGGCCGGAGGGAAGAGGCGCAGTGCCTCCTCTCTGCCGCGATCCCTTCCTGGATGTGTATGTGTCTTGTATAGACAAGACCAGCACTCAAGGTGTCCACAAAAAAGTCTGCAAGGAGCCGAATATCTTGAGCCCCAGCCACAGCCCACTCCCTCAGGCAAAGGCAGCCCTCCTGCCCAAGGCAGGCCCAGGACCGGGAAGTGTGGCCCTGTCTGGTGTTTGTGGCCAAGCAGCAAGCCCTGGCTCCTTGGACTGGGGAGGGAAAGAGAAGAGGCCAGTGACTTCCTATCTAAACTGCGGGCCAGTTCCAAAATGGAAAGAGGTCCGACACCACCCTGGTAGAAGCTGGTGGCATCACCTCCCAGAGCCACGGGCCTTCTCCAAATACCCTTCAGACTTCCTAGAATAGCAGACGGCCTCAGGCACTAGCCCTTACTGCTCAAGGACCCCTGAGAAGTCAGCCCTCTGCCTGCCATGTTCCTTTCCTTTTCCAACAAATGAATTCCTACTCATCCTTCAAGGCCCCAGAATGTTTCTCCACCCCAATGCTTAATCCCCAAATTTTCAAATGTAGAGAAAAGATTTTAAAATGTTATAGTAAACCCCATATACCCAAACCCCTAGATTCTACCTGCCATTAACATTTGACAAGGTCAGCTTACCACGTGTCTACCCAGCTATCCATCTCCCTATCCACCCAGAATGTTTCCTGGGGACTCCCCCCAACCCCTACCTCCTCAAGACTGGACAACTTCTGCTCAGCGCTGCTGCCCCATGTGGTCAGAGCTCCTCCCACAGCGCCCCTGGCCTGTGTGTATCTCCAGTAAACGAGGATGGGCCTTTACCCCCACCCCAATCAGTGGAAGCCTGGGAAGAAAGAGCAGGCCCCAAGGATGGTCCACCAGAGTCAAAGGAGAACCAAACCAGATCATTCACAAGACTGCAGGCAGTGTGTCAGAAACATGGCTCCAAATGTCCACAGCACCAGAACCACCAGACAGAAAAGGGCAGGGTTGGCTTCGGTCTCCCCCACGGAGTCCAGGCCTTCCTGGGTCGGGAACCAAGTGGCAGGCAGCAAACAGCCGTGTCTAGATAGCTCTCTAGGCCCCCAGCACCCTCTGGGCCTGTTCCTCCCTGGGTAGGAAAGAGGGTTGGAGAAGTAGGGAAGCTCTGCAGGTGCCTCGGTGGCCTGGGGTTTGGGACACCCCACCCCACGGCAGCCAGGGCAGCTCTGCTTTTCTCTCTTTGAAACATCATAGTTCTCTGTGGAATTTTATTTGTGGAGAAAAAGGTCTCCCTATTTCACAGAAATGTTTGGAAAGTGCTAGATGATTCCTGAGACCTCTGCTAGCCTTAACACGGTGACTTCAGCTTGGAGGAAGAATGAGACCCAAGGGCACAGAATGTGGTGATCTCATGGACCATAAGCACCAGAAACATCTGCTTTGTCCTTTGCACTTGCTGTCTCGTTCCCCACAGCCTTCAGCTGGGGCGCTGGGAGACACAGCCCCCGACCCCACGGGCAGAGCCTCGCATGCTCTGATCCCAGAGGGGCACCTAGGGGCCTTTCAAAGAACTTTACCTACACGGCCCAGAGGGTCCGGCCTGGAGCTCCCAAATCAAGGATGTCTCGGAGTCTCTGCGTAAAGTTTCATCATCTCCTTCCTTCAAGCTTTTAAGTTACCATCTTCCTCTTCTCTATTTTAAGATTTTATTTTAAATAATCTCAACAGCCAACATGGGGCTTCAACTTACAGCCCCAAGATTAGGAGTCACACACCCCACTGAATGAGCCAGCTAGGTGTCCCTACGTCATCATCGTAAAAAAAAAAATTAAACAGTGAGAAAAAAGACAAAGTGATTAAAGGGGAGAGGAGAAGCAGCATGTTGAGATTTCTGCCACCAAACACCAGCTGGCTGCCTGCAAGACCTCCGTGGGGTCACTTGCAGCCAGACCCATAGCAGGCGCAGTTGGGAGACCTTCCTGTGCCTACGTCCCCCTCTAAAACAGCCACACAGAGCGACTTTCTTCTGGTCCTAAGTCACGAGGGCACACAGCTTGACCGGGTCATCCTTCCCACCATGCAACAGCCAGGACAGGCATTTCCTACATGCTGAAGATTTTGGCTTTGGCCTCCTCCTATGTCCAGTTCTCAACAGAGGGGGAGAACAGCTGGTCAGTGTTCTTTGCACAAAAGCCCTCCATCGATCAGAACATATTAAAATATCCTCTTTCTGGGGCGCCTGGGTGGCTCAGTTGTTAAGCATCTGCCTTTATCTCAGGGCGGGATCCCAGAGTCCTAGGATCGAGCCCCACAACAGGCTCCTCCACTGGGAGCCTGCCTCTTCCTCTCCCACTCCCCCTGCTTGTGTTCCCTCTCTCGCTGGCTGTCTCTCTCTCTGTCAAATAAATAAAGAAAATCTTCAAAAAAAAATACCCTCTTTCTAATTAATCCCAATGCCTTTATCTTTTCTTCAAGACACATTCTCATCCCCACCTTGCAAAACAATCTTTTAATCATCTTTATGGGTTTCCTCTGAACCTTCTCCAAGTTCTAAGGAACGCAGAATAAAGTCCTGAAGATTTGCTTTCTATAGTGGCAAAGGGAGGGGGGAAGGAGAAGAAACTCTTTGCTGAAGAGAAGGGGGAGTAATGAAGGTAAACATGTAGAATGAACTAGATCTCTCTCGAGAAAACGGTCCTGGATGTCCCGGTTTTTGTTGAAACGAGATGCAAGAAGCAAGAGGGGACAGACCATCTGCTACTTGAAGAAACAATGTGGGGGAGAGCTTCTTTTATTATCTGATGGATGGCCGTGCAGGAATGCCCAATTTGGGCATCACTGGATTAATTAAAAGTTATTATTATTTGAAGACAAAGCTCAAGAGGCTAATTTGGGAGAGACGGAGAGTACGGGATGACAGCCGCAGGATCTTTAAAGATTTCCAAACCTGGACTCCCAGGCTGCAGCTACGGATGTGAACTTCAGCAGACGGCGATGGAATCTCCAATGTCAGGCCTGAACCCAAGTGCCCACACACAGCGTAGGGAAGACGTGGCTTACCAGCCCCATGAGAAAGAATGGAAGGTTCTGGGTTGATGGCAGCTTCCGATGTTACAGCCTCCTGCTGAGAACTGCCAGCTCCTGTACAAGGTGGGCTGTCAACAGCCACATCTGTACCCACAGACCGGGCCGTGGCAGGGCTCACAGCGGTCTTCAAATATTTAAGGACCTACCTCGTGAAAGAGGACTGTTTTGTTCGTTGTTAAGACAGACGAGCGTAGCAGTTATAGGGAGACAGACTTTAGCCTGCCGTATAGGAGGATGTACTGACAGTAATCACAGGAGCTCCGACTTGTGTGGAATTTGCCTGTGCCTGGCACTGGGCCAGCCACCTCAGATGGACAATTTCTTTTTTTTTTTTTTTTAAGATTTTATTTATTTGAGAGAGAGAGCGCGCGCGCATGCGTGCGTGTGCACAAGCAGGGGGAGGGGCAGAGGGAGAGGAAGAAAGGGAATTTCAAGCAGACTCTGAGCTGAGCGTGGGGCCTGATGAGGGACTCGATCTCATTACCTGGAGCCAAAATCCAGAGTTAGATGCTAGGGGCGCCTGGCTGGCTCAGTCGGTTAGGCGTCTGCCTTTGACTCAGGTCATGATCTCAGTGCCCTGGGATCGAGCCCTGCATCAGGCTCCCTGCTCAGTGGGGAGTCTGCTTCTCCCTCTCCCTCTGTTCTCTCTCACTCTCAGTCTCTCAAGTAAATAAATAAAATCTTAAAGAAAAAAAGAGAGTTGGACGCTTAACCGACTGAACCATGCAGGCGCCCCTCAAATGGATGATTTCTATCCTTCCAAGGTGACTGTGATCACTCCAGTCTCTGCCCCAGTCTCACCCAGCCTATCCGTGGTCGGGCCTGGATGTGAACCCAGTGGTTCTTTCTGCCCTCCTGTGGTACTTCCCAAAGTCTGACCAGGATGGGCATTTGGAAATGGAAGTGTTTCCGTGGCCTCACACAAACAGCCTGTCATGTCAAGAAAATGCTAGGAAAAATGAGGTGGGCACTGAATCCAAGCACGAGCGGAGCTGGACTAGTTGCCGAGAAGGCCTGTCCCAGCTCAGGGACTGGAGGGTTCCACCCGGCACAGGGTTCCCTCTGGGCACCCTGCCTCAGTCTTCCTCAGAGTTTTCAGCTAAGCTAAAGGCACAGCATAAGGAGTGGCCTCCGTCTCCCTTCAGGCAAGGGGCTCTCCTGTCCCCCCTCCCTGTGGCTCTTCAAGGCCAGACCTGAAAGTGTTTTTCGAGGCACAGGAAGCAATTCAGGACATTACCGCCCATGACTGTGGTCCGCCACAGGGGTACGTCCCGGGGCCGACACCTCCAATTTCCTCTCCTACCCAGCAATTTACACTCGAGTCGGGAGCGGCTTCTGTTGGCGTGAACATTTGGGTTGGTGACAAATGGGTTGATTTCCACGGCCCCGGCCAGCACTGTGAGCTCTGGACAGCTTCTAGCCTGAGCAGTCTGGCTGCCCTCCAGCTCAACTGAGGGGTCCTCAGGGCACATTCTGATCCCATCCCTTTCCAAGCAGCTGGTGTCATTTTCCCATGCAGAAGTCTTACTGTTTGGGGTGGCCCCAGCCCTTGGAGACCCTGCCCAGCTGGCCTCCGACTGCCCAGGGAAGAGGAGGAGGGGGAGATGTCAGGGATGACTGAGGAGCGAGGCCAGGAGCCAGGAGAGCCGTGGCTGTTCACACAGAGCTGCTGGACTCCTGAATCTCTCGTGCTGAAAGGCCAGCCTCCCACTGGCACCCAGAACCATTCTTTTTCTGTTTGATTTATAAGATAGCAGGGAGGGCTGGTAGGCTTGGAGTTGGAACAAAACAGAGGGAAGGGAAACGTCATGGGAAGCAACCTATTTTTGAAAACTGTGAGCTGACGCCAGGAGATTAGGTTCTGTTTGTCTTGGCTGATGGGCTTGTTTAAACACACACACACACA
>NW_024423786.1:69216758-69228032 GCF_017311325.1 Ursus maritimus | reverse complement strand
ACACACACACACACATACACGCACGCACGCACACACAGGCACAGAGTATGCTTGCTGTCTGGGTCTGCTCTGGCTGTCTGGAAGCATGTCGGCTTTGTTCAGCCCACCCCCTGCTGCCAGGAGCTCAGCTCTGTCCACTGCAAACCCCCTGTCAGCAGGAATTCTGATGCTGACGCAGCACAAAGCTGCCTCAAGAGGCCCTCGCAGTTTCTGGATTGTCTCTGGACTGATCTCAGATTCCTCTGTAGCGGCTAATGCCTGGAAGAACTCCCCCTACAGGCTGGGAATGGAGGTCAATGGTGCATTAATGGGACACTGGGTCCCCTGGAGTGTGACACATGGACAGCTGGCCCCTGCTGAACGGAGTTCAACCCGGCCGGCTGCAGATGTCAGGAGTGAGGTCTGGAGACGCCACTCGGGGCTCCTCGTTCGGGCTGTCTGAGGGTACTCGGCTCGGCTTTAAGGGCAAGCTGATGTCACGGCTGCATGGAGATGACCTGTTTCCTGTGGGCCTCCCTGCACCAGGCTGGGAGCTCCTCCAGAGCAGGGCTCCACCCACCCTCACCTGCTTGGAGCTGATGGTGGCTTCAGGGGAGGAAGAGGGCACGACGAGAAGCAGCCTGGGAGCAGGCACGGTGACTTTGGCTAGGTGCATTGCTGACGCCCCCCCACCCCGAGCCGGGCCTTCGGAGGCTGCAAGTGTGTGCCAACAGCAGGGTGGGGGATGGCACTCGGAGGGGCCAAGGCTGACGACTCTGAGTGCCAGACAAGAGCAGCAGCAGGCACGTCGTGAGGCACTCCCGCCAGCTCGCCAAGCCAGTCTGGCTCCTGACCTGTTTACTCAAGCATCTTGCCTCCCGCTGAAAAGCTCTGGCACTCGCAGCTCAGAGCATCCTTTCTCCACCCCTCCAGAAGGTCACTGCTTCTAAGGGCAGGGCTGCTGCCACTCTCTACAAATGCCAGAGTCATCTGAGACTCTGGTGTGGTGGAGATCCGCTTGCTAGCTCTGGCTCTGGCTGGCCAGGCTCCCTGACGCTAGTCTGAGGGTGGCCCCGGAGGCCAGCCCTGCTCCTGGACCCCTTCTGTGCTGTGCCCCCAGATCTGCAGGGCAGCCAGGGGGTGGGGAGGCCAGTTAGCAACAGATGCTCACGAACCACCATGCGGCCAACCCCAGCATGGAATCCTCAGTGTTCAGGAAGAGGAAAGAAGCTTCTACTTCATGTGTCTCAGGGGGCAAAGTGTGGCTACAAGGGCTCCTGCATGCGGGGAAGGTTGAGGAGGTCCTGTCACAAGTGTTCATGACATAATGGTGAGGGAGTGAAGCGACATACAACTTTGTACACACGATAGGATCTCAATTACATTTGAAATGAAAACAAACACGGAAAAAAAGTCTGAAAGGAAATGCATCAGAATGTCGACGATGGCTTTGTGGGGGCTGGAATCTAAGAAAATTAGTGTTTTCTTCTTTATACTTTCTTTTTCTTTTGATGAGCATGTGATCTGTAATCGGCATTTTATAATCAGGAAAAAAAAAAAGGCCATGAAGGAAAATGAAAGAGAGAGCCCGGTACTAGCTTCTGACCGGTCCCAGGAAGCATGAGGCTGAGGGCGAGCCTACAGGGACTCAGTGCCTTCCCACAACAGTTCCCCAGGGCCCCGCTCCTGCCTCACTGCCGGGTCCCCAGGTCCAGAGCTTCCACAAGATGAGCCCCCCCACCCCCACGCCCCGCTCACCTGCAGCAATTCCAGATCGGACGCATCCTCCTGCCCGGGGACCATTTCTGTTAGCATCTCCGACATGACTTTGGTGTTTCCTCGAACAACGTCCAGTTCACTCCGAAGCCTGGCAATCTGTTAGGCCGGAGGGGGCGTGGTGGGAGTGGGGAGGAAAGCAGGAAGCAGAGGTCAGTCAAGCTGTACCTGTCCGGTGACAGTCCCCTTCGCTGTGACATCTAGGTCACACCTCTGAATGTGCTCGGCGTTTGAAGGCTTCTTGTCACACTCTGGTCTGTGTGTGAGGGTGAGGGAGAGAAGAGACTGGGGCGGCGAGGCCACCCCACAAGGGCCCTGCTTACCGAGAGAGTTTGTCATGGGTGACCCTGCCGGGAAAGAGCGCTGGGTCCGGCGTGGACGGAGCTGGTGTGTGGCTTGGCCCTCCCACCGCAGAAGCCTGAGTGGGGAGCTTATCGCTCAGGCCTCCGTCCCTACTCTCAAGGGAAAGTGGTGGAGCGTGTGATCTCCAAGGGCCCTCATCGTTATAGACTCTGGCCCCAGGGGTTTACAGTGGAAGCACTTTGGTGCTCCAAGGGGCTGGCCAGCATGAGCCGCACTTTTCTGGTGTGGTGAGAAGAGGGACCAAGAGAAGACTCCGGGGGAGGCCCCCTCCCGCCCTAGCTCCCTACCTGCCCATCCAACAAAGCTCCCCAAAGCCTGGGCCATCTTTCCTGCAGTAGAGACACCATAACTGAACCTGTCTGAGCCTCCGTCTCCTCACCTATGGAGAGGGGAAAACGCTGCCCATGCCTCAGGGCTGCGAGGAATGACTGAAATGAAGACCAAGCGCAGTGCGGGTACCCATGCGCCCAGTACCCATCCGATCCCTTTCCTACTACAATATCCAGAGCGCTGGATTTTGCTACGGCTCTCAACTGCACTTTGCCCTAGCTCCAATGACACCTTCTGTCCTCCCTGCAGCCTTTACTGACTCTTCCCTGCCCCCCTCCCTGAGGCAGAACCAGCCAGCCCACCTCTCATTCCAGGACCGGCCCTGTCTCCCCCCCCCCCCAATCTCCTGGGGGCAGGGACTCTGCTGAGTGGAGATCGGTACTGTCAGCACAGGGAAGGGGACAGGGGGCCTCAATTAATGTGTACTGGATGGTCAGATGGACACACGGTCAATGAAGACACAGGGCTAGGTCCCGAGTGGTTCTTCTCCCCTCTGGTTCTGCCTGGTGGGTGAACTCTTCCTGAGTCTTAGCCAGAAGAGGTTTCTGGCCCTGGAAGCTCAGGAATGCAAGACACCAAATGGGCTCAGAAGCCCTTGGGGCCCCTCTAGGCCAGGCTGGGTTCCTGCTGCCTCTGCTTCCATTTTCCCCCAGGGGCAGGACCCAGGCCTTCTCGCCCATTCTAGACCCTCCTCCGGACTGTTCTGGCTTCGGTGGGAGGGCTCTTCCCGAGCTCCCACCCAACTGGTAAGCAGTTAATGGAAGGTCTCAGTGGGACTGTCCAAATCCAAACATGTCAGACCCCCCTTTGAGCAGAAAGGGGCCCAGTTCTGCTGCTGGAAGCAGAGTCCACAGCCGCCGGAGACCTTCTTCCCCGGGGCTTCCCTTCTGGGGACAGGTCCTGGCCATTGTGAGTCATGAGGAAGGGCAGAATGGAGTGAATGAAGCCCACAGTTATCATACAGCCCACGTTTCTGCTGTGGGGTTCACTTCCTCTCCTTAGCCGTGCACACAGACAGCACTGGAGTGATGGCCACGAGGCCTCTCCAGCTGCCTGTCAAGCCCACGACGGCTCCATGAGTGGGAGGGACGGACTACCGCCCTGTTCTACTGACCCGACTGGGTTAAACGACCTGACTGTAGCCTCACAGTGAGTAGCGGGGTGGGGACTCAAGCCCAGGCCCGTCCGACCTCCAGCTCGCCTCCTCCTGCTCGCTGCCGCAGGGCCAGCAGAGAACGGAAACGTGAGCAGCCCTGGCACGACACTTCGGTTAACCCCACCTCATCGCTTGACCCCTCTGTTTAAACGAGTTTCCATAATAACGACGTTGTCACAAATATTAAATAAGGATTTATAAAATATAAACACTGGGACGCTGCTTTTTTTTCCTTCCCCAAGTCTAATCAATTCTCAAATTTTAACTAACGGACATTCTAGAGATTCATCTAAGTACGAGTCTCTGCGACTCGTCTAAAAAAATCCACTTTGGGATTAAAACGGCATTGGTCTCTCAGGAAATAACTCAGGGAAGGAAGGTGGGCAGTGTTTGGAATAAGACAGAAAGGGTGCTTCCTAAAGGGCCTCCCTCATCCTGGCCTCGCCTCCACGGCACCTTGCTGATCCCGTCCCTGGCCTCTGATGGCTGACGCCTCTTACAAGATCAATCCCAGCCTCTCTGCGTGACTCACAAGGCTGTTCACAACACAAGTCCGTTGCTGTGCTTTGGCCTCCCTCTCGGATTCTGCACCTGCATTGACCCTCCAACCCTTCTCCCTGCTGTTCCCCTGAACGCCCCGCTCCTCACGGCCCCACACCTTGTCAGATGAGGCCCCCTCCAGCTTCGAGAGCCTTGGCAGCGCCAGCTCCCGGGGCGACCCTCCAGGCAGCGCTCAACTCTGGGCTCAACTCCTGGTTCCTTTTCCCGCAGCCACGCCACGACACTGTCTGCCAGACTGTCTTTGCCCCTGTCTCCCCACTAAGTGGTGAGCCCTCAGGAGAGGGCCTGGACCCTTCCATCTGCGGGCCGCCAACACCTAGCCCAGCACCTGGTCAGGGAAGGCCTCCGCACATGTCCCAAAAGGGTGAACGAGGACGGTCAGCTGCCTTGCCTACGGCCCAGAAGTCTGCGAGTACCTGTTCTGAATTGGCCGTGATGGGGCCAGTCACACTCAGAGCCGGGGCCTGCGGAGCAGAGTAGGGAGCAGGAGGAGGCGAGGAATAGGAGCTGGTATTCGTCCTCTGCTGCGACTGGGACCTGGGCATGGTTGCGGCTGGATCCACTTCGGGGACGCTCTGGCATGGCAAAAACAAAGTCCTCTGTTCACTTGGGCTGCCTGCACGGCTGGGCCTGGCACCTACCCCACCCGGGGGCAGCCCTTCCCGCCACAGCAGCCGGCAGGCAGGTGGGGGGCCCAGCTCTACTGCTGACTTGTGAGGCTCGAGGAATCCCTCTGCCCTCTCTGCACCCAGTCTCTCCATCCATGAAGCGGGCTATCAACGGCTCCTCCCTCTACTTACCTCGCAGACAACCAAAGCCGCTCAGAAAGGGAGCACCGACGGCGCTCTGTGAGAGCTCTGGTCAGGCTTCCCGTTACTAGGACCATCTCAGAATCTGAGTGGAGGGGGCCTACGATGAAGTTTTGCTAATCATGAATCCCTATTCAGTACCAGAAGGTTATATTTTGGCCTTTGCGAGGAGACTAACGTAAATAGTAATTATGCAATTTACCGAATGTTCTTTGTAATTACAGGCACAACACTGTTTTGTGTCATTATCAGAAAAATAAAACAGGTTACATTTATTCCACAAAGCATTGTAAGTGGTTTGGAGGGATCATAATGAGAATAATACTTTGCCAAGTATAATTTCTGATGCTTTCCCTGGGAGCATCTCAGATAGCCTCTTGAACGTTAACCGTGATCCACACAAGAGACCTGTACAGACGCTCTGGACTCCTCGCCCCCATTTCAGAGATGAGCAAATGGGGCCGGCAAGGCAGAGTGTGCTGGGACAGGGAGCCTCTCCCAGATCCTGGAGCTTCCTGGCTCTCCCCCAGAGCCAGAGGCTGATTCCCAGCCAGTAGAGGTACCAGCTTCCTGGGATGAATGGCATCCATTCGGAAGCACAGAGGTGCCCTACGTTGTAAGAGCTTCCGTGGCAGGCCCCTAAACGGACCTTCCTTGGGCTTTGCATCCCACGGCTGGCGGAATTCAAGGATGTCTGGCTGGATGCTGAACACTCGTAGCTCAAAATAAAATTTAGAGCTATTTGACCTCTAAGTCAAAAAAACCAAAAGCTGCCCTTTGCCCCGTGGTCAATGACGTCATCAGCTCCTCTACACTGCCAACACGGAGGTGCCTCAAGTGCTCTCCAAGGGAGATGCTGACGTCCCCACACCAGATTCCTGGGGTTTCTGAAAAGTAGTTGCCAGTGGCCCTCACGGATGGACGGCTCCACCCAAGCAGCCATTTCCTGGAAAATGTCGGCACTGATCCCTCTATTATATCCTTCCACAGTCAGACGAAAACGAGGGGGGGGGGGATCACTGCTGCCACTTAATCACCAGTCAACCAGCTGTCTCACTCCTGCATTCCCCTTGTTATTAAAAAGAAATGCCCTCAAGCTTTAAGAAAGCGTGATGACAAGCTGAATAATTCAAAGGGAGCAGCAGAAGGGTGGTGGCAGTGGCTTGCCCGTTCTGCAATAGGTCTTTCTAGAAAATGCCAGCTGGAGGCTTACCCGCTGTGGTGTGTGTATGGGAGACAGAGCGTCCAAGTCTGCCATGGGGAACTCGACCCCTTTCCTCTTCAATTCCTCGTATATGTGCACAACACCGGTGAGGTCAGGGCTGCTTCGAAAGGCATCAGCCCACGCCTGGGAGGAAAGAGAGGGCCCGTTAGGAAGCACTTCTCGCCAACGGCGGCCCAGGTGCTCTCTCAGGCGCCCATGCTCTCCAGCCAAACCCACTCTGTTCCTGTCCCAACCCCCACCCCCAATGCTGCCACGATGCGACGAGCAAAATGTGGGTTTTTAATGGTGCTGTTGAGCATGACCAAAAACACAAAACTTAATTTAGCAGGTAGTAACTCCTTGGAGAAGATACGGAGAAATAACACCTAAGCGCGGTGGCGCATCCTAAAATGCAGGCATTTCCCTAATCGCCAGGAAATCGATTCCTGGTGCTGCTCAGCCGAAGGGCGTGAAGACGCAGCCCTGCTGCCGTGCCCGCAGGACGCCGTGGGGACCGCAGCGCCGCGGCTCGGCTCTGCAGAGCTCTCGGGGGCGGAGGCGGGAGCCGTAGGCAAACTGAGCAGAAAGGAAAGGTGGAATGGATGTGTGACGGGAAATAAAGGCTAACGTGGGGTTTCCTCAGTGGATCGGAGTGCGCGAAGGCAGAGAACGCCTGGGCCAGCCGGAGAGGTGACATGAGGCCCAGGGGCGGGAGAGCCCGAGCCGTCCACAGTGTCATTGCACACCTGCCCACATGGCAAAAGCCACTGCAAAGCACAGCCACTGGAGTCCCTTCGATAAAAAGACCACGCAGAGAGAAAAAGAACACGTATTTCAATAGACTGTCACTCTTCATTGATTCGTGAAACCCAAAAAAATTTTTTTAATATTTTGTTCTTTGGAAGTGACAGTCTATTGAAAGAAAGATCTCCAAACGGCTCCCCGCAAATGAAGCTCAGCTCTTTAGAACCATCCTGTCCTGTCCCCAACCACACACATACCCAGAGAAGGAGGCACAGCGTCTCGCGCCCACGGGTCTGTCGTCAATTCTGCTGCTGTCACAAGCCTTTAAGTGCCTCCCTGGCTCTAGCAATGCATTCCAACCAATCCTGGGGCAGCCACGGAAACTCTATCTCTAACCAGCAGACCCGTTTGAAGTTAAAAGGTCAATTTCCAAAAAGCCTCGTTCATTCCAACTGGTGCGTCTCACCACAAACATTACTGTCAGCCCGGCTTCCTTGATCCACTTATTTGATCTGCACTCGGGGTTTAATGCCCGCCGGAGGACGGCCCCTCTCGGCCAACAATTCCTTCTGGAGGCTGAATAGGGCCCAAGGTGCCTGCTGAGGCCTGTCTGGAGCGCCAGCTGGAGAGCAGCAGCACCGAGGCCTGCCCCCCTAGGGAGTGCCCCAGAGCCCCGTTCTCCACCAGCTGCTTTGGCTGCCACCACCGGCTTCAAAATCCAGCTGAGTCCCAGGAGGCTAGCTTCAAAACGCAGCTAGCATGTTCGCTCAGGGTCTAAGACCAGGTTTACAGCCTGCTGCGGGCGGCTGGGGAGAAAAAAGCCCAACAGTTCTTCCTGGTCCCGCTTCCTGCCTCTATTTCTATGGGAGGACAAACAACTCCAGGGGACCACTTTTCATTTATCTTGCTCTCCATCTCAGCCAGATCGGAGATAGGAAGAATGGAAATTAAAGAACCATCACTGTGCTCTCCAGGCAGTGGATACTTCTCAGGACACCTGCCCCGACAGTGAGCCAACAGGCCCCCCCTTCTCTGGTACTCTATTTTCTGTGGCACCAGGAGGGAAATACACATCCCAAGTTGGGCCAGTCAGCTTCCCCTCTGCCCAGGAGCTTGGCCCTGAGCTTGGGGACAGCTGGGCTGCTCTCCTTGGACAGGTGACACTGTCCTCTATAGACGCGGGCCCTGGGAGGCAGCCACATGCCCACTGGGGGCCAGGGAGCACAGACAGCCTATGTGTTGGAAGGTGCAGCCAAGAAAGGATTTGGAGGGTTTTCCCGATCCCTTCTTGTCCCTTCCCCAGGTCCAGTCACACCCAGGGTTCTGGGAGGCCCTGCCTGGTCATGACAAACAGTCCTCTTTGCCTAGGCAGACTGGAAGTGGCATTTGTTACCTGCAACCAAGCAGTCTTGGCTAATCTACTCCCTTCCTGCCTGCTACTTTTTCAACCCCTGTAGGGGACCCCTGTGTAGTTTGGGGTGAGCTGGGTGCTAACAGAGCATATGTTCATGGCAACTTTCTCTACTGAACAAGATTCTGATGCCAACGGGGAACAGGGCGGGGGGCACCTTTAAAGGAACAGTCATTAGTGGAAATGCAGAATTGGGATACATCCAGAGACACCAGGCCTCTGGTATCTTCCTGGCACAATGCCCAAATGCCTGCGCTCCTGTCTTCTTCCCCATTCAGTCATACCTGTGCAAGCACACATCGAGTCTCACTCTTACACAGAGAAGGCAGCCAGTCATCATTTATCAAGTTAGACTGACTTCAGATCTCATGGTTACTAAGCATCCTTATTGTCCTACTGGGGAGAACACGGGAAGATGGCCAGTTAGGCTGTCCAGGGACTGAGGTGACCCTGACAAAGCAAGCAGGAGCCCCTCTGGATGGCTGACCCAGCTGAGATTTGAGAATCTGCTCTAGGGGAGAGGTGGCAAAGCTCAGGAAGTCTGGTTCACTCCGGTTCCCCAACCTAAAGCCGGGGAGCCACAGGGGTGGCGTCGACAGGCTGCCCTATACAAAAGCTAAGTGCTTTTCTGGCCTATGTCTACAGTGTTAGGGGCTGAAAGACCCAGAGGAAGGTTGAATAGGGAGAGAAAAAAAAAGAATTTCATGCTTTTATTCCCTTTGCTCCTTGGGATAGTACACCAAACGCCAGACTGAGGCATTATACTAACACGAACTCTAATATACTTGTTTCTATTTCCCTCAAAGTTTTAAATCATCCAATTTCAGATCAATGAATGACTGCTGATTTAGATTATGGGCTCTGTTCTTTGGCTTTTGCCATGTTCTGCTCCTGTCCCTGGACTGGACTGCCTAGCCCCAGTGACAGGGTCTCCAGAGAGCTGCCAGTGGCCAAACGTCTTCGACACCTTCCAAGAACACAACACCTCTAGCTCCTCCCACCCCCACCCCCACCAGCTCACTTTCTTCAGTGGAAAGGAAAACCTTCAGTGGAAAGAGGGTATTTTTAGATTCGATTGCTAAGAGGCAGGGGGTGGGGAGGCAGGGGAAGAGGGGGGAAGGGAGAAGGGAGAGGGGAGAGGGGGGAGGGGGAAGGCAGGAGAGGCCTGACCATCATGAGCTTAAAGCAACCGCAAGGGAAAGGCTGAGGGATGGCACAGAGTACAAGTGTCCTTCTTGTCTTCTGAACAAACGGGACTTCACAGGAAGAAACAGAAAGGCACGCAGCCAAAGGCCAGCCAGGGACCAGGTGAGAAACGGAGTGGGGGCTGAGAGTGGCAGGCGGTTCAAAGGCTGGGACCGAGAAAGTCGCAAGCTGCTCACCACACTGCACTGCTCTCAACGTCTCTCCTCTCTTGCTGCCAGGGAGACCAGCTACCCTCCTGAAGGGCAAACTCCTGCAGCGGGGAAGCCCATTGGGCCCTCACACCTGAGTCAGGTAACCGCTTCCAAGTGTTCTGCCTTACGGCTTACGCGCTGGCCTTGGGCTGGGGGAGATGGAGGGCAATCTGAACGGCAGGGCCTCGGGTGCACACAAGCCTGAGGGGTGTCTCTTTTGAGGGGCCTGGGGGAGATGGGGTGGCTACAGATGGCTAGAGGACAGCCAGAGGACACAGATGCCTCGATGCGAGGAGGAATGGAATATTGGAACAAGGGATAGGCAACCACTGATTCTCTTCAAATATCCCCCTAGAGGGGCACCTGGGTGGCTGAGTCGTTAAGCGTCTGCCTTCGGCTCAGGTCATGATCCCAGGGTCCTAGGATGGAGCCCTGCATCGGGCTCCCTGATCAGCGGGAAGCCTGCTTCTTCCTCTCCCACTCCCCCTGCTTGTGTTCCCTCTCTCGCTGTCTCTCTCTGTCAAATAAATAAATAAAATCTTTAAAAAAAAAAAGAAAGAAAGAAAAAGAAAAAAATCTCCCTAGAGCATTGCTGATGGCAAATGTGTGCTGGTGGAAATGGCCCCAGTGTGGCCAATCTCGGGCTGACAATGCCTGTGATCAGCATCCCAGGAAAGGAATCAGAAGGCACGGTGGGCTGGAAGCCAGTAGAACATGCGAGGACAAGCGCCCATCTCCCTATAGACACAGGGAGACTGTTAGAGAAGCGGGTTGGAGGGGCGCCTGGGTGGTTCAGTCGCTTAAGCGTCTGCCCTCGGTTCAGGTCATGATCCCAGGGTCCTGGGATGGAGCCTGCATCGCGCTCCCTCAGCGGGGAGTCTGCTTCCCCCTCTCCCTCTGCCTGGCGCTCCCCCTGCTCCCTCTCTGTCAAATAAATAAAGAAAATCTTAAAAAAAAAAAAAAAAAGAATAGAAAAGTTTGTTTGGAGACAGGCCCCCTCCCTGCTCCCACCATAGGGGAGCAACCGGAGGGATAATGGGCTCAGGCTGATGCCTGGTCATCAAAGCCACAGATCCCACCTCCACCAGGAGCTCCAACCAGGCCTCCTGGCCCGGGTGGGGGTAGGGGTGGGGAGCCCTTCTCCGTCTAACCCATCTAACCCGCTGGCCCTAAAAGCTTTTCAAGCACCAATATGTTCAGAGTTTAGGGCTGCCTCTCGACTATTCCAAAGCCAGCTCAAGCCCTCCCTGGGTAGGCCCTGGCCCTCTATCATCTGCAAGCCTCTGTCTCTCCATAAAATCACCAGCTCCCCAGGGGCAGGGCTGGGGCTGGCCCGCTTCCACTTCCTGGCAGCTGGGCTCCAAGGAGCACCAAGAAACGTCCGGAGGGCGAAGATGGTGAGGAAGAAGCTGTCAGGACTCTGGCACCCACACACTTGACCGAACCTCTTTTTGGTCTCGCTGTGTTTCTATGATGGCCTGCTGCCTCCTCCCAGGCTGGCAAGAAGGCCGGGGACCTGTCACCCCCGCCCCCACAATTGTCAT
>NW_024423786.1:69168165-69216751 GCF_017311325.1 Ursus maritimus | reverse complement strand
CAGCACTCGCCCCTCCCGGGCGGGGGCGGGGGGGGGGGAGCATCAGACTCTCAGGGCGGACTGCCCAGTCCTCACACGTACATTCAACAGGCAAATAAAGTCATCTTGTCTCCCCAAGGAGTTAAGAACGGGCTGACCATGCAGTACGTGCAACACTCATCAGCCGGGCTTTAGAGAGGACGCGTCAGTGCAAACGTTGCGCAGCTAAAGGTCGCGGTGCTGGCGGGAAGGAGAGAAGGGCCTGCTGGTCTAAGTACTGAACTGGAGCACGGCGGAAGAGCGCGGGGCTCTTTGGGTGCGGGTCATATTCCGCCTCACAACACAGGGCCTGGTGACCCCGGTATATTCAGTTTGTAAAAACTAATCCAGTTGTACGTGCGAGTCTGATGTGTGATCCCCTGTACGTTTAGAGAATTCAGGAAAAAGGAAAGAAAAGGCTGAAGATCCCATTTGTTCTTCTGTGCACCCCATTCCAGAAGCCAAGCCAGCCGCCACCTCTGAATGCTATCTGCTTTTTTCTGTTGGGTGGCCAGGACCAAAGACAAAAAGTTCCTCATGAAACTTCTAAACCTGGAGAGGAAGAACCCTTCCCAGGCAGGTAAGCAAGCCCACCGGGGAGTATCCTTATACAAAGCCCTCGGCGGTTTCCCAGCTCGACCATCCAGGGCATCCTGGTAGACAAGGAGCCCGCGAAGCCCTCAGGGGCCCATCCTGCTCCTGCCCCTGTGGATGGGTGTGCATGCTGCCGCCAAGCCGCCAGGGGGCGTCCTCACGACACGGGCGCTGTGCCCCGGAGGACTGATCCCAGACTCCAGATTGGGAGTAAGGAGGCAGGGACACAGGCCCCCGTTTTACAGATTAGGAGGCAGAAGCCCAGAGAGGTTCAAATACCTGCTGAGGTTACACAGCTGGGAGAAGCAGTGCTAAGAGCAGGCGGTGACCCTGATGGGAAAGCTGGGCCGGCGCCCCTGGGGACAGCCACAGCCACAGCCACAGCCACAGCCAGTGCACGAGGCTCCCTGTGCCCTGCCCCGCAGCCAAGAGGGGCTACGCAGGTCACAAGTCCGGCTCGGGGGGCGCCTGGGTGGCACCAGGGGCACCTGGGTGGCACAGCGGTTAAGCGTCTGCCTTCGGCTCAGGGCGTGATCCCGGCGTTATGGGATCGAGCCCCATATCAGGCTCTTCCGCTATGAGCCTGCTTCTTCCTCTCCCGCTCCCCCTGCTTGTGTTCCCTCTCTCGCTGGCTGTCTCTATCTCTGTCAAATAAATAAATAAAATCTTAAAAAAAAAAAAAAACAAGCCCGGCTCGGGGTGGCCAACCACCCACCGGGCCTGGCCACCGGACGTGCTCCTTCCAGGTCTGACTCCAGAGAGACCTTGCCTGTGACCACTGTGGGACTGCACAAGGCTGCGGTGCCCCCTCTGTTGTGAGCAAAAAGCCACGATTTACTGGCCTGACATCCAATACTGGGAGTGTCGAAGCAGGGGAGTGTACTGGGAAAGTCCCAGATTGGGGGAGTCGAGGGCAGAAGTGGGGGTGGGGAGGGTAGAGGGTGAAGTGGTTTGCACCTGTGTGTGTGTGTGTGTGTGTGTGTGTGCGCGCGCGCGCATGTGTGAAAGAAAGAGGGAGGGAGGGAAGGAGAGACACGGAGACACACCAGGTGGGCAGACTGAAGGGACAGGGACCACCTAAGAAAACACAGGAGGCGGCTCTGCTGTCACCCCCACTCCTCCCTCTCCTTACAGCTTCAGCAAACCACGGTCCCCCATTCGTTAGGAAAAACAACTTACTGAACACCCACTCTACACAATCAACTGCTCCAGACGCTGGGGATATGATGTCCCTGGACTCCCGGAGAACGCAGAGCGAGACAGATGAGACAAAGGTGAGCCCACAAGTAGAGAAGACCACAAAAGAGGGTGATAGGAGAGGGGGCGTGCTGTCAACCTAGGGGTGGGCAGGCCTCTGGGGGCTGTCTGAAGGATGGAGAGGATTTGCAGGCACAGGACGCAGGAAACAACCTCAGCCGGGGTCCCACTTTCCTCTCCAGGGTCCGCTGCCGCCACCACCTCGAATGCCCCCTACGCCCACCCCTGATCACAGTACCTCCTGCCCAGCCCACCCCCCTCTCCCCTCGGCTCCTGAAGACGACAGCACTAATGCGCTTGCTGACGAGCATGCCTTCTGCCCTGTCACCAGGGGGCTCGGTCTAAAATCCAGATCCATCTGTGCACACCCAGCTCAGAAATGTGCAGCGGTTCCCCACTGCCCACAGGACAGAGCATCAACTGTCAGCGTGCCCGCCCACAAGCCCCTGACCATCCATCCTTCTGGCCTCATCTCCTGGCCCCAGACGTTCTTCATCACACGCTATGCTCCCTGTGATGGCTTTAAAGCATCCTCTTCTCTTTAAGACGAGCAGCTTCAGTCCCCGGCTCTGGAGGCTGGACCTGGTGCCTCCCTTCTAACAAATGGAATATGACAGAAAAGATGGTGCGTGACTTCTGAGAGTCAGTCCCCAGAGGCGCGGCAGCTTCTTTCCCGAGCTCTCTTGGATCCCTTGCTCTAGGGACAACCCGCTGCCATGTTGCAAGGACACTCAGGAGTCCGCACAGCAAGAAACTCAAGCCTCCTACCAGCAGCCAGCGCGGAACTGGGGCCCCCTGCCAACAGCCCTGTGGTGAGCCATCCTGGACATGGCTCCTCCAGCTCATTGAGCCCACAGATGAGGCAATTCTGGCTGACTCTCGACCACAACGTCCCGAGAGCTCCTGAGGCCAGAATCACTCATCTAAGCCGCTCCTGAATTCCTGACCCACAGAAACAATGAGGTAATAAACAGTTGCTGCGTTAAACCCCTAAGTTTTGGGGTAATTTGTTACAGAGCCCGTAATAATGAACACATCACACATGTGTCAACTGCTCTTTGATGCACATGCTACCCCCAGGGCCACTTCGCACACTCTGACCTTTCCGCCAAGCTCCCCACGTCCATCAGGGTCCAAAAGAAATGTCACCTCCTCAGTGAATCACTCTTTAACACCGTCTCCCCCGATCCCACCCTGCCTGCCGCAGAGCTGGCCCCGACCCAGTGCCTCGCCGGCCCTGTACATGGCTCTAGTGTGGCCCTTCCTACTCCATGTCTTCCCAATGGCTCAGAGGCCCATGAGGGCCCCCCACCTGCCCCTGGGGGCGACAGAGAGCCAGGCACCCAGAAAACCAGTAAAGGCTCTGTCAACTGGCTTGAGAGCCACCTCTCAGGGTTTTATTCCAGTGCGATGAGTGTAGAAACAAACATTTTGCAACACATATTTAAACCCAGGAGGGTCTCCATTCTTTCCTCCGAATGATGGGAAAGCATGAGGACCCCCTGCTCAGGGGCCCCACCTCACTCGGTCTCAACAAACTGGACAAAGGGAGCTCGCCTACCTGGATCAGAGCGAGCACCTTGTCCTGCACAATGGTGGGAGGGTTGTTCTTGGGAGAGATGATCTTGACCAGGACGCTGTCGATGAAATCCCGGTTGGCCACGAGAATGTGGAAGCGGTGGCCACAGTTCTTCACACACGTCTCCAGCACCTGAGAAGGGAGGAGAGGAAACCATGGCAGCTGAGCTTCCACCCCAACCCCGCCCTTTGCTTCTCCCACACGGTCCCACCATCTCCTCCAGAGCCACACGGGGATGGCACTGCATCCCTCCACTCTAATTCAGGCGTCCCTGGTTGACTGAAGTCGCCTGTCCCTGCACAATCATTGAGCAATTCGTTGGTAATTGAGGCTCCAGTTTTGCATGAGAAGGATGCTGGTGTTTTAATGAGATCAAAATGACTGAGCGGGCCCTGAAAGTTAGCATTTTAACTCCTCTCTCCGGGCTTCTGGGTGTGAGACATTAGCCAACGGGACTCAGGCTCTGTCACAGAGAGGGCTGCTGTGACAGCCTGAATTGCCACGTGAATTATTGGCCCTTGGATGTGAGGAAGCAAGCAAACACACACACTCACTCAGCCTCATACACACACACAGCCTCACACACACACACTCAGCCTCACACACACACACACACACTCACTCAGCCTCACACACACACACACACGCAGCCTCACACACACACACACACGCAGCCTCACACACACACACTCACTCAGCCTCACACACACACACACACACACACTCAGCCTCACACACACACACACACGCAGCCTCACACACACACACTCACTCAGCCTCACACACACACACACACACACACACACACACAGACACACACGCCCCACAGAACCCTGCCTCCACAACTAAAATCGGCAATGACTAAGGACTTTCTACTCCCAATAAATGGTTTGTGGGCCTCAGCTGCCAGTCAGCTTCAAGGTCCATGTTCACTCCAAACCCTGCTCGCTCTTCCCCTGTCTGGAAAAATGAGGTACACGGGCCTTAGCCATGCAGAAGCACAGCGCATGCGGGTTCTGGCCGGATGGCCAGCGTGGGCTTAAATCTCAGCTCTGCCACCTCCTCCCTAAACGGCCTGGGACAAGCCTGTCTGAGCCTCAGCTTCCTCATCTGTAAGGTGGGCACATGAGTACCCCTTTGCAGGACCGTAGTAAGGATGACAGAGTATGTTCGAACCATCTAGCACGGTGCCCTGCATGGGGGGGCCGGTCAATGAGGACTGTGATGTCATGATTACCATTCAGGAGGCTGCTGTACACACGTGAGGAAAGGGACAACTTCCCAGTCACCAGAGGACAGGGGAGAAGCCCCCTGGAACTCAGGGGTCCCCACTGAGGGTCTCCAGCCCTGAACACAGCTTTCCGAACTTCTCAGCGCTCTGTAAACCAGACCATACAGTCACCCGGCCCTTCCCGTACCAGCACCCCCGTGCCCCGGTCAACTAGCGGGAAATGCCTCCTTGGAATGTGCCCGGCAACAGGGGACATTTCTGGCTGCCTGGGTACCTAAACGGAGCTGACCACTGGTTACCTCACGCAGCCCTTCCACAGGGCTGGGTTCATACCATGAGGCATTACCTTGACCAAGCACGGCCATTAGGAAGGCCCGCACCCTTCACACTAACGGAGAGCGGACTACCAGCTGGGCATTATGTGGGAGACTTCACGTTATATACCATTTCGTTCCAGTCTCATAATGAATTAATTCTCTTTCAGTGGATCAGCCTTCCCCAGAGCCCTTGTCTCCTCACCCACAATGAGGCCACAGGGCCACCCCCTGCCCCCCTAACAGCTCTCTTCCAAGATCAGCTGGGAGTCCCTCAGATGACAGGCAATGGGTGCCAGATTTCCTATTCCTTCTTCTGGTCCTGGAAATCGCCTGGTAAGGTGGGTATTATCCCATTTTTGAGATGCTGAAGCTGAGGCCTGGAGATGCTGGTGACTTCACCAAGGAGGCCAGAGCTGGCATATGCCCCCAGCCTGGCAGCCACACAGCCAGTCAAAACGGTGCCTTTTTTTTTTTTTTTTAAAGATTTTATTCATTCATTTGACAGAGAAAGAGACAGCCAGCGAGAGAGGGAACACTAGCAGGGGAGTGGGAGAGGAAGAAGCAGGTTCCCAGTGGAGGAGCCTGACGTGGGGCTCGATCCCAGGATCCTGGGATCACGCCCCGAGCCGAAGGCAGACGCTTAATGACTGAGCCACCCAGGCACCCCAAAACGGTGCCTTTCCCCACTGCCTGCCTGCACTGTGGGAGGCTCCGGGTTCTGCTCGGTTTGCCCAGAGACCCCAAAGCTCAGCATCCTCGCGTCACCAAAGTTTTCCTCAGCCAAGGGGGCATCCTTGTTCTTAGCCCCTGCATGTGCCTGATTCCGGATGGCCACAAGGGAACCAGCATTCACCCCCACAGTGACCATGGGGGCTGCAGAGAGGAACCAGAGGGGTTCTTCCTGCCCTCTGGGAACTCACAGTTCCCCTTCTTTCTAGAATCCTCTGAAACCCTCTCCTCACTTTGCCTATGCAGGCATCGGGTTGCTGGGGCCAAGGCAGGTGGCAGGAAGAATGGCTTATTTTATGAAGAGCAGGTGGAGAAGGGAAGGGCAGGAGGCTGGGAAGAAAGCAGCTGTGGTGGGAAAGAACATGGATAAAGGGGAGCAGGAAGGCCCACATGGCAGGGCAGCCGAAGCTCTGCCACCACGCTCAGGGCAACAGTGGGCCAGGACGCCCGTCTCACCTTTGAGGAGCACATCCTTACGTCTTCCAGGACAGCAGACTTTAAAGTCAGTGTGGCCTAGGCTGGCCCACGGGGCTCAGATACAGGTTTGGAAATGCCGTGGACAGAGGTGGTGTGTGCTCCAGAGCAGCCCTGAAGCCTAGCAGAGCAGGAGATGCAGGAGGCTCTCCCTGGCTGGCAAAGGCCACTCAGCCACTTCAGGGACTCTGCCAAAAAATGCCCTTGGTAAAGGGTCCTTGTGGGTTGTAGAGCATGAAACACACAGCAGCCATTTTCCAGCAGCCAAAGCCCACGGAGTGACAACAGGTGCCCCTAAGCAATCAGAAATGGCATTTCAAGTCCATATGCTGAGGCCCAAGCGGAGAACTCTCCAGGTCTCTAACAAACTCCTGTTTGGAGTAAGTATTAGTATCTTTGTCAAAGGCCCATAAGGAGCAGGAGGACTGAGAGCAACTAATACAGTAAAGGAAGACAAAGACAGAGAAGCTGTAAGAGTAGACATGAGATCACACGACATGCAGCAGGCTGGAGCCTTCGGTGTAGGCACAGGGATCTGCACATGTCAGAAGGCTCCCAAAGGCATCTCTAGATTTGTAGCGAAGACCTGACTACATCGACAAATAAGCAAAGAAAAAACACAAAACTTAGGAATAAATTTAACCAAGGAGGTGAAAGAATTGTACCCTGATTTTAAGACCCTGATGAGAGAAATTAAAGAAGCCACAAACAAATGGAAAGATATCCCATGTTCATGGATTGGAAGAACTAATATTATTAAAATGTCCATACTACCTAAAACCATCTATAGATTTCACAGAAATAGGAGAAACAATCCTAAAATTCATATGGAACCATAAAAAACCCTGAATAGCCAGAGCAATCTTGAGAAAGAATAGTAAAGGTGGAGACCTCATACTTCCTGATTTCAAACTATAGTACAGAGCTATAATAATCAACACAGTATGGTACTGGCATAAAAAAAGGACAACGGAACAGAACTGAGGGCCCAGAAATAAACCCATACATACATACACGGTCAACTAATATTTAATGAGAGAGGTATGACAACGGTTCAATGGAGAAAGGAAGTCTGATAAACAGTGTTGGGGCAACTGGATAACCACATGCAGAAGAATGAAACTGCACCCCTATCTTATACCATTCACAAAAATTAACTTGAAATGGACTAATGACTTAAATGTAGGACCCGAAACTGTAAAACTACCAAAAGATAACACAGGAGAAAAGTTCCTTGACATTGGTCTTGGCAAAGATTTTTTGGATGTGACACCAAAAGCAAAGGCAACAAAAACAAAAATAAATAAGCAGGACTATGCCAAACTAAAAAGCTTTTGCACAGCAGAAGAAACAATCAGCAAACTAAAAAGACACTCTACAGAAAGGGAAAAAATATTTGCAAACCATCTATCCAATAAGGGGTTAATCTCAAAAATACATAAGGAACTTAACTCAAGAGCAAAAAGCCCCCCAAAAAACAAAAAACCAAAACAATCCAATTAAAAGTAGCCAAAGGTGGGGCGCCTGGCTGGCTCAGTCAGAGCATATGACTCTTGATCTCGGAGTCGTGAGTTCAAGCCCCATACTGGGTGTAGAGATTACTAAAAATAAATAAATAAACTTAAAAAAAACGGGCAGAGGACTTTAAATAGACATGAGTTCAAGGAAGATGCACAGATGGCCAACAGGCACGCGAGAAGATGCTCCACATCACTCATCATCAGGGAAACGCAAATCAAAACCACAGTAAGAGACCACCTCACACTTGTCAGGATGGCTAGTATCAAAAAGACAAGAGAGAAGGGTTGGCGAGGACGCGGAGAAAAGGGAATCCTTGTGCACTGTTGGTGGGAATGTAAATTGGTGCAGCCACTATGGAAAACAGTATGGAGGTTCCCCCCCAAAAAAATAAAAACAGAGCTACCTCATGATCCAGCAATCCCACTTCTGAGTATATATTTAAAAGAAATGAAAACGGTATCAAAGAGATATCTGTACCCCCATGTTCACTGCAGCATTATTCACAATAGCCAAGACATGGAAACAGTCGAAGTATCTACCGATGGATGAATGTATAAAGACAATGTGATATATGTGTGATATTTCTTTATCCATGTATACACACACACACACACACACAGACCCCACACTGGAATACTATTCATCCGTAAAAAGGAAGTAAATCCTGCCTTTTGCGACAACACGGATGGACCTTGAGGTCATTATGCTAAGTGAAATGAGTCAAATACAGGAAAACAAATACCCAATTTTCTCACTTACATGCGGAATCTAAAAAAGCTGAACTCATAGCAACAGAGGAGAATGGTCGCTGTGGGGCAGGGGAAACGGGGAGATGTTGGTCAAAGGGTACAAATTCCCAGCTGTAAGACGAGCAAGCTCTGGGGATCTAATGTATAGCATGACGACCGTAATTAACAATACGGTAGTATATACTTGACAGGTAAGAAATTAGATTTTGTTTTGAAAGACTTATTTGAGAGAGAGAGCAAGTGCGTATGCGCGGGAATCTACAAGCTGGAGGAGAGGCAGAGGGAGAGGGAAAGAATCCTCAAGCAGAATCCCCTCTGAGCAGGAAGCCCAAGACGGGCTTGATCCCTGGACCCTGCGATCATGACCTGAGCAGAAATCAAGAGCTGGACACTCAACCAACTGAGCCACCCAGGCGCCCCAAGAAATTAGATCTTAAATGCTATCCCCTCCCTCCCCAACAAAGGTAATTATGTGAGGGGATAGAGGTGTTTACTAACCTTATGGTGGTAATCATTTTACAATATACATGTGTATCAAATCATCACATTGTATACTTTCAACTTACGTATGTTGTATGTCAATATCTCAATAAAGGTGGGAGAGTAATAATAATAATAATAATAATAATAATAATAATAATAAACCTAACCATCAGGAAAGGTTCAATAATGTTCACCACGTTCTTCCACAAGGAAGTAAAGGTAGAGACCACTTTAGAAAGATTTCCATCCTTGGGGACCTGGGTGGCTCAGTCCGTTGAATGTCTGACTCTTGGGTTTTGGTTCAGGTTGTGATCTCAGGGTCGTGAGATCGAGCCCCGCGTTGGGCTCCGTGCTCAGTGCGGAATCTCCTTGAGATTCTCTGCCTCTCCCTCTGCCCCTCCCCCATTCAGTGTGCACTCATGTGCTCTCTTTCTCTAAAATAAATAAATAAATAAAATCTTGAAAAAAAAAAAAAAGACAGACTTCCATCCAACCAATATGGTGACCATGACGTTGGGCGTGTAAAGGGGTATGTTTTAGATACCAGGAAACTGCCCCAACATCTTCGAGCTCATTCCCTGGTGATTTTAGCTACTCTGAAAACAATTCATTTTGGGCATCACTCTGGGTTTAGTGAATGCCATGGCTCAAATTCTGAGAAAAAAACCCAAAAGCTTTCAAAGTCACTATTTCTCAGCTGGTCTTTTCTGCCTTTATTCTTCTAACCCCAATTCCCTGACAGAGAACACTCTCCTAATAAGTCTTGGGTTTTCACTTGGGTGAAAAATCCAAACAGTTTCTCTTGCTTTAAAAGGAAAGATGTTATAGCTGTTTTGGATAAACAACAAACTATTCAAACCTGCAGAGAAGCCCACGTGCTGACCTGTTAGAGCTTTCATTATAAAAACTCCCCGCGGCCCAGATTTTGCCACATCTGAGTAACTGTTAGCTTTCTTGACAGAAATAACAGCCGAAGTTGTCCCTTTGAGTTTCATGACATTTCAATAAAGGGCAAAAATCTGGTCCGTTTCTCCCTGAAAGGAGTCACCAGGCTGACTTTCTTCAGAACCTCTGCACCAATGACCAGTTTTTACCCCATAATCCACAACTGGGCACTCACTAGCCCGAAGTCTGGGCAAACCCCCAGACCTCTCTCCACATTGAGGGAACGACACATCTGCTTGGGAAGGTTACTGTAAGCGAGCTCTTTAACACCTGAAAAGCTCAGCACAGTCCCGGGAAGGTTCTGGGTGGAAGGCAGCAGGTCTGTAAGGAGGGACCTGACCCCTAGATAGGGCAGCTAGCGTGGCTGTGTCACAGCAGGCTGGTGGCCGGAAGGACGTCCACAGCCAGGCCCTCGGCTTCTCTGCGCTGGGGTTCTGTACTAGTCAGTGCTGCGCATGCCTGATCCTCTGCTCACATGTACCAGCTCGCAGCTCATCCCCCACTTTGGGGGGAAGGCAGGAAAACCCAAGGGCACTATGGGAAGGCTCTGCTACCCCGGTGGCACTCGCACCAAGCCATCCGTAGGCCGTGGCTGCCGGAGGCTGTGCTGAGTGGACAGAGGGAAGGCCCTGGGAGCGGGGCAGGGCCGTGAACATGGATTTCCCCAGAAGCTTTCCCACCCCCACGAGGGCAGCACTCACTGTCAATGCCAGCATGACCTCTCTGTAGTTCCGGTTCCCGTTGAGGCGCTTCTTCAAGGCTCGAATGGCGTCCTTTGGCCTGGAAAGAAGGACATGTTAAAATCCTTGCAAGTTCCACTCGGGGCGCTACCCTAGAGAGTCACTCCTGTTTGTGTGAACCAGCATATCCACAAGGCTGTCTGTTACACACAAAGTGTTAGATGGCATGTCTATCTAAATAAAAAGCAAACGAAATTTCCATCATTGTGAAACAGGTTAACTTTTTAAAAAAAATTTTTTTTAAGTTTTATTTATTTTTTGTAATCTCTACGCCCAATGTGGGTCGAACTCACGACCCTGAGATCAAGAGTCGCATGCTCTTCTGACTGAGCCAGCCAGGCACCCTGAAACATTAATTTAGATCACGTTTATCCACACAATGGAACACTATAAAGCTGCGGGAAAGAATAGACACTCCTTATTGCACCAATATGGAGCCAACTCAAAGAAATGTGAACAGTCGTGTGCAGAGCAGCGTATAAGGTATGCTTCTCTTTGGCTTATAAAAGAACAACATACATACATACATACATAGTACACACACCAGCAGAGGGAAGAGAATCTCTGGAAGGAGCTCCCCAAAAGCTGGTAACTCTGGCTGCCCCTCAGGAGGGGAACTGGGTGGCAGAGAGTAGGGGCGGGAGGTTTTTCACCGGGCTTGTTTGCAGTCCTTTTGCATTTTGCATCCTACGCAAGGATTCTTTATTCGGAACAGTAACTAACCCAGTGGTGTGGGAGTATGCCGAAGAGACAGCGGACCAAGACACGGAAGAAAGAATGGCCAGCTCCTTGATGAGGCTTAGATGTTCAGCTCCTCCCCAGCTCCACGGAACTCCTTTCTGCCCAAGAAAACTTAAGGGACGCCTGGGTGGCTCAGTCAGTTAAGTGTCTGCCTTCATCTCGGGTTAGGATGTCAGGGTCCTGGGATCAAAGTCCTGCATCGGACTCCCAGCTCATCGGGGAGTCTGCTTCTCCCTCTGTCCCTCCTCCCGCTCATGCTGTCTCTCAAATAAATAAAACTCTTACGAACGAACGAACGAACGAAAAAGAAAACTTAAATTAAGTCTCCTCAAAACCCAAAGCATTGTGTGTTTTTAGGTAATGGAGCTGGTGTGGATTCCCAGAGGCATGTTCATAAGCTGATTGTTTGGAACCTGGAACATATTCCTCCTTATTTCACAGTCACCCAGCCAGCCCTCTAGAAGCTGCTAGTCGGTGCAGCCCTTGAGTCTAACAAGTTATTTCGTTTATTCGAAGCCAGGATCCAACAAAGCTGCGGAGCCCACTGCTACCTCTGGCATGAAGCCCCCCACCCCCACCCCATCACCTGTGCTCCTGGGAGTTCCCAGTCTGGCTACAGGCTGGCCTTTTGCTATCACAAGTGGGCTCCAGCCTTCCCCTGATCAACGTGTCAGAATATCTCGGTCTTTCGAACGCTGAAGGTTTGTAAGTCAGGGACCTCCTATTCCTACAGCTCTGAAATATTTATGATCTCTTTACCAGAGGAAAAAGTCCTTTCAAATATGTGTGAGGCAGCGGGGGGAAGGGAGGGTAGAAGCTCTGCTCATAGCCCCGTGTAGACATAAATACACAGGAGCCGGCCAAGGCTTCTAGAAGAAATTTTAAAACGCCCTGAGTCACCTATTTCCCATTCCCAACTTGAAACGTGGCTGCCTGCAGGAATTCTTGGCTCCGGAGCCCAAAGGCTGATGGGACGAGGCTCTCTGGGGAATGGGTCCCTGCCAAGTGTGTTTGCAGTATGGCTGCAGTTTCCAAACAGGGATGCTGATTTCTGCAAATATGACAAGCTCCTGGCTTTGAGGACTGTTTGTGGACTTGAGCTGGTGAGGGTCAGTGGCTGCTGGCCAGGAGCGTGGATTGATATCCTCTCTCTCAAAGGCTCTGCCAAGCCACAGTCAGCCCTGACCCACGGCTGCCATCCCTCTCCATCCAGCTTCATCCCTCTCCTCTTGAACTTCCACGGAGCAGAAAAATGAGAACAGCCTCCAAGGGCTGCGGTCACTTAGTGCTCCCAGAGCAGAGCGCGCAGAGCTCTCCCAGTGTGGGGGTGATGGTGGTGGTGGAAAAATCAGAGAGTCAGCAGGCTCCCGGGTTAGAGTTAAAATGGAAATTCATCGGCGGGAAGTACTGCCTCGGAGTGACTGGGTGAGCACAAAAGCAAGTATTTATCTCTCTCCCCGGGGGAGAAGCTTCAGAAAGGAAGATCAAAGTCATGTCAGAGGAATTGCAAAGTTTCAAGCAGCAGCCGCAGATGAAACAGCAAGGAGCTGGAATCAGGGAAAAAGGAGAGAAGGAAGAGTCAAGAGCCAAGATGGAGCAGGGGAGCAGAAGGGAGCAGGAGGAGAGTGGCCCCCCGGCAGATGCCCGGCCGCCCTGGAAGCGTTCAGCAGGAAGGCCAGCACCCAGGGCCTCAGGACCTGGCCTCTGGATCATCTTCGGCCTCCCCGAGGTCTCCTCCACCCCAGGCTCCCAAGAACCCTTCTTTCTAGTCATACTTGAACTCCTCTTGTCCTTTGGCTCCAGAACCAAGGCTCCCAGGAGGACACGGCTGCCCCTCCTCCCGCGCTCCAGACTCTTCCTCTCCCTTGCATCCTCCCTCCCTTCCCCTCTCTCTGCTGTTACCCTGCTCCATCCTGCACGTTCCGGCTGAGAGGCTGGGGTCCAAAGGTTCCCTGAGCCAGGGAAGGTCCAGACGTGGTCATGAACATGACCCAGGTCAGAGGACCTTTCTTGGAGACACACATCAGAGTCACCTGGGGAGCACATACCCAATCCACACTCCTGGGCCCAAACTAGGTAGGTCTGCGCAAGGTCTGGTAAACAGGGCCTAAAACAGTCCCAGGCGGGCTCTCGAGCAGACACTCCTGGTTAGTGTCCAATGATTCAGGGGACGAGGGGCACAAGGCCTTAGGATGGAGAGCATCTCAGTTTGGGCACTTTAGGGAAAGCCAAGAGGGGCCTGGGGGGCAGTTCACCCAATGTGCACCCACCGGGACCACAACCTCCTAGAGGTGAAGCTCTGAGTAAGGAAGTGTAGGCAGAGTTTTGGCCGCTAGAGCCAAGTTAGCATGGCCCTGCATCTTGCCTCTGCCCTTTTCAGCCATGCCGTGAAGACCTCTGGCAAGTGACCAAACCACTCTGGACCTCAGTTTCTTCAACATGGGCTGCGCCTGCCTTCTGGGGTTGTCGCGTGGCGCCACGTGATCTGGTGCAATCCAGGGCTCGCGTGGCGGCCAGGCACACAGACGGCAAGCGCTCAGGGCATGGCGGACAGGGACAGGGCAGTCAACCCACAGGGATCAGGACCCAGGACTGGCCAGATAACACTACAGCTCAGAGTGTGGAGGACGTCACGTGCCGTGTTAAGTCTTTCACGGATAAAGAACACAGCCCTATGCAGAGCACGGACATGGATCCACACATAGCCAGACATTTCAGAATATTTACTGCTTTGATCCTTCTAACAAGCCTATGTGATAGGCACTATTCGTCCCCACACTTTGTAAATGAGGACACCGAGACACAGGGACACACGGCGAGGGAGCGGAGGGCCTAGAATTCCAGCCCAGGCAGGTGGCTCCAGGCTCCACACGTCTAACCCCACAACACTCCCCGTCCCACTCCTGCCCAACAGCCTGGGTGTCCACCTTCCCGCCTGCCAGCACCCACCTCCCCTGGCGGACGCCCTCCTATGCTGCAAGACCCCACTTGGGTGTCCCCTCGTCCAAGCAGCCTCCGCCACGGACAGCCCCAGGGCCAGCCAGGGGCCGTGGCTCTGGTCTCTCCCCGTTAGAGGCAGCGCCTCTTGGCGCACTGTGTTACGGTGATGCTCTGCCTTCCTCATCAGATGGGAGTCCCTTAGGGATTCCATCCATTTATTCTTATTTACCAAATGCTTGTCAACAGTCAATTATGTGTACGCTGGGCTAGGTGTTGGCATAAAATGGTGCGTGAAACGGAATTCTGCCCTCACTGAACGCACAGCTGAGGGGGCCTAACAAACACATCACACACATGTGAATGTACACGGATGGGCCTGGTATCATACAGGGTACTGTGAAATCATAGACGGGGGGACTTGTCCAGATTAGGGAGACAGGAGTGTCAGGGAAATGCGCTTCAAACTGAGCTCCAGCGAAAGACAGAACTCATCGGTGAAAGGGAGAGGTGAGGGGGAAACAGCAGGAACGCTGAGACTGAGACCGAATCCCTGAAACAGGAAGGAGCTGATGGGGTGCCCGACCGTTAGTCGAACTTCAGAGTTTAGGAAGAGAGGTGACAATCACCTCACGGTAGAGGCTAAGACAGAAATTGGCCGGGCGTCCCTGAGGTGCTCTCACCCAGAACGGCAGGACCGGGAGCGCGGGCCACCTTAGAAGGAAGGCGAGCTGAGTGTTGGGAAAGGAAGGCGATCCGCCTCCTAGACCCCGGAAGGAGGAAGCTCGGCTCTCGCACCTCCCCACTCTCCCTGCTCACCCAGACTGCTTGCGGCCCCCACACACTGCCCTTTCGTGCTCTTATCTACACTCCGCCTTCTCTTCCTGCCCCACTGAGGCACAGCCCAAAGCCTGCCCCGTGTCTGCTGCAAAGGGCGCGTGCCTCGGCCACAGCCCGCCCGCTCCTGCAGTCCTGCAGGGTGAGCCCCTCAAGAGTCTCTGGGCCACACTCGCCTCGGCATCCTGGAACCCACTGCACCTCCATCTGTGGGGTCCACTGTGTCTGGACAACCAGAGAAAAGGGGACAGGAGAAAGAAGGGAGCCAGTGACTCTGGCATTGGAAACGCACAGCCCCCCACAACTCTGGGACCTGGACGTGTGCCAGGCGCCAAGCTGACCACCTACATTAGAGGCAGCGATATGCCATCTTTGCCCCAAGATGCCCACACGTACACTTCCAGCGCAGGCCCCTGCCCCAGCTCCGTATCCCTCTCTGCACCAGGACGGGCAGCATGGCACCTGGGGCCTAGCAGGCAGCTCTGACCTGAGGCATTTTAGCTGACCTTCTCATCTCTGCCCCTCAGCCTGTTCCCTTCGCGAGGTGGCTCAGCCCATAACACTGGAGGCTCCCTGACTCTTCTCTTCTCTCAGGCCCACATAAACCTCCACAAACCCCCCTGGCTCCACCTTCTGAATATATTCTGAAGCTGACCATTCCTCTCTCCCTCCCCTACTGTCATCCACGTCAAAACTGCCATCATCGCACTCCCCCTAACTCACTCCCCCCTTTCTGTCCTTCCCACCCCCAGCCAGGCCATTCGGATCATGGCAGCCAGAGCAATCTCTTTAAAATGTGTTAGACCTGGGCACCTGGGTGACTCAGTCGGTTGGGTTTCTGCCTTCGGCTTGGGTCATGATCCCAGGGTCCTGGGATCAAGTCCTGCATCTGGCTCCCTGCTCAGGGGGGAGTCTGCTTCTCTCTCTTCCTCTGCGCCTCCCTCCAGCTTGTGCACACGCACTCTCTCTCGATAAATAAATAAAATCTTTAAATAAATAAATGAGTTAGTTAGGCCACGCCCTTCTCTGCTCAAATCCCCTCCCCTCCAAGTCAAGGCCAGAGCCCTGCACTGTTTGGATGGGCACACGTCTGACCCCTCCTCCCTCTCCCCACTCTGGCCCTGCGAGCCTCTTGCCTTCCTCAAACATACACCCTGCCCTCTGTCCTAGGACTGACTGTTGTGCTTGCTGTTCCCTCTGCCTGGAAGGTTCTCTCCTGCTGTCACGCGCACACCTCACCCCCTCATCTCCTTCAAGTCGCTCTTCAATGTCACCTTCTCAAGTGAGGCTTTCCTTGATTCCTCCACTTAAAATCGCTGACTCCCCGGGGTGCCTGGGTGACTCAGTCGGTTAAGCGGCGGACTCTTGATTTCAACCTAGGTCATGCTCTCGGGATGGGAGATGGAGTCCCGTGTCAGGCTCCGTGCTCAGCGCTGGGTCTGCTTGGGATTCTCTCTCCCTTTCCCTCTGCCTCCCCACCTCCCCCGCCACCATTCGAGTATGTGTACTCTCCAAATAAATAAATAAAATTAAAAAAAAAAATGCTAACTCCCAGCCTTCACCCTCCCTCGCCTCATTTCACTCCAGACTTGTCACCAGCTGACCATGTAATGTGGCCACGTAATGTAACATGTAATGGCTTTCAGGGCGTCTGTCCTGCTCCCTGCCGTGCCCTGGGCATTCACACTAGGGCCCAGCATGAGGCAGCCACTCAGTAAATATCTGTCCACTGAAAACAGGACCTGCCCCAGCTTATACACGGCAAGGCTGCAAGGGCTGGCACCAAGATGCAAGCCCGGGGCTGCCAGAGTCTGGCCTGTCCCTCTCCGCACTCCGGGGATGGCTGGAGAGGGCGTGCCCATAGTAGATAACGTTCTGTATAGCGTGGACAGAGTGCAGAACACAGACCAATCTGGATGAATGTAAACAGAACGTAGCTGGACTGCCGAAGAGGATATACAGTGAACAGCCTGAAAAACCGACCCGGCAGGGCAGGGATTGCGGGGGGTTGCCAAACACACTCGCTGCTCTGTGCCTCACGCGGCCCTCTCCCCCTACGGACGCCATGGGCCCACTCCCTCCTGCGGCTCCAGTCCAACAAAGCAGGACAGAGACAGCCTCACGTTGGTGAAGGGGAGATAGAACCAGGGAGGAGGGCAGGAGGAGGTGACGACAATGACAGGGACCAAGTAACCAGGAGACTTCATTGTCACTGTGATTCAAAGCCGGTCATTAAAAGAGGGCGTCACTGCTGTGGGGCTCGGGGGCGGGCAGCAAGAGGAAAGATAATGAAGAGTGTCCGTTTATTAGATGCCAAAGCAAACAGACTGGGAACAAAACACAGAGTAAAACACCCCCACCCTTCAGCGTGGACAGGCTCTGTCTGAGTGACCCCCCAGGAGCTGACCAGCCTCACGGAAGATGGCGGGGTAGGGGGCAGGAAGCACACATACCCTTCCTCTGTCTCATTGATGATGTCGCAGATCTCCATGTTCAACGTCCAGTCCTCGCTCTGCAGGGAGCCATCTGTTGCCTTTTCTGTAAAATCAGAGAGAAGACGGATTTACATTTCTCCCGGAATATGGGGGCCCTGGCAGGAAACAGGAAGGGCCCAGAACCACCACATTCTCCTCCCAAGCAGATGGGCTGAGCCAACAGAGCAGTTCTAGGGGTGCTGCTTTCACAACGGAACATCCAGAGAGAGAGAGAGGGATCTGGGCCTGAATCTTGCAAGATAAAAAGTTCTGGAGGTTGGCTGCGTGAGGGCGCAGAGGTACTTAACACTTAAAACATGGTTAAGATGGCAATCTTTATGTGATGTGTGTCGTAACACAATTACAACTTTCAAAAATTAAATTAAAAAACCCCACAGCCCCCTTCAGGTAGGTATTATTCCCTCCCGCATTTAAAAGGAAGGAAACAGGCTCGGAAAGGTTGGGTATTTGGCAGGATCTCATCATTGGATTGGGGCTGACATGCATGCAAGGTCAGGTCTGCCCGTCTCTAAAGCCTAGACAGTTGCACGACACCTGCCCGGCTGCTAGCCAAGTGGGACTTCGGTTGTAGCTCATACCAATTCTAACCCTGCCCCTTCCCAACTGTACACTCCGTGACAGCGAGATCACTGCCACCATTTTGTTCCTACAACCCATACTTCCACTGGTACTCAAACAATAACACAGATGACCTCCGTACATGCTGGAAGGGTCCTTGTTCTTTACATAACATACTAGAACTCACAACGTCCAAACAAAGCCTATACCTACAGGCAGTGACAACACACTCTAAAAATATAGCTGTTGCTCTAAACATTTGTGCGGCAGCTTCGGTCTGCATTTAAAAGCCTCGTTTTCATTTTTGCCAAAAAAGACATATTCCCAACTTTTCTGCCCTCTTTAGTCCTCTCCATAGCACCCAAAGCCCCTTGACCCGCTGGAACAAGCAAACCCACCCACAAATGAGGAGGATCTGCTTCAGGCGAATGCAGCAGACTAGGCAGGGCACTGGGAGATTGGAGGAGCCCGTCACCAAAGTCCACGAGGGTGCCAGGCTGGCAGGAGACAGAGGCAGTATTTGGTGAGTGCCTTGTACAAGAAGAGGAAAGTGTGTGCAGAGAGGGAGAGGCAGGGATGAGAACCCGTGTCGGAGACCGCGCAGAGGCACACAGGCCCCAGAGACGCTGCTCCCCTGCACGGCATGCGCATGCGTGTCGAAGAGGAGCCACATTAGGAGAGCCACTTCGGGGGTGCGGACAAGAGCCATGGTGGGAGGGGGAGGAGGGATAGGTCCCCAGGAAGGATGGCTCGAAGCACCAGTCAGCTTCGCCTGGAGAAGCAAAGATGAAGGGCAGAGGCTACAGGAAGGCTGAGGGGACAGGCGGGAGGAAGCATCTGGAATGGGCCCAGCAGTGTGCTCCCTTGGCACCAGGCTTCAGCGGGGTCCAGAGCAGGTAAGCATGTGGGTGAAACAGTTCGTGCCTCCAGCCCACCCCTCTCCCCGCCACACTCGGCTGTCTCTGAACAGCCTTCCCCTTCGAGGTGTCCATTCCCAGAAGAGGCAACTCCCCAAAAGGTCCCCCACAGCAGGGAGTGTCTGTGGCCACAAACGCAGAGCATATCCTCAAGATAAAGCCTCTGGGCCTGCAGGCGGCGGGTCTTCCACCCTCTGAGCCCACCTGGGGAGAGGCCAGGGGCCCAAGGGCCCTTCGGAGCTGGTCATCTGTCCCCGTCACAGCACCGGCAGCGGCACAGACTCTCAGAGAAAGAAAGTCTGTGACTGCACTTTGGTAGGGCCACAGGGACACTGTCTTGGGAGGCTTAATGGAGGAAATATTAAATCAATGAAACCTCATTTCCAAGTTTGGTTTAGCAGCAGAATCCATTACCCTTATACTCACCCGCTCCCTTCCTCTAATAATACCGGGAAGGGGTTCAAAGGCATGATAACTGATCCTCCGGGTAGCGCATTCTATTCAATTACTGGGATTCTGAGTTTCCAAGCTAAAAGATATATACTCGTTTTGATTATAAAGAATCAACCCAAAAAGAATGCTGCTTTCTTTTCATTTTGCTGGAAATGCCACATAAATACAACAGTGGGTTTTTGGCTCGGCTGAAACAGATGAGGGAAGTAACGCTGACAAAGGAGCTCAAATCAGTTCTGATTTCTCTCTCCTCATAAAAGAATTCCCAGCAATGGGAACAAAGTTGTATCTGATTGCCCCTGGAACTGCCGCCACTCAAAGCGGGCTCCCTCGTTCGCGCCCTGTCCCCAGGCCAGAGGAAGCAAAATTCAATCTCATTTCTTTTGTCACGTAAATCGTCAAGACCTAAGATAAATCCTGGTGCAACAGCAGAAACACAAAGCTCCAGGGAGCAATGGGGCAGGTCATTCCCACCAGCCAGCCCTCGGGACAGATACAGATCAAAACGCCAGTGACCCTGGCTGCAAAAGCTGACCTTTCCAGGTTCTCTGGTGAAATGCTAATGGTGAGGGGCTGAGCAGGACAGGGCTGGGCAGGGCAGGGCTGAGCAGGACAGGGCTGTGCTAAGCAGAGCAAGCCAGGGAAGAGTTGGACTGGGATGAGCAGGGCTGGGCAAGGCAGGGCAGGGCAGGGCTGGGCAGGGCTGGGCTGGGCAAGGCAAGGCCAGGCAGGGCAGGACTGGACAGAGCAGGGCGGGGCTGGGCAGGGCTGGACTGGGCTGAGCAGGGCAGGGTTGGGCAGGGCAGGATTGGGCAGGGTGGGGCAGGGCTGGACTGGGCTAAGCAGGGCAATGCAGGACTGGGCAGGGCACGGCATGACTGGGCAGGGCTGGGCTCGACTGGGCTGAGCAGGGCAGACACAGCTCCCATGAAACCTTCAGTGCAAGACAGTAGGCTAGCTCAATGCTGTTGCCATGGCATTTTCCCCATTCAGAAAAGGCTGCCTCGAGCCTGGTGGAGGCTGGGGATGCCCAGAAGCCTGGACCCTGCTGGCAATGATAGCACTCTCCCCGGCTTGGTTTCTCGGTGCCCCCACCCCCACAGCCCGAAATCCCAGGCAGTCTTGCTGGCGGGAGCCTCACAATCCAGTGGCATGGTTTCTTGGCTGCTGCTGTCTACACTCTGATGTTAAATATAGAGACTTCAGAGCAGCAGCACCAGAAGGCAAGAGGGCTGGCTTTAACATTTTGCATTCAGCAACATCCTTTTGGTGAGAATGGAGGAAAAAACAGCCAAATTATCTACCCCCCAACAATCAAGGGTGTGGGGAGGAGCCCAGAGGCAGTGGCACAAAGGAACAGCACAGGGTTGCTTCATGCCAGGTGTAGGGGAAGAGGAGAAGGGGGTTTGGGTGGGCAGGAAGCTCATCGGATAATATGCACCAGTAACAGGAGATGAACCTTCTGGATTACTATACGCCAGTGAGGCAGGCTGGCATATACCAGTCAGGTGGAAAGAAAAATCAATCCTGACATTCTACACAGAGCCATTATTGTCTATTGCTTCAAATTCCTAACATGCTTTGTGAATGTTAATTGCAGCTGCTCCCCTTCCACTGGAGAGACAAGAGAATGAATTCCAAATACTCATCCCTATTTTATAGGATGTCCTTTTCTCTGACAGCTGTCCCTGCTCCTGTCTCACCCTTCCTCAAAGGAAGATAACAGGACAAGAAGAAGGGATACAAAGTACGTGTGGCCAGCCTGTAGACTATTATGAGGCAGCTTTCTAACTTTAAGGCAAAAGAAAGCCCCACGGTCCCCATGCCCTTTACTCAAGATTGGCAGAGCCTGGGATGTGCCATGCACTGCCCCTGCAGACGGAGAGAGGGCGATGATTAAGACTGTACCTTAAGAGGTCAGTCTAATGGGAGAGTGGAAGGCGGTGAGTTAAGATACGGTGAGCCGGAGCTGTGACAGAGGACAAGCACAGCACTCTGGGTGGCTTTGATACCTGTGCCCTGGTGCCAAGGAGCAGGGAGGAAATTAATGGCCCCCCGCACACACATTGTGACAGACAACAGCATGCTTCTTTAAGCAGAACATAAAGGTTGACAAGATAAGCCAGAGAGAACCAGCCAGTGGCTGTGTGGTCCCAGAGGAAGCTACTAAGCCTCTGTCTCTCACTCCCCAGCTAGAGATCACCAGGGGAGTGCAGGAGGTGGACCAGTGCTTCCCAAACTTGCCGGCAGGTTAGAATCGCCAGGACGCTAGAGAGCTAGCTAGCTATCAAGAGGCAGTGGGGGAGGGGAGACAGAGGGAGCGGGAGAGAGAAACCCAAGCAGACTCAGCACCAAGCACAGAGCCCCGTGTCGGGGCTCGATCTCACGCCCCTGAGATCACGACCTGAGCTGAAACCAAGAGTCGGATGCTTAACCGACTGCGCCCCCAGCAGCCCCTCACCAGGACAAGAAGCTTTTTCAAAGTATTCCTGCCTTGGTCCCACCTCACACCTTCTGATCAGAACCTCAAGGGCACACGGCCAGGTACACACATGCTCGAACAGCTCGCTGGGTGCCTCCACGTGCAGCTGGCACTGAGAACCCGGGGGAAGAAGCGCCAACATGGGTCATCCAGCCGACACAGTGGACCGCGCGGCTATGAAGTGCTGGACCGTGGGGACACAGTGGAAGGCAAGACAGTCTAGTCCCCGCCCTCATGAAGCTCCTGGCCCACAGGAGGACAAGGAGTCAAGTGACTCTGGCTCCAGTCCTGGCTTGGCCTCTGTTGATGCTGAGCTCTTGGGACTTATGCCGGTTTCTTCTCTGGGCATTAGATCTCCTGACAAGTGAGCTAACAGGCCCAGATGATCTCTGATCCTGACCCTCCTCATCCCCCACCCCGCTCTGACAGCATGTTGGCCTATGTGTACTTTTTCTTCTTCTTTGGCAATGGTGATTTTTTTTTTAAATTGTGGTAAGATGTATGTAACATAAAATTTACCATTTGAGCCATTTAAAAAAATATATTTTATCTATTTATTTGTCAGAGAGAGAGAGAGTGAGCGAGAGCACAAGCAGAGGGAGGAGCAGCAGGCAGAGAGAGAAGCAGGCTCCCCACGGAGCAAGGAGACTGATGCGGGACTTGACCCCAGGACCGTGGGATCATGACCTGAGCCAAAGGCAGACGCTTCACCGACTGAGCCACCCAGGCGTCCCCATCTGAGCCATTTTTAAGTGTACAGCTCAGTGGCGTGAAATACATTTCACATCGCTGTGCAACCCACCCCCCATCCACAGAACTCTTCATCTTCTCACAAACTGAAACTGTCCCGTTTCAACACTAACTGCCTGCTCCCCCCCCACCCCAGCCCCTGGCAACCACCATTGTACTTTCTGTCTCCATGTACGTGACAACTCTAAGAACTTCATATAAGTGGAAACACACAGTATTTCTTTTTTTGTGTCTGGCTTATCCCACTTAGTATAATGTCCTCAAGCCTCATCTACCTCGTAGCAGGTGTCAGAATTTCATTCCTTTTGAAGGCTGAATGATATTCCGTCCCACGTATACCACATTTTGCTTATCTATTCGCCTGCGGGTAGATGCACGGCTTGTTCCCACCGTTTGGCTCCTATGAATGCTGCTAGGAACACGGTGTGCAAGCATCTGTTTGAGCCCCTTTCTTTTTTCCTTCCTTTCTTTCTTTCTAAGATTTTATTTATTCGCTTGAGAGAGCGAGTGATCGATCGAGCATGTGAGGGGAGGGGCAGAGGGTGAGAGAGAAGCAGAGCAGGGAGCCCGATGCAGGGATCGACTCCCAGGACCCTGAGATCATGACCTGAGCTGAAGGCTTAACCATCTGAGCCACCCAGGCGCCCCCGAGCCCCTTCTTTCTATTCTTTTGGGTATATACCCAGAAGTGGAATTACTGGATCTTATGATAATACTATGTTTAACTGTTTAAAAACCACCAAACTGCGTTCCACAGAAGCAGCTTACATTCCCACCAGCAACGGACAACGGTTCCAACTTCTCTACGTCCTCGCCAACACCTGTTATTTTATATCTCACTGTGGTTCTGATGCGTACTTCCTAATGACTTAGCACTGTTGAGCATCTTTTCACATGTTCATTGACCATCTATTTATCTTCTTTGGGTGAATGTCTATTCGAGTCAATTTCTGAATGAGGTAGCCTTGCTGAATTTGTTTATTGGTTCTGACAGGGTTCTTTTTCACAAAATCTTCAAGGTTTATTTCTACATATAAGGTCATGTCATTTTGTTATCAAATTGCAAAAGTTCTTTACATATTCTGGATACTAATCCTTTATCAGATGTATATTTTGCAAATATTTTCTCCCATTCTGTAGGTTGTCTTTTTACTCTCTTGATAATGTCTTTTGATGCACAAAAGTTCCTAATTTTGATGAAGTCCAATTTACCTATTTTTTTCTTTTGTTGCCTATGCTTTTGGTATGATAGCCAAGAAATCACTGCTAAATCCAACATTATTATACTTTTTCCCTGTAGTTTTCTTCATTTTTTAAAAAAGATTTAATTAATTAATGTATCTGAGAGAGAGGGGGCGCTAGTGGAAGGAGGGGTAGGGGGAGAGAATCTTCAAGCAGACTCCCCAGTGAGCACAGGGCCCAACTTGGGGCTCGATCCCACAACACTTGAGATCTTGACCTGAGCAGAAATCAAGACTCAAGACGCTTAATTGACTGAGCCACCCAGGCGCCCCTCCCTGTGTTTAGGTCTTTGATCTATTTGAATTTTCCTGTGGAATAAGGTAAAGATCCAACTTCATTCTTGAGTGCGTGCATATCCAGTTTTCCCAGCACCATCTGTTGAAAAGACTGTCCTTTCCCCACTGAAAGGTCTTGGCACCCTTGTTGAAAATCAACTGACCATATGTGAGAGGATTAATTTCTGGGCTTTCTATTCTGTTCCATTGGTCTATATCTGTCTTTACACCAGTACCACACTATTCACTGTTTTGATTACTGTGAGTTTTGAAATCAAAAGTATGAATCCTCCAACTGCCTTGCCTCTTCAAGGTTTTTTAATTATTTGGAGTCCCTTGAGATTCTATAAGAATTTTAGATTGGATTTTTCTATTTCTGCAAAAAATACTGGTGGATTTTGATTAGGGCCACATTGAATCTGTAGACCATTTTGGGTAGTATTGTCATCTTAAAAATATTAAGTGTTCTATCCATGAATATGGGATGTCTTTCCATTTATTTATGTCTTTTTTAATTTCTCTCAGTGTAGTTTTCAGTGTACAAGACTTCTGCCTCTTTGATAATTCCTAAGGATTTTATTCTTTTTGATGCTATTATAAATGGAATTTCTTTTCTTAATTCCCTTTTTAGATTGTTCATTGTATAGAACAGCTGACTCACGAGTATTGATTTTGTACCCTTCGACTTCCAAATCTGCATCGTTCTCATGGTTTTTTTTCCCCATGAAATCTTCAGGGTTTTCTACACATTAGGTCATGTCATCTGCAAACAGAGATAACATTATTTTTTCCTTTCCCATTTGGATGCTTTTTCTTTTTTAAGTAGGCTTCCACACCCAGCATGGAGCCCAGTGAGGGGCTTGAACTCACAACTGAGAGATCAAGACCTGAGCTGAGATCAAGAGTCAGATGCTTAGCCAATTGAGCCACCCAGGTGCCCCATTTGGATGCTTTTTGTTACTTTTTCCTCCCTAATTGCTCTGGCTAGAACTTCCAGTACTATGTGAAAGAGAAGTGGTGAAAGCGGGCATCCTTGGGCTAACATACACTTTTATAAAACCTGATCATACAATGTTAAGAGCAAGCATAGCTGAAGAGAAGACCCCCATCTGGGTCCTCACTGCACGGAAAGTAGGTTATCTGCTGGGGGAAGGGTGCATAAAAGCAGGAAGCACATCAGGATCCAGAGGACTTTGCAAGCCAAGGGGCTTTGTATATCTGCATCCAGCCCCAAGGAAATCACTTTAGACTTCCCTGGTTTGAAAGCCTTCACACCAGCCAACTTGCCCATGCTTAGCTCCAATCCCATATCCTCTCCAGAGGCTCCTTCTATACCATCTCCTGCTGATGCCCGGTGATAAGCTTTCCAGCACTTGAAGGCATAATCTATGCAAGGATCGAGCTTTCAAGAACATTCTAATGCTGTTCTAAGAGTTTCTTCCAGGGGCGCCTGGCTGGCTCAGTCAGAGGTGCATGTGACTCTTGATCTTGGCCTTATGAGTTAGAGTCCCACACTGGGTGCAAAGGTGATGAAACTTGAAGGAAAAAAAAAAAGAGTTTCTTCCAATATTACTGGCTTAATGAGCCATGAGTATAGTCTTGGCTCGATATCTAAACCGGAAGCTGCACGAAGGCAGGACATCTTCGGTTCCTCAGGAGGGTCCATCCAACCTTATGCTGACGAGGGTCTTTTAGAAGTAAGATGATGATGGTAAACCCTTTCGAGGCCCCTGGGTGATAGGCACTGGGCAGTCTGACTAGAGTTGAAGTAGGTTCCCAGCTGTCTCCATGTTCTCGCTTTGGACTCAGAAACAGGAGGAAAGGACACCAAAGTGGAGAACATGAACCGGGGGTCTGAACGCAGACTTTGGTGGATCCTACTTCTGCCAATTACCGTGTGACCCCAGGGCAGTCATCCGACCTGTCCAAGCCTTTCCGTCATCTGTAAAATGTGATGATAATAACAGCACTTTTCTCACATAGTTGTTGTGAGGCTAAACTGAACAACATACAACAAAGCGGGTGACAGAGCCTCTAATACAGAGTTACATTCCTCCACAGGCCATGATAATCGCTGTTCCTTTTATTATGACTACAGCTCCTGTGAAAGAGATCCTGCCAGAGCTCCCCCCCCCACCCCCGCGCCCCTTCCTTCAGCATTCCTGTATCACCACTGCCACCTACAGGTAAGTAGCTATCCACAGTCTGTGCCTGACCCATCCAGTGCCCCAGGACCCTGCAAGGAGCTCCAGCCTTTCTGATTGTTGTTTCTGAGCCAAGAGAGCCCCATGCCCAGAAGCCACAAGGGGCTCCCGTTCCAGAAGGAAGCCCCCAGACAGCTCGGCCCATCTACAAGGTAAAGAAACAGCCACGGCACAATTTCCTGAGGAGTCCGAATGTTAAAACTTCAAGAGTAAGTTAGAGCGCATCTAGTAAGAAGATTCCCCGTGAGTTGCTCAAAACAGATGTCACATTTCCTGGACTTTAAGTAGGGTCTGGGGGAGGGGAGAGAGGACACCATGCTGCTGCTAGCTTCCCACCGACAGCTTCTTGCCCTCAAAGCTAGCATGGAACGACTGATCGCAAGTCTTCACAAAAATAGCTCCCCTTTCCTTCTCACACACACACACACACACACACACACAGGCACACACAATGGAGAAGCAGAAGGGAGAATGAAAACCAAAGTCTACCAAGCACAACTTTCTGTTTGGGCCAGGTTCTTCACTTACATTATCTTATTTAATCCTTCCTTCCCCTTCTTGGCAGGTTACCCCCATTCTAATAGGTGAGGAATATAAAGCCCAGATTGGTGACTGGCCCCACAGTCCACAGCTGGCAAGCAGCAGCACTACCAACCACATGATTCCCACCTTTCTGGTAGACCTAATCTTGGACTCGGATCCATCCTTAGACAGAGGATGGAGGGGCAAAGAAGACCCTGGCCTCAAGAGCAGACGGGTCCAGAGATCCTGGACACTGACTCCCCCGACTCCGCAGGCAGAAGTGTAAAACAGTGCTGATGAAAGGTCAGGTCAAATTAGCTGCTGGATCAGCCTTCTCCCTTGTTCTTCTTTTCTTATTAATAAACTTTTAATACCAGGGGCGCCTGGGTGGCACAGCGGTTAAGCGTCTGCCTTCAGCTCAGGGCGTGATCCCGGCGTTATGGGATCGAGCCCCACATCAGGCTCCTCCGCTATGAGCCTGCTTCTTCCTCTCTCGCTGGCTGTCTCTATCTCTGTCAAATAAATAAATAAAATCTTTAAAAAAAAAAAAACTTTTAATACCGGCATAATTGTAGATGGATGGAAAAGTCGCAAAGATCGTACAAAGGGTCCCCATACGCCCTTCTCTTGGTTTCTGCTAATGTTCACATCTTACATAACCACTGGTCATTTGTCAAAACTAAAAATTACCATTGGCACAGTACTAAGGACTAAACTCCAGCCTTGACTCGGATTTCTCCAGTCTCTCCACTCACGCCCCTTTCTGTCCATGATCCAATCCAGAATACCACACAGCCTTTGGTTTCCCCTCTTTTTAGTCTTCTGTTTTCTTTACAGACTGACAAACTCACAAAATCATGCACTTACTCTCCTGTCTGGAGAGCTCAATTCCAAAGGGCAGCCCTGTATGAGCCACAATTCCATACCCCGGCCTAATTAGGACACCACATCCTCCCACTCCCCAAACAAAGGAGTCCTTCAGGCCAGCCAAACAACAGAGAAAATAGAAGCTTGTTAGCCACACAGGCCCGGGGCTGCTGATCCAAGTTCTTTTTTAACTGGAATTCCCTTGAGAGGGATCCACAGATTTAAAATGCATTTGGGGTGTGTTCTCTAGAAGCACTAGATGGTCTGATGTATTCTCTCCTTTGTACTTACTGGAATATTTTACGTGTGGAGTAAATGAGTGTGTGAGGGGAGCTGCGGGAAGACATGGATTTAGGGCTGGGATGGCACTGGGCAACGAGGGCCCGAGAACAAGTCTCTGCAGGAGCCAGGCCCAGGCCAGGAGGAGGGTGTGGTGGTGGGCCCGGCCCAGCCTGGCCAGCCCAGCCGACTGCCCTCTCTAATAGCCAGGCAGGTGGGCCAGTCCACCAGGAAGATAAAAGATCCTCAGGGAACTGGCGCTCAGGTCAGAGAGGCCTTAAAGTAGAGCGGGTATGTTGCCGATTTCTTCTTCCTCATAGTGCCTCGGAGGGGACTGTTCGCCTTGCTCACGTGCACTCTGCGAGCAGAGAGGGGTGCCGGCAAGCGTCACTGCGCACTGCCCCAGTCCGAGCCCCTGCTCTAGCTACTCCTGATTACGGAAACAGACATGCTCAGAAGGGGCTAAATGCCAGTCCTAGGGGAGCAGGAACATGCAAAGGCCATCCAAAGGCTTTCCAGTTTAATTCAAACTACCGAGAGGCCTCTCGGTGCCGGGCATGGTGCTAGAGCGGGCCAGAAAACATATGCAAGAGGGAGCCCCTGCCCTTAAGGAGGTCACCAGGCAGGAGACTGGCAGATAAGCAGCCGGTACAGAATATGACGAGTGTTATAACAGGAAGAGGGGGGGACGAGAAAAAGGACTGATGGGCAACAGATGACGGAGGAATAGTTAATCGTGCTGGAGAGGGGGGAGGGAGGGCCTATGAAAGCTAAGGAAAGGACCTGGTGAAATGAAAGAACAGAACTTTGGAGGAGGAGGAGGGGTCCTCGCAGGCATCATGAGGGGGCTGCGCAGACATGTGAAGGCGTGCCAGGGCCGGGATGGAAACGCCAGGATGTGGGGAAGGGAAGCAGGGAGAGGAGGCCAGCTGGGAGAGCCCTTTCATTTTCTGTAAGGAGTCTGGGCTGTCTGCAGGAGGCAATGGACAGGGCTTTTCAACAGGAGTGACAAGAATATTTGTGCTTGACACAAATCACTCTGGTGACAGCACGGGGGCTGTACCGGAGCCAAGAGACTGCAGGCAGGAAGCAGGGCCAGGGCACCAGACCTGCTCGGCGGAGAAGGGAGACAGGACAGCATCTGGTCAAGGGCATGGTCATGAAGTGGACGTTTGACGGGTCAGTCCCGGCTCATTTGACCCTGGGCAATTTCTTGAACTGTCTGAACTACAGTTTAGTTACCCATGAAATGGGCCAAACAGCTGTTCCTCCTCAACAGGACGGTCGTGAAGATTAAAGGAGCAAATGATAGAGAACACGAAATGGGGACCCCGCACACAGGGAGTGTGTGACAAACACAAACGATGATTTTTTAACACGTGCCTGAAGCGGACTGGACCTTGGGAAAGACTGATTCCGTGTGGGGAGGGCAGAAGGGGGGGGCCACTGTCTCCCAGACTTTTATAGCAGCCTCCAGGCAGAGGCTGCGGCGGCCACCCTAAGTTCCTCCCAGAGGCACCACGAAACGGCCGCGTTCTGTTGGCGAGGCACCAATCAGCCCAGGAGACCAGCCAGAGACCACAGGCATCACCCTGAGCCAAGCTAAAAAGCAATGTCTCCTTTCTGCCTCAAAGAGCAATTACAAAATTCCAAGCCTGGAGAAAGACTCCCCAAAGTTCCCCCAGGCTCACACCTGCTGTGCTCAGTAAAGCCAGAGTGCTTTGACTAACTCCTGCAAAGAGCTGTCCTTCAGAACTAGGTAAAGAGAAACACTCTCCTTGCCACCATCATAGCATTTGCAGTATTCAAAGGCATTTGTGGGGAGCAGTCAAAGCGACCCATCAGAGTAAGGCTCAACTATCAGCTGGTTTTCCCATCCGGAGGCCTCGTCTTAGAAGGAAGCGCAGCGACTAAAAAAACGCCCATGGTAAAACAGTAAAGTGAAATTCTTACTCTTAAATGAACACACTTTTAACAGAATAATACCCACTGCTGGGAAAGCTGATGTGAAACCAGCTCATGACATTACTGAAGGTAGCATACATTTAAGAACTCTTTGGAAAAACAACTAGGGCAACAGATACCAGGGGGTATGCTGTAAAAGGTTTTAGTTCTTTTCCTTTGACCTCATAATCTCTTTAGGACCCCTCTTAAAGAAACATTGCCAAGGAAAAAGCTACACAACCCAGCAATTCCCCTCACAGGTATACACACCCAACAGAGGTGAAAACGTGTATCCACACAAAAACTTGCACATGAATGTTCACTGCAGCATTATTCTAGTAGCCAAAAAGCTGGAACCACCCAAATGTCATCAGGTGATGCCTAGATAACCAAACCACGGTATATCCATACAATGGAATTGTATTTGGCAATACAAAGGAATGAAATTCGGGTATGTGCTCCAACGGGCGGATGAACTTTGAAAACATTATGCCAAGTGAGAGAAGCCAAACACAGAAGCACAAATACTGTATGACCGCACTTCTGTGAGGTATCTAGGCTAGTCAAATTCATACAGACAGAAAGCAGAAGGGTCGTTGCCAGGGGCAGCAGGGAGGGAAACGGGGACTCAGCGTTGAGTGGGGACAGGATTTCAGTTGGGGAAGAGGAGAAAGTTCTGGAGATGGATGGTGGAAGCGGTTGTACGATAATGTGAATGTACTTCGTGTCACTGAACTATACACTCAAGAACGGTTAAAATCGTACATTTTACGTTAAACGTATTTTATCACACTATTTTTAAATGGGAAGGAAAGACCACAGGTTGTATGATTCCATTTATACGACGTATCCAGAAGAGGCAAATCCTTATAGAGACAGACGTAGATTAGCGGTTGCCTAGGGTGGAGGGAGACGGGAAGTGATCGCTACTGGGTATGGGATGATGACAATGCCCTAACATTGGTAGTAGTGATGGTTGGACACCCTGAAAATACACTAAAAACCCTTGACTTGTACACTTTAAGTGGGTGATTTGCATAGTATGCGAATTATGTCTCACCAAAGCTGCTGGAGAAAGGGGGAAAAGCTACGCACAGGAACACGTTCAATGTTGTATTACTTAAAATTCATAAAACTTCTCAAATATGAAATAACAAAAGGATGCCTAAGTAAATTATGGTATATTTATCAACTCGACTGAATATTATACGGCCATTATTAAAGTCATATAGAAACAGTTTGTGATGGCATAAAGAAAAAACACAAAATTGTTAAAAAAAAAAAAAAGATGCACATGGATAATGCCTGGAAGAGAAAGAGAAAAAAGTGAAAATAATGTGTTGAAGCATCTGGCACAGAGGCAAATCTTTAAAAATTTGTTCTGCTATTATTGTTTTACGAACAAAGAATGGGGCTATTGTATTGCAACAGACTAAGAAATAAAATGGCAAACTCGTAACCAAAACTAAAATCCAGTTATTTAAATTCTGCCATCAAAAAGAGCCAGGCACCAGGCATAAGACTGTCCTGAACATAAGAAAGCCTTTTTATTGACTCTAAAGACTATCTTTCTCCAAAAATAAAAGCCCTCTTACCCCAGTATCTTCCAAAAGGCATTTTTATCCTGGCCAGGCCTCCCTATTCACTCCCCCTCGCCCTAGAGTGGGTTACTCATGACTTGTTTTTTTCACCACCTGGTAGGGTCCGTCCCCAGCTAGTCAGGAAGGAGCAAACAGAGAGCCAATCTGAGCTGGTAAAGGGGAGAGGCGGACATAATATATACATGTGATTAGCATTCCAAAGACAAATACAACAGGGTTCTGAATCATCTGGGAAATTGCTCCTATCCATCAACATAGAAAAATCGGGAATATCAACAGTGAGAACAAACAGGGAGATTACATTTAAATGTAACCATATTTAAATATGAAGAAGAGACCAGACACAGCGTGTGTTCCTACTTGTACAATATTCAGAGCTAACAGACTTATCACACACAGGTTGTATAACTTATTAATGACAACGTGACTTTAAACATTGGTTCTAACTGGGTCACCTTGAATAATACCAAACAAAGCCTGCCAAGGGAAACATGCAAATAAGATGATCATGTGGGGAATCCAGTGGGGACTGGGCATTTTCCTAGCATCTTGGAATTTTTACGGTAGAAAAAAGAATCACAGTATCTATGGAACCTCCTCAGCACTGGAGAAAACAGCATGACGGCATCTCGTTCCTCAGCGGAGTGGAGTCCAAAGGGAGAGATGAGCCTGACGTCTCCCACGCATCACACCAAGGCAAGCCGGTGTGTGCATACGGCGGCACAGTCAGATTGACTGGAGGGAGCCTGAGCCACGGGTGGGTAGTACCCACCGCCCCGCGCCGCACAAATCACAGCAGACAAGCAGCAGAAGGCCCTGGAAAGCGGCCTCTCTCCCTCCCTCTGAGGCCAGGACCTGCAGTCAGAGCACCGCTTTCCAGAAAGAAATGCCCACCTCGGAACGGCAGGGCAAGTGAAAGCTTCCCTGGTGCACACGCGGGTGCAAACCACCATTTGGCCTCCCAAGAGTGGCCACAGCAAATGGCAGGCAATCTCAAACTTTCAGGTGATGGCTAGATATTTTAAGATATTAAGAATTAACTTTTTTAGATGTGATAAGGAAGCTTTTAAAAGATGCCTTATCCTTTAGGAATAAATACACACTTAGGTATTTATAAACGAAATTATATGATGTCCGGGGTTCGCCGCAAGATAATCCAGGGAAGGAGATGGGGTGGGGGAGGTGGGTGTGGATAACCTGAAACAGCCATGAGTTGATAATTGTTGAAACTCGCTGACAAACACGACGCGAGTTCATTATAATGGTCTTTCTCTTTTTGCACATGTTGGAACTTTCCCATAATCAAAAGAAAAAAAAGTTCAGTAGGAAAGGCATAAAACCATTCCTAACTTTGACCCAGCAATACACCCCTGAAGAAATAAGGGGGGAGGGGAGAGCTGATTCTGCAAAGTGGCCTAATTGTGAAAAAACTCTGTTACTCCCAACAAACGAGAGGATGGCTGAGCAACGGGGGTACATCAGTAAGGCAGAAATGCTACGTGGCTTTTTAAAATGATAAATACTTTGGCCTAGTCGCTAAGTGGAAATCGGTACAGGAATGCTAAGTGAGAAACAGGCAGCTACCGTATTAGCTGCATACTAATCACCACGAGGTAAAATGCGTGCTCACATAATGGAAAGGGTCAAAAGAGAACACAGGAGGCTCCCTCCTTCCTTTACCTTCCAGCTCCACCGCCTCGTCTCAGTCGAGGCCCCGACACCCCGGCACGCACACCCCGCACGCACGTGAACACACCCGCTGAATTAATTGCACTCTTCTGGGACCCGCAGCCTGCGCTCGCGGATTCTCCTCCCGCTCCTATCACCATGCAGTGGCCCCTCCTGGACCTGCCTTCCCCCACAGACCTGGAATCCTATCAGCACACAGTAGGTATTCAATAAATGCTTGTCCATCGGCATAGAATACCCGTCGCTTGCCGTCTGTTTTGCTTTGTTTACTGGCTTTTTTCTGTAGAGCTATTCATACTCACAGGAACCATTCAGGAAAGGCATTCCTCAGTGATTATCAGAGAACAAAGCTTCTATTTCTGATTCACACAGTGCTTCTGCGACTGTGGGCTCGTGGGCTCGTGGAGAGAGCAAGGCAAAACAAAATCCAGTGACTTCCGGTCCGGAGCCTCCCTGGACCACAGAGAAAAGCCTCATTTTGTTCGGCGAGCTTGTCAGAAGTCTCATGGCTATGGTTCCTAATACCAAGTCCGGAGAGGCTGCCCAAGTACAGCATGGAGCACACAGGCCTTTCCTCAGCCATTTGAAAGGGGGACGCTGCGTGGCTGCTTTCAGTGGCTGGTGCAGTGGTCAAGGGCAGGAGCAAGAGCACAGCCGGGAAACATCAAAGCTGGAGATGGCCCTGGGGTTTCAGGGGCTCTGCGGGTGGCTGCCCAGCCAGCCCCACCACCTGCCAGGGCCGGCTCCCACCCAGTCTGGGTGTTTCTCCATCCCTGTGCTTGGAGCAGCAGGCTCTGGGGGAAGTGATTTGATAGGGATATTCAAAAATGTGGGGAAGAAATCCATAGAAGGTCATTTTTCATGCCAGTGTTTCTGAACTCTTTTTGGATCACATGTTAAAGAAAGAATATATTCCCTCTGAGGATCTGGTAAGATCTTTCCAGAAAAGTGCACACACATACACAATTCTGAACAACTTTCAACAGGTTCTTCGAGAACCCCTGGCCCCGGTTGGACGCCACTCCCGCCCTAGAGTGTCTCAGGTGTTTCAGCTGCTGCTGTTAATAGGAACACTTTAGAAAACCAACCAGGACATGAATTTCCACACCAGCAAGAGGCTGTGATGTGTAAGGGGCCTTCAGAAAGCGATGTGCGCCACCTCTCTGGGGAGGGTCCTGTGGCTTCATGAAGACCACCAGCAGAGAGGTACAAAGAGCCCAAGCCTGGGCACACAGACGGCGGCAACGTATTGCTAAGACCCTCCACTCTGGATCGTCAGCAATGAGACCACCAGCCTGACATCGTCAAGGCCTGTGGACCACGAGAGAGCCTCCTTTTGTAGGACTGGGTTGCTGACACTCTACTCACTAAGCAGTGTCATTTTATTGAGGGTTCCTTAACTGCTCCAGAAAGTAGGGTACAGAGAATTGCCAACACACAAACTTTAATCCATTCTAATTAGAGCCAAAAACGTTGGCCCGGGTGATCCTGGGGAATGACCAAATCAGAGGCTGCTGTGAACACGGAAGAAGACGTGTCCAGGCATAGGACTTCAAACTTGGCAGGGGCAAGGTGGGCTGGAGAGAGCCCGCACAGCCAACGCACACCCAGCAGGCCCCTCCGGACGATCTGAGACCCCTCGGGGCTCCTGGGCTTCCCAGGAACTGACTGATTCCATCCGCTGTCCCTGACCCTAACCCTAACCCTTCCCAGCAGCTGCCTGCAAGCAGCTCACCAATGTGCCACAAAAGTTTGCATCAGTCATTGTCCTGTTCCAGCTCTTTGTTGCCTTATGACAGTGCAACAAGTCAGTCTAGTCTCTTCTTAGTTAGCATTAAAATATATTCAAAGAACATATCCTGCCTGCTTCCAAAAGGAATTTAAGGTACTTTTTAAAAATAACTTATACCCAAGGCAAAAAAAAACAAAAAACAAAATGAAACCAAAGACTGGAAATCACATGGAATAAAAGATGAAATTATTACCAAGCACTGGAGAAATAGGAAATTACGATTAGACAATAAATCAGGACCGGGCTTCCCGGTGGTCTGGGCAAAAAGGGAAAGACAAGGAGTCTTTGCTTTCTGATTAAAGGCAGAATAGAAGACATTCCACTAGGGAAGATGGTAATCGTTTTTGCTGACACTGAGTTCTGAGATGAAATTCATCCTTATTTTAAATGAAAAGTCAGTAGCATAATACCAATCGTCTTCCACAACGGTTTTACATAAAATACAAAATGTTCTTCCTATAACTTAGTCTGGTGCTGAGTACCCTTCATAATCTGTCCCAATTACTTTCCCAGCCTCATTTCCTTCTTCCTGCCCCTCCATCCCCACAAGGAACAACCAGACCTCTCATCCCCAGAACACACCCAACATTGTTCTTACTTAGCTTTACTCACCCTAAACTGTTGTGTTTTTTAAAACAGGCTCCATGCCCAATGTGAGGCTCGAACTCAGAACCCTGAGATCGAGGGTCACACGCTCTCCTGACTGAGCCAGCCAGGCGCTCCCACCCTAAACTAAATCCTGCCTCTTGTGCAAAGATTTCCCCTATTCTCTTCAAAGAGGTCTCTTCCCAACACGCTTTCCTCACCCTGCCACCACAGCAGGGTGGAGCACCAAGGAGGCAGTCACACAGGTGTGGTGGGATGGGCACGGTCTTTGGAGTCAGGCTTACCTGAACTCAAATGCAACACTGATATTTATTGGCTGTGTGACTGTGAGCAAGTAACTAACCCTCTCTGAGCCTCCGTTTCCGTGTCTATACACCAGAAATAATAATACCTACGCCTTGCCAAGCTTCTTAAGAACTAACTGAACATCTATAAAGGCCTGCAAGGGGCCTGGTGCTCAGCAGCCCTCGGAAGGAGGTGGGGGGTGGCCATGGCTGCTTTTGTAGAGACTTGGGATCTGTCTTCCCTCCCGCACTAGAAGAGGAGTTCCTTGAAGGTGACACGGAGAGGCATCTCCCAAAATGTCATCCACACAGGAGGACCTCCATAATGAAGTGTTTTTTGGAAGTCTACTTGGAATTATGTCAGAGATGCTGATACACGGTGGACTGGTGCCAGACCGCGGTCCAAACACAAAGCTCTAACTCCTGGGCCATGCTTTATCCGTGCTATGCTGCCAGCCCCTTGTGGGTCTCAAGCACTCTGACCTCCTATGGCCCACAATGAAAACCCTCTCCCCCATCAGAAAGTCATTCTTCTCATAGAGGTCTCCAAATACCCATGCAAATCACATTATTACGACCTGAAGTGGCCACCTTATCCAAAGATCCTATTTGAGGAGAGCTGGTGTTTTTTAATTGTTATGAATGTATAGCGCTGACCAATGCCTTGATGAACTACAGATAAAATCTATCAGCCCTTGATGGCTAATTTGGTGTAACATGAATACTGTGGGTTCTAATAACTCACAGGAGACTACTCGAGCACTTACAAGCTATATGTCTTCCACACTCATAAAACAACCATAATTACCTTTCATGGGTGAGATGTTCTAGTAATTCCTAAGTGACTTAACCCTAGAAAGTCTATGGAAAAAGCGAATTCAGAGAATTTTTGTTTCCCGAACAGAAGATAAGACCAAGAACGTATGTGTCCACTTCTTAACAAACATGCCGAAACCATCCATCCCTTCATTTCCTGGGGATAAAAATTGCAGTGATGCTGGCCCTTGACAGCAAACGGTGTAAAACTATGTCAAAAACCGTTTCAAATTTTGTATTTTGGAAGTTCCTTTCAGAAGCAGTGTGGCTCTGTGGTGGGGGCAAACGCCAGGGCTCCCTGGAGCCCTGGGGGAAGGATGGGGGGCGCACTCTGGAACCAGACAGACCTGTATGTAAAGCTCACTTAATACTGCGATGGGGCGCCTGGGTGGCATGGTCGGTTAAGCGTCTGACTCTTGGTATCGGCTCAGGTCATGATCTCAGGGTCCTGGGATCAAGCCCCGAGTCGGGCTCTGTGCTCAGAATCTCAAGATTCTCTCTCCCCCTCCCTCTGCTCCTCCAGCTCCTCCTCTCTCTCAAATAAATAAATCTTAAAAAAAAAAAAATACTGGGATAAGTTGTTTAACCTCGTTGGGCCTCAATGCTCTCATATATAAAATGGGGATAACAGTATTAATGAACGTGGAAATGATCCACAGATTCTATCGTGCACTAGAATCACTTGGGGAGTTTGCTAAAAATACAGATACGTGAGTGCCATCCCCAAAGATTCTGTTTCGGTGCGTCTGATGTGGGGCCCAGAAATCTGTGGGGATTTAAATTATTTTTCATTTTTAATTACACAATATGTAAATACATTTCCCCCTTGTAAAATATTAAAACATTACCTTATCAGTTATGATTGCATTCAGCTGCAAGCAATTAAAAAAACTAACAGTCGCTTAAACAGATGGGGGGTTATTTTTCTCATGGAACAAGAAGAAATCTAGAAGCAGGCAGCACAGAGCTGGAGCAGCCACCCGAGCATTACCCGAAGGGCCCAGGAGCTTTGTGTGTTTTCTTGCTCTGCTCTCCCTGGCCTGGGGCTCCCGCGCTTGGAACTGCAAGACAGAGGCAGAAGGTACAAGGGCCAAGGGCTTTGCCAGGTTATGTATGAAGGCGCGCTCTCCCTAGGAACTTCTGCTTCCAAACCTCATAGGCCAGAAGTGTGTCCTCGGGCCGCGCTTGGGCGCCAGGGAGACTGGCTGAGAGAATGTTTTAGCGAGGCACACAGGCACCCCAAACAAAATCAGGCTCCCGCCAATAAAGGAGAGGTGAGGTATGGGTGTTGGATAGGAAACGAGCAGTGCCTACTACAGCTACAGGACTGAGGTCCGTGCCCCTTCGACCCTCTCTTTGCCGTGCCCCTACCAATCCTGGCCTGGTGGGCATGCGCACCAAGCTCCTGAGAAGATTCTGATGCCCCCCCCCCCCCCCCCCCCACGGCACACATGCAGTGCTCATGCACACATTCAGATCGGGCTTGCAAGTGCTCAGCCTGGTGGGGCTGTCCCAGTGTCCAATGAATATCCACCCATCCTCTTTCCTCCCCCTATAAGTCACCCAGAAAAACCTAACCTCATTTGCTACAGCTGCATCTCAAGTTTGGCTTTGCTCAGCATACGACACTGGGGTGTGATAAGTTACTGGCTTGTCTTAAAAGTCAAATCCAGGGGCGCGTGGGTGGTGCAGTCAGTTAAGCGTCTGACTCTTAGTTTCAGCTCAGGTCCTGATTGCAGGATCCAAGAGTCAGCCACATAAGCCTCTGCGCTCAGCCCGGAGTCTGCTGAAGTTTCTCTCTCCTCCTACCCCTCCCTGCTGTGCACTCTCTCTCTCTCTCTCTCAAATAAATTTAAAAAAAAAATCAAATCCATCCTTCAAAGCACGATGATCTACCACCTGTGGCAATATTTAAAGAATGTGACTTGGGTGCTCGGAACTGGCTGAAGGTACAAGACCCTGACTGAGATGACAGCATTGTCCCACAAGGTGACTCACTGCCTGGAAATGCTTGCTGACACTCTCAGCACTGGGTTAGGAGAAAAAGTGATGGTGGCCAAGTGCTCATAGTAAGTGGGAGGAAAATTGAGATAAAAATAGTACATATAACTTCATATTAAAAAGTGTACAGCTAAAGGGACGCCTGGGTGGCTCAGTCGGTTAAGCGTCCGATTCTTGATTTCGGCCCCGGTCATGATCTCAGAGTCGTGGGATCGAGCCCTGCGTTGGGCTGTGTGCTCAGCATGGAGTCCTGTTGAGATTCTCTCTCTCCCTCTGCCTCTGCCAGCGCTCACACTCTCTCTCTCTCTCAAATAAATAAATAAATCTCAAAAAAAAAAAAAAAAAAGTATACGGCTATGCAAAAGAAAAAAGCCTGGAAAGCTAATCCTAATTGGTAACAGCAGGGAACACCTTATTGGTGAGAGTAATTATGTTTTATTCCATTTGGGTCTTTGAAGGGAGGGATGGTAGGGTTTTCTACAGAAAACAGGTATTTCTTTTATAACCAGATTTATGATTTTTTAAAAAAATGTGTCAACCCACACAGTCACCAGGAATGATAAAATAACTTCTGGAAGGCCTCTGGTGGGTCTTCATCTAACTCTATGCCATATCTGTCCTCTCTGGTCTTTGTGTAAAATTAAATGGCAGATAAGAAGGACTTTAACCAAAGCCAAGGGCACGACCGTGTGTATGTAGGGTACTATGACAAGGCCGCTGGCTACAGGGGAAGCATTTTAACAATCCGCAAACGTTCTGATTTAACAGGGGAAAACACTCTGGAATGAAACACAGGCTCAAGGTCCCTGTGACTTCCTAACCGAGAAGCTGCAAAGAGAAACGCAGGGTCATTACTCAGCCGCCGTGCCGCACTCAGCCACCCCGCACATAGCAATTAGGGTGCAACTTGAGGTGCCGTGCACACAGCATACAAAGCTGGCCTCCCTCTGGGAGGAACCAAAAGGCACAAGACCCCACAGCATGGCAAGTGTCCAGCTAGTAAGAAAAGTTTTTCCAATCAGGCTATGCTCTTTGCAAACCCCTGCCTGCGATTTCCTCAGGAAGCCTGTGGCTATCGAACGAGCGAGCTAATAAATATATTAATAGGCAAGATCTGCAAGTTGGACGCTGTTCACTTTGGGGAGGCAGCTGAACTGTGAGTCGGGTCTGGGGAGGTAAACTTCACACCTTAGGCCCTATTCTCTACTCATCCTTTCCACTCGAGCAAATGCTTACGACCTGCTGGCAATAAACAGCCGTGGCTGGGTTCTTCTAAAGCAGAGCTGCCCCAATCACTGGGGACGCCCTGATTTAAATTGAGTCGGCTGCATTCTGGGCCTCTTCCTCCAACTCTGATGGCAGGAAAGTGACCTCTTTCTCGTCAACAGGCCCTGAGCTTGCTGTGCTGTGTTTTCTAGCGCCCCGGTCACGGTGCCTGCTTTGGGGAGGATGGAGAGAGCAGGGGATGGTGTGCATTGGAAGCTACACTCCTGGTCCCAGGGCCCCAGGCCTCCCCTTGCTGGATCTGCGAGGGCTCCCGTGCAAAGCTGAATCCTGTGTGTGACCACAGCGTCTCCAAGCGCGCGACAATCCAGGAGCCGTTAGGTCAGAAATGATGAAGACCAGCTGGCAAATCAACATAAAAGCATCCAACCTCAGGTGGAATTCAAGAAATAGAAATTGAGACGGAATGTCCTTTCCCCTGCCAGTTTAGCAAGTTCTGAAAAGCCCCCCTCATGCAGCAGTCCTAACGGGTCTCCCAGCATCCCTTTCTGCCCTGTCCATCCTCTACACAGCAGCCAGAGTGACCTTTCTAGAGTACAAACGCCATCATGTCACTGGCCTGCTTAAAGCCCCTTTATGGCTTCCCGCTGCTGTTAGGGTAAAGTTTACAGTCTGTCATCAGGTCTGACTCTTGCCCTGCCTCTGTCACCAGCCCATCTCATGGCAGGCACCCTCCCTGTCCTCTGGCCTCAGCTCCTCTAGGCCTGCACTCATTAGCAGCTCTGGGGCATTTGCACATTCTGTTCCCTCTGTCTGGATTTCTAGGAGAATCTCTCCACACCGTCCCCATCTGCTTCCACCTTAGTTAACGTTCAATACCTTGAGAACATGGCCTAAAAACCCATCTTCGAGGAAGCCTTCCCCAACCCCATTCCACCTACTTTTCTTCCATCCCAACCCAGACCAGGTTAGGTTGGGTCCCAATAAACACCAAGCAAATAAAAAGCAGTACAAATTTCTGGGAGTAAGAATCTTAAAAATGAGGGGTGCCCGGGTGGCTCAGTCAGGTAAGTGTCTGCCTTCGACTCAAGTCATGGAGTCCCGCATCGGGTTCCTTGCTCAGCGGGGAGCCTGCTTCTCCCTCTGCCTGCCGCTCCCCTGCTTGTACACACATTCTCTCTCTCTCTCTGACAAATAAATAAAATCTCAAAAAAAAAAAAAAGAAGAACCTTAAAAATGAGCATATCCTTTGACATGGTAATTCTCTTTAAAGAAATTTATTACAAGTAAATAATCTAGGGCCCCTGGCTTGCTTGGTCAGTTGAACATGTGACTCTTTATCTCAGGGTTGTGAGTTCGAGCCCCATACTGGGTGCAGAGCTTACTTAGACAAAAATAAATAAAAATTTTAAAATAGATAAAAGTAATAAAAAACTCATCCATGAAATTATGAAGAAAATAAGCAAATAATCTAAAATGCAGACAAAGATGTAAGCCCTACCGTGTTTACTGCTGAGTTCATTATAACAAGGACAAAAGAAACAGAAGCAATCTAAATGTTCAACATTAAGGGAATGGTAAATTAGAATATATCCATATGATGGAACATTATGTAGTCATTTTAAAGTGATACTTACAAGTTGTGTTTTAATTAAAAATGCTTATTATATGTTAAGTGAACGAAAAAGCAGATTTTTTTTTATAAAATTGTATTTACAGTATAATCTCTGCAGAGAAAAGTGCATTAACAATACAAGAAGGAAATATGCCAAAATGCTTATAGCAGTAACCTCCGGGTAGTAGGATAATGAATATTTTTTCTCTACTTCTCTACATTTCTTCATGCTTTTAAATTTTCTGGGGGTGGAAAAAAAAGGCACAAGAGCCTAAATTCAACCTCTCCAATTCTCCCACCTTGGTCTAAAGCGGCCTTGTACCATGCACGGTCAGCTCGAGGGAACGCACCTCTTGTCCACTGCAGTGCTGACCTCCTAGGACTCTTTACTCGGTGTCTCCTGACCCACAGCTGTTTTGACAAATGCCGGGGAGCAGAAAGTGGGCTGAGGTCATTGGTCCCTGCACCCCAAAGATAAAGGAGAGCAATGCCTGGCAGATTGTCCCTACCCCAGTGGGACATGTTATTTTTTAAAATTTTTATTTATTTATTTATTTGACAGAGAGAGAGAGAGCACAAGCAGGGGGAGTGGCGGAGGGAGAGGGAGAAGCAGGCTCCCCGCTGAGCAGGGGACTCAATTCCAGAACCCTGGGATCATGACCTGAGCCGAAGGCAGACGCCCAACTGACTGAGCCACCCAGGAGTCCGTCCCCCCCCGGTGGGACATATTCCCAGAGTTATCTGGTCACCTCAAAGCAGGCTGTTCAAGGAGGCTTTCTCCTCCCACAGAAATGTCTAATTTATTGTTCTACTTTCAGAACAAGCATTCTACTACAGTCCCCTTCAAGGAATACCAGACTTTTTACTTTTATCTTTGATAAGAGTCAACCAGCGAGGAAACGGGAGCCCGTTTGTCAACATCCACCTCTGATGAATAACCGGCCCGTTCCACGCATGGCATCTGGTCCCGTCGGGTTTGTGATTAGGGGCATTCCATAGGTGTGGATGGTGCGGCCCAAAGGTCTTCAGCAAGTGGGGGCCGGTACCCACCAACCGGATGAAACCAAGATTCTTTCCTGCTTTTTTGGGTCACCAGCGTGGGAGGGCCTTTCCCAGTGATGGAGGGGCCCCAAGCACGCAGGCTCCGCACCACCGGCTGGTGCCGCGGGCTCTCGGCTCACCGGCAGCTCTCGGAGGCTGACAAACTGGCCGGCACTGACACGCAGCCCACACGCTGCAGTGTCCTTTCCTGCGGGCTGCAGGAATGGGCGAGTGCAAGGATGAATGGCACTAAATAATGCAGGGGGGAGCACCACTCGCGCAGGAGCGTAACAAAGGACATTTGAGAGAGCCGCCGGGTGGAGGGGGCGTGTGGAAAGGTTAACGCTCCACACCGGGCTCCAAATCATAGCCCTTAAGCTTCAGGCAGTTCCCACCTCAGTCCCCTTCAGGTCTCACCAATCCACCTGCAGCTGACGCGGCCGAACAGAGAATTACACTCCCTTCCCGACACTCACAGGAAGGTCTCCACCCGTATCCACACAAGGGCAGTGCCACAGGCTTGGCACAACTGCTCTGTGGGGGCTCTCTCGAGAACACAGTGCCACCGAGAGCACAGACCATCTCTGGGTTACTCCCTCACCCACGTCACCCCCTTCCACAGCAGCACGATGCCGTGAAAAGAGCACCCACGATCGGCAGGTGGAAATGAAAGGGAGGCAGATTTCAGATAAAATGAAGAAAGGCCTTGCTGTTTAACTGGAGAGGAGGCCACCAGTGGGATGCGCTGGCGGTGAGACCATCGGAGGCCTGGCACTGGAAGTATTCAAGTCTGGGCCGGAGCTACCTGGCAGGACGTTCTAGAAGGGATGGCTGCTTTGCCAGACGTGTTGCCCTTGGTAACCCACAGGGCTCCTTCCACCTCTGAGACCCTGGGTGCCTCTGATGTCACTGAAGGCCCAACGCTGCCTTCTTCATTCACAACGTAACGGTGACAACAACCCCGCACCTGACTAGATGTCCCGCACAGTAAATGCTGCCAGGAGAGGCGCCGGGAAAGAGGCCAGGAGCCACTCGCTCCTCCCCCAGGGAACAGAGGGCAGACTGGGCTGCAGGAGCCTCTCACACTCAAATCAGACTCCACTTCTACCCACACCTATGTGAACGCACAGGGACTCACTCCAGGATACAGAACTGTGAAACACCACCAACTAACCTTACTGATTTCTTACACTATCCGAGGTGTCCTACCTCGTTACTCTAGTCCATCCTTGCCATAACATTAACGTGGACATTTTTTTTTATTCTCACCTGGGAGGTGAGGCTCAGAGAAGCTAGAGGACTTGCCCAGACACACACACAGAGCGAGCAGTGGGATCTGGACCAGAATCCAGCTCTGTCTTCTAAACCCACGAGGTGCACCAGCACATTATAATGTAGTTACTCAGGAATGGGATGAAAAGGATAAAATGAAGAACCCTGATACGCAGACAGCCTCTGAATGGTTTGTTTTCACCCAACACAGAGAAGTACCTTCCGTGTGGGGACGCCTGGCTGGCTCAGTCGGAAGGGCATGCGACTTGATCTCAGGCTCATGAGTTAGGGCCCCACGTTGGGTGCAGAGACTACTTAAATAAACTTAAAAAAAGAAGCATCTTCCATCTGAATTAAACCCTTCCCTAGGCAGGCAAACTGAGGCCAGCCCTCTCTGGGGTGACTTCTCCATCCTTAACACTGCCTGCCTTTTTGGTGTTGAGACTGATGCCTGGCAAAAAGTTGGTAGCTGGCTTTTCGAGCTAGAAGGAACCTTAACTCTCACCTGGGCGGAGGTCTCTGAGAAGGGCTGTAACAGCTCACGGCCTGTGATCACCACTCTGCACTTCGGGCAGAGCCCAGGTGAGCCCCCCCCGCTGCCTGACGCCCCCCCAGTGCCCTTCCCGTCATGCCACACACCAAGTACCCTCTGAATGACTGAAGGTTGAAGGAAAATCACAAAGAGCACGGAGTCTGTGGTGGGGCCTCTGATTCAGTGAGACAATATAATTCCTTTTGCAGGAAAGGCTATTTCTCTCTTTTTCTTTTTTTAAGATTTATTTATTTATTTATTTAAGTAATCTTTATGCCCAAGGTGGGGCTCAAACTCACAACCCTGAGATTAAGAATCGCAGGCTCTTCCAACTGAGCCAGCCAGGTGCCCCAGGGAGGGATATTTCTTCATGACCAACCAGTGAGCAAGAATGTTGAAGAGGGGCAAGAATTGCTTAATTAGTACTACTTCTTATTGAAGTCTATTTTATGCCCAGCCCTGGGAGAGGCATCATGAGGAACAGGCCCTCCAGGTAATTAAAATCCAGTTTGGAAACATTTCATAATCCCTAAAGAATCAATGGATCTGGGCACTCATCAACAACGGCTGCGAACGTCACAGAGAGAAAGACAAGCTGACTTCCCCGAGCCTCCGGAGAGAGAAATGCAGCACGTCAACGCAGTCTCGAAAACTTAAACCTGAATTCGATCAGACGAGAGATCCAACTTCCAGTTTCCACGAAATATGGAAAACAGAGAACTATGTGAACATATTCAATGACACCATGGCAATACAATTAGCAAAATCCAAGCTATGGGAAACTCTTATCGGACAAATGACCTGGTTTCTCCCACAAATAAATTGCATGTGAAGTAAATATGGAGGAGGAGCAAATTAGATTAAAAGAGACATAGGACACATATCAACTAACCGTAATGTTGGATATTAGATCCTATTCAAACAAACTTTAAAAAAAAAAAAAAGAGTCCAACTCTTGGTTTCAGCTTGGGTCATGGTCTTGGGGTCATGAGATGGAGCCCTGACTCCTTGGGCTTCCGTGCTCAGCGGGGAGCCTCTCCCTTTCCTTCTGCCCCTCCCCCGCTCGTGTGCTCACTTTCTCTCTCAAATAAATAAATCTTTTTTTAAAAAAAGACATTATGAGGCAACTAGAAATCTGAATACTGAACATGCAATATTCAGAAATAATTGTTGAGATTTTTGAAGTACAGTAATGGTATTATGGTTGTTTTTTAAAAGAGTTAATTTCCGGGTGCCTGAGTGGCTTAGTCCATCTGCTTTCAGCTCAGGTCATGGTCCTAGGGTCCTGGGATCGAGTCCCGCATCGGGCTCCCTGCTCAGCAAGGAGTCTGCTTCTCCCTCTTCCCCTCCCCCCTGCTCATGCTCTCTCAAGTAAATAAATAAAATATTTTTAAAAATAAAAAAATAAAATAAAGAGTTCATTTCCTTTTCAAGATTCACATTGAAATACACGGCTGAACTAATCTCATATGAGGGATTTACTTCAAAAAAATATGGACCAGGAGAAGAAACAGAGAGATATACTGACAAAATATAAAAAGGCTTGAGTTGAAAATTATTGAAATTATAGAAAAGGTAAGTGGAGGTTCAATATACTATACTATTTTTGTATGTGTCTGAAATTCTCCATAACGCAAAGTCTAAAAAGTAAACCCAGGGGCGCCTGACTGGCTCAGTCGGAGGAGCGTCCAACTCTTGATCTCAGCGTCGTGAGATCGGGCCCCGTGCAGGGTGCAGAGATTACTTAAAATCTTTTTAAAAAGTTAAAAAAAAAAAAGTGAACCCAAATTTGAAGGTAAGATTGATACATTCAAAGTTCTCAGAGAAAAGTTAAAGTAAAAATTACACGGCATGGCTCATAAATTTCTTAGACATTTAAGTGAGGGAGACATTTAGACTCAATAAATATTTACTTAGTGCCTATTATATTGAAGGCACTGCAGCATGCAATTTTCACCAGCTGTGTGATCTCTGCACCTCAACTTCCTCCTCGGTAAAATGGGGATGTTAAGAATTCAGCTTCATCTGGTTGTTGCTAAGATGAGATGAGCTGATGCACATCAAGCACTGAGAATAGTGCCTGGCCCACAGCAAAGGTACTCAGTAAGTGGTAGCTTCATCTAATGCTATGCAATCAATATTCTTAGACCCATTTTACAGCTGAGGAAATTGAGGCTCAGAGAAGTGAGGTAACTTGTCCGGAAGGTCATGCTGCCAAGAAGAGGGAGAGCCTGGGTTTCAGAAGCAGGGCTTTTCTGGCTGGGCTCCCCTGAGCATGCCATTGGTGGGAAAGGGCCCTGTGATCACTGGAGAACGTGGGGAATGGAAATGTCAAGGGAAAAAATGAGCTCTTTGAACAAAGACTAGGAATAAGGTAAGGCTGAAAGAAGGAAGGAAGAAAAACACTCAAGACCCTCAGAAATGCCATTCTGATGAGGTTCAGGGCAAATTCTTCTTCTAATTAAAGACTGGTCTCCATAGCTGTCATTGAAGTGACCTCACTAATTCAAATAAATAGCCACAGGGTTTCAGAGGGAACAATTTTAACTCTGCTTTCCATAATAAGGATTCTGGATTACAGCCCAAAGCTTTAGCTAGTTAAGTGTGTGGGTCAGTCTCATAAATTGTTTTCTTGGCTAAATCCCAAGAAAGCCAGGCTGTCATTCCAGGAATGAGGTGATCGGTTTTGCATTCCTACCCAAAAGGGAGGGAGGCTTCTCCACGGAGCCTGCAAATCATACCTGTAAGATCCATGCCACTGGGATGGGACTCTCAACCTGCCCCTGAAATCTGTTCTGGTGGTTATTTGGGGGGGGGGGTAACTACACCATTGAAGATGGCTGTCCAGACAGGATAGCCCAGAACACACTCCCCCACCCCACCCCCTCCCCCCAGGAGAAGACCAATTTCTCCAGTAAACAGGCAGACATAGGTCATCTCAGTAGCAAAGCCTTGTACGTTTGCTAACTGCCACAACCCCCGGCACGGCACGCCAAGCACCTGGGGGAGGATCCGCGGGCCCCTGGAGTTCTTGTTCCGACCCGGGCAATGCTGCTGTCCGCGTGCTTGACGGGGCACTGCTCACAAGCATGTTCCAGAGGCCTCTGGAGTAGTGCAGGAAGGCGACTGGCTGTGGTCTGAACATGCCATTCAAGTCCTCGCTCTGCCCCAATAGCCACAGACCACTCACTTATCTGCTCGGCTTCCTTGTTTGTGAAGCTGGATAAAGGAGAACCTCACAGCACCATGAAAATGAAACACATATGTGAAGCCAGACAAAACGCTGACTACTGGGATGAGGACGCTGACTCCCACTAAGCCAGAGCCAGACCAGATCTTTCGGAATAGGGATTCCGAGCCAGTGGGTCATCTCGGGGGGCAGGCGTCCACTCCTTGCCTGTGGGTCTGGAACCTGTCTGGCCCAGAGGCAATATGGAACAACAGGACCAGCCAGGCAGTGAGTGAGTCAGGTCTGGGTTTGATTTCCGCCTCGGCCACCCTATCTTCATTTTCCATTCTGAGCAATTTTACAGTTGAAATGGATAAAGAAGCCCTGTCCGCTCCTCACTGTCTTGGCTGATGGGAAAACAAAAATCCATAGATAACCTGTGAGCCTCATTCCGCCTTAGAGTTTCAGCCCCCTTTCACTCAAACTTAGCACGGAGGGGCTGATGTGAACATTTTCATGTGAATTTTCTTTCTCGTCCTGCTCTCGTTCTTTCTTTCCAGTACAGGTGCTAAGGAGCGCTAACAAGCTCCTAAAATGAGAAGCAGGAAAAAGGCAGAAGATGCGGACAAAGGAGTGTAGGGAAAATTTGCAGCGCCGATCGGCAGCCTCTAGAAAACCAGGACTGGTCTAAAACAGACTAAGGTAAGGGCCACATGACCTTGGTCAGCCCGACCCAAGCTCAAGATGTTCTTTATCACAGCGCTGCAGAGCACGTTTCTTTTCTTTTCTTTCTGTTTTTTTTTT
>NW_024423786.1:69125544-69168148 GCF_017311325.1 Ursus maritimus | reverse complement strand
GGGGGAGGTGGAGCGTGCAGAGGGAGAGAGAGAATCTTAAGCAGCTTCCATGCGCAGCTCGATCCCACAACCCATGAGATCACAACCTGAGCCAAAACCAAGAGTCAGACGCTTAACCGACTGAGCCACCCAGGCGCCCCTACTTCATCCTGGTTTTAAGCCTCTGTCTTTTCATTTGGAAAATGGGGAAGAGTAACTAAAACTTGGCAGGATGGCTGTGACAATCGGAAATAACATCTGCATTTAGAGGATGTTTAAGGTAACAACGATTGCGTATAAAAGATTTATGCTGATGTACCGGCTCCTTTCAACCTTAAAACTACCCCATGAGGTAGCTACTACTGGCCGCATTTTTAAAGGCGAGGACGCTGAGGCTCAGACTAAGTAACGTGCCCCAAAGACACGGGAGGTGAATGCTGGGGCTGAGGAAGGGGCCTGGGTTTGTCTGCCCCCGAGGCTATGCTCTTGGTGCCCGCGTGGTGCCTGGCGCCCAGCAGGTTGTAAACAGGAGATAGCCATTAAGATCCTGGTGAAGGCCTTCACAGGCCCTACTCACAACAGCCCTGGATGAGGGCATCGTCATTCCCACCGTACAGGCGACAAGGCTGGGGCTCAGACAGTGCAACAGAAAGTCCTTATCTTTAGAGACATACACTTCAGTATTTATGGATAAAATTATATGAGGCCTGGAATCTCAAAATAATGGGCTGGGAGAAGCAGTTAAATTAAATAAGCTCGGAGGGGCCAGATGTTGAGAACTGTTGGAGCGGAGTCATGGGTACCTAGATGTTCGTTATCCTATCTTCCCTGTTCCATTTAAGTTTGGAAGTGTCCACAATAAAAAGTACAAAGAAAAAAAATCATCTCTCCTAGAGAATGTGAAAGGCAGAGGTGGGTGTCCGTCCCCAACTAGAGTCCTCTTCAACCCACTGTAATGATGGCTTTAAAGCCCTCCTCCTTCCCTCCTGTAGCGTACGGTCCAGCCCCGTGAGGGCACGGGCATCACTCGAGAGCCCCAGTGCTGCTAATCTGAATCGGGGAGTTCCCGGAGGCAGCTAGTCTCCACTGAGGGTCAAATGGTGGCAGCCCACGCTGCTATAGCAGGGCAGGGGCACGGGCCCTACTTCCCGGCGAGTCCAGGAAAGAAAAGAAGCAGGACCAGGGCATGGAGAGGATCTGGATGATCTAAAGGAGAATGGAGGATTAAGAAAGAGGAGAAAAGAGCAGTGAGTGGCTCAGGCCGCCTGCTCGGCTCTCTTTGGGGGGGTTGCTCCCACAGCCACAGTCTCCCTTCCTACAGCCTGCCCTCCATGCTACCCCAAGATGGTCTTCCCCAAACGAAATTCTGATCGCATGCTCCCCCTGCACAAATAATTAACTCCAGGTAATGTCTGCTCTCCACAAGCTGATTCTCAGGGTGACTGTCATTCACCCGTCCTCACTGTGGCCTCCGCCCTCGCCAGGTCCCCCACACAGACACCAGAGCCTGGGGTCTAGCTGCCTTCTTCCCCCTCCCCCCCAGGATGTTTTCTCTAATGTCCCCTCTTCCTAGTGTGCCCCACCCCTCCTTATAAGCTCCGGCAGGAGACCAGCTCAGATATCACCTCTTCATGCTGCACCAGCACAGCCCCGTTTTCAGGACACCCCCTTGATGCACTTGCTTGTGGGCCTGCCTCTTGATGAGAATGTGGGCCCCAGGGCAGGGAGAGGACACCTCTCCTTCTTCCCCCTCAATACAGCAGGTGATCAATACAAGGTGGCCATTATCACTAGTCGTGTCTTAAAAACTGGGGCCCCCGGGCAGACAGGCAGAGGCTGTGCCAGGCACTGGGATACCTTCTAGAACAGGCTGTCCAGTGCCTGGACAGGGGAAGACAGCAGGACACTGAGCAGAGGGCCCCTTCCTGACCTTGGCTGAGACAGCCTTGCTGCAGTGCCCTTCTCATGTCTGTACAGCCCACGGCTGCGGGAGGCTTATTCAGTGCCTAAAAACGCTGTAACGGTTTCCTTCCAAAGGTTCCAGATGAACAGAAAGTGATAACGACAGCTTGACACTACCCTTACCTCCACGGCTGCAAACCTAAAGAATATTTATGATCTGTGGGCTCAGAGATTTGGTGTCTTAGAAGGAAAGAAAGGTCACAAGATGAACTGACGCAGACCATCTGCTCCTGGGTGGGGACAGAGATCCCCGTATTCGGTTATCTCCCCCCCAGCGCACCAGGCACCTGCTTTTCTTGCGAAAATCCGGGAGCCAACACAACGATTTTTATTTAACTTGGAATAAAACCGACGTCTCCTACGAGGATGGGTAAGAAACTGAACACAAACATGCCGACTCTCAGGGAACGGAGAACCTTCTGGCAGGGTAGCGAGAGACCTCCACACAGGGCCCACAGCCCTCTCAGGAACGGGGTACTTGTGCTCTCCATATTAAATTCTTAGCGACATGGCTTAACGGAGGAGAACAAATGCTCCTGGAGATGTTTGCATGATCGCAAACGGAGAAAAACGCATCAGGGGCCAGCGCTAGAGGAGCTCCCCTCCTCCTACATTTTTCATGGGCCTGCTGCTCCTGCAATTCCCAACACCAGGCTTCTGACATTATAGCAGATGCTGCCCGCCGCCGCCGCCGCCGCCACACTAATCCTTCATTCTCGGGGGCCAATGGAAACGTATGATTTCCCATTAATCAGGGCCGTGGACACCAAAATAGCTCATCTGACCTTTGCAAATACCAAAGGATGGATTTAAAGCAGAAACTGCCAGAAGAGAATGCAGAAGTCTTTAGCTTTTCTTTCACAGATGATTTTGTGTCATTAACCAAGGAGCAGACCGCCTCTAGGACCGGCAAGGTTAAAAATAGGGTAGAAACCGGCACACTGGAAGGGAGGCAGCCACCAGTGTTTCAACATACACACGCACGCGCGCACACACACGTTCCTTAGTGAATTATTTAACATATATTAAAAATATATATGGCTCCGAAATCTCGTGGGTTGAAAACAATGTCAAACTGGGAACGAGCAGTTCTCTAAGAGAATCCACACACAAGGAAACAAACCTGGATGTGAACGCCTGACGTCAGTTGGACTCCATCTGAGACAATAAAGAGCCAACACTGCTACGGCCCGAAGATCTGCTATTGATGAAAAGACAGACCCTCTCTTAGGAGACCCGCATACAGCCCACCAAATTCACTATCAAGCTTCATCACATACATACTCACTCTCTCCCTATTTATAGGCCTGTAAATTCTAGTCCGTGGTTGATAGTTTAGGAGCCAAAGTGACCCCTTAATATTTCATGCGGATTTTCTTTGCATCGCTAGGGTTCAGCACCACAAAAAATTGGATCCCAGATAATCTTCGTGAAATGTAGGACTCTGGGTTTCTCCACTTAAAGAAAGTACTTACAGAAAACTTGAGGAACAGAGAAAAGAAGGAAAGCCATTCACGGAAGCCTGCCGCCACCCTAATTCAATTTTTTTATAGCAGCTTTATTGAGATATAATTCACATGCCATAAAATTCACCCTTTAGAAGTGGTACAATTCAGTGCGTTTTGGTATATTCACAGAGTTGTGCAACCATCACCACCATCTAATTCCAGAATACTTTCCTCAACCCAAAAACAAACGCTGTCCCATGGGCACTCGCTGCCCATTCCCCCCTCATCCCAGGCCCCCACAAACACTAACCTGCTTTCTCTCTGTATAAGTTGGCCTACCCTGGACATTTCGTGTAAGTGGAATCATGTAACATGTGGCCTTTTGTGTCTGGCTTTTTACTCACCGTGTTTCACCTAATCCAATTTTTATTAGCACTTTGTTCTTTCCTATCTTAATTTTTATACACTTAAAGCGTAATCCTTTGCTAACGTTATAAAGTCAAGCCTGGGTTTTGCTCAACAATGAGTTACTGACCCTTAGCTGGTCCAGAAGCTGAAGGAAGCCTATTTGGTCTCTAAATGTGAGCCAACCATATTGGTCTACTTTTAACAGAAAGTACCTGGGGGTTAGGAAGATACTGAATAGCGCTACCAGCCCTCAGGATGACCACACACACTAGATACTGTCTGTGGCAAGAAAGAGTCAAGAATTCAAGAACACGGAGTTAAACAGGAAGAGCCAGCCACCAAGCGTCAAGCTGTTTTGCAAATGTTATGGGTTAAATTGTTATGTGCGCTAACCCCCTACCCAACACTCCCCGAAATTCATATGTTGAATGGGACTATATTCAGAGATAGGTCTTTAAAGAAATGATAAAGGTGAAATGAAGCCACTAGAGTGGGCCCTAATCCAAACTGACTGCTATCCTTGTAAGAGGAAATGTGGACGCACCAAGAGAGACCAGAGATGCATGCAAACAGAGTTAGGCCATGTGAGGACGCAGCAAGAAGGCAGCATCTGTAAGCCAAGGAGAGAAGCCTCAAGAGAAAGCAAACCTGCAGACACCTTGACCTTTGACTTCTCACCTCCAGAACCAAGAGAAAATAACTGTTGTTTATGCCACTAGGTCTGCGGTATTTTGTTATGGGAGCTCTAGCAAATGTCTCATCTAATGCCCCCTGCTCTAAAAAGTAGGACAAGTATCCCCATTTTACAGATAAGGAAGCTGAGGCTCAAACAGGTTGGAGAGCTGAGACTCCGGCTGAAGTCTGTCTGATTTCAAAGTTTTTGTTCTTTCCAGAAAGTACACATATTGTAATCTATTTTTAACTTTTCTGCAGCACAAGGGATCAGACTATTAAAATAAAGAAAAACTTTTCTTCTATTTTTAAAAAACCAGTATGGGGGCGCCTGGGTGGCACAGTGGTTGGGCGTCTGCCTTCGGCTCAGGGCGTGATCCTGGCGTTGTGGGTTCGAGCCCCACGTCAGGCTCCTCCGCTGGGAGCCTGCTTCTTCCTCTCCCACTCCCCGTGCTTGTGTTCCCTCTCTCGCTGGCTGTCTCTGTCTCGGTTGAATAAATAAATAAAATCTTTAAAAAAAAAAATAAAAAATAAAATAAAAAATAAAAAAATAAAAAACCAGTATGTACTCTTCCCAACACACACCTCCCAAATTCCAAATTCATTCACTTCAGAAACAATTTTTTTAAAGATCTTATTTTTAAGTCATCTCTATACCCGACATGGGGCTCGAACTCACAGCCCCAAGATCAAGAATCGCACGCTCCACCGACTGAGCCAGCCGGGCGCCCCCTCAGAAACATTTTTGATGGAAGAAAAGACCATTTAGTGAGTCAAGGGCTTTATACGCATTATCCAACTAGAACGAAGAGATACGTAGTCGTCATGACCAAGGAAACTGAGGCACAGAGACACTGAATGCCTGTATCCTGGCACTGCCTTCATCTTTTATGAAGTTCCCCAGTCTAATACGTTCGTTTTGAAAGACCAACTGAAGTCGGCATAGACCAAGTAAACTCTGAAATAAATTCTACGCGTTGACCTTTCATTGAAACTAGCAGCGTTGCACCCTCTGGATACCAAGATGAATGCTGCCTGGTCCCTACCTAGGAAGGGGTGTGGAGCCCAGTAGGGGAAGGCCACAGCTCTTCAGGGCTGCTGCCAGCCCATACAGAGCTTCAAGCAAATGAGAAAAAGGCTCCCCATCCTCAAAGCGGTTGCAGCCCCAGAGCACAACCCGCTCAGCAGCCGGGTACCCCTCTCTGCGGTCCACACCTCCTCTCACAAAGAGTGAAAGCAGCAGAGGACGGAGAGTGATGGTGCATTTGGTTCTCTCTTCCTTGCTGGCCACACAGCCTCCCTCCCATACCCCTCTGGACCAAAGCCAGCCAGGCCATGAGATGTGGGCATGCTGACTCTGGGGGCGGGGTTAGGGTACAGGACCAGGCCCACTCACAGCACGTCGTGGGCAACGCCAGAAAGTGACAGTGCCAAGCAGAGGTCCAAATGCCAGAGGGGGCCACATGGGGAGCAGACTGCCCCAAAGACCAGGTGAATGGGGACTGGAGCCAGGAAGCCAAAGCAGGTCAAAGCCAGGAGAACATCAGGGCCTTTGGGCATCTACAGAGGACCTGGCTTTGATACTATTTGGCATCCCTGGGACCTCGGCATGGGGGCTTCATGCCACCCATTTCTCACACAGTTGCCGCTTGCTGCTCAGGGTCCCCAAGCCCACCTCTTCCCAGTGGTAGGTGCTATTCTCGAGTGGGGAGCGGCAGCTGTGGAACGCTGCCCAGGGAGACCCAGCTCACCAGCAGCACTGCCTGAACATCTAGCATGGCAGAAGAGAGAGCTCAGTGCGGGGAACAGCACATCCTCATACTTCATTTCTTATAATACGAGCCTACCCCGCCCAAAGGGGCTCCCCACTGGGCTACAAAGCATACTTCCCATGGCTTAGAGTCGCACAGGATAAATACATACACACACACACACACACACACACCCTACTCTATAACCTGACCTGTGCCAGGATGTTTCCACGAAAAATGTCATCAGAATAATCAGGACATCTGGGGTGAGGACGACAGTCGCTCTGGGATCAGAGGCCATGTCTTAGTGAGTGTGGCATTTGAACCATACCTTGCAGGAAGGGCACCTGACCATGACAGCAAGAGAGGCAGAGAGGGGAGCCATCCTGGTGGAGGCAAGGGCAGAAGCGAAGGCTCAGAGACAGGCAGTGTGCCTCGAAAACGGGCACGATCCAGCGCAGCCAGAAGCGAGCAGAACACTCCCCAAGAGTGGGCTGGACCACCAGTGGGTGACTTTAAGTGGGCCAGGGAGGTGGTGTTCAAACACTGAATCAGTCCTCTTGAGATTCTCTGGCTTCTGCCCTAGTTTGGCTGTTCCCACACTATGAATGCTCCCCGTTCTAAGAATGAGTGGGCCTCAGCTGGGAGCCTTAGGAGGGCAACAGACCCAGCTAGAATAACCTTGTTTTGGTCTCGCTGTATTTATTTATTTTTATTATTTTTATGTTATTTTGGATTACTGCCAAGTGAAACTGGTTTTCAATTTACAATGGTGATAAAGGTCCTTTAAAAGCAAATTTGCCCAAATAAAAAAAGTGACTTGATACCAAAAAAATATATATATATCTATAGATATCTATATATATATATCTATATATATATATCTATATATATATAAATCTATATATATATATCTATAGATATATATATATAGATATCTATAGATATATAAATCTATAAACAGCAGCATAGGTGACTCCTGGATATGAGAGATTCATGAAGGTGTTCCCCATGAAGGTATCTGGGAAACCCCAGGCCAGAGCCTGGATGTGCAGGAAAGGGCAGGAGGAGAAACTGTAGTTTCTTTTTCCAGGTGACCAGCAGACCCAGAAGGCCCACTAGGAAGGAGGTCCTAGTCCATCTTCGCCTCTAGGGGGAGGATCTCTAGGACGGCATCTCTCGGGATCTGCTTGGAGCCGACCCATGAGCAGCGGTAGCACTTTATGGCAAACCTAGGTTCACCTCTGGGCTCTGTCACTTACTCCCTGGGAGGTCGCTGGCATGTGACTCAGCCTCACTATAAATCAGAGAAAAATCACTCTACTGCATTAGAGGTTGCTGCAAGGAGAATGACCAGCAACCTTCAATAAATGGCAGTCCCCCCCCCCACTCCCTTTCTAGCTCTCTGGCAGGGACCCAAACCTGCAATCCAGCCTTTGACAGTGTTCCTCAGATTTGGAGGAAATAGAATTTTACTCCTCTGTTCTGCCCCTAATTGAAGGATGTGCAAAACGCCTGACTTCAGTGTACTGTATCGGGTTAGCGATGAGGAGGGAGACCCCATGGATTCTCAAGGCTAGCGTGTTGCCAGTAATGTGCAGGGACCACGAGTGTGGGCATCAGAGTCGCGACCCTGGCGCGGTGGCAGAGAGCTGCGGACCGCTGACGGCTGGCAGCCAGGCAGGCAGCGCAAAGAAGGGAGGCACTTGATGGACTTCAGGGGAAAGCCAACTAAAAAATGCTGACCTAAAGGGTTCTTGGGAGCAAGCCCTTCAAGAAGAAAAGCGAAGGTCCTGGCTGGCCTGATAGAAGGCAGAGGGAGGCCAAGGAGGCAGGAGGAACAGAGTGTCTCCGCAGCTCGGCCAGCAGGCACGTTCTCCGCATTTCCATACAACGACGTGGTGCTCAGGAAGGGAGTTCGCCAAAGGCCGCACACTTCGGTGCACGTCTCAGAGCTGGTTTTCCTTTACGAAGCACGGACCACCACCAACCAAATGCCTTTTCCCTCCGCAGACGTGCAGAAATGTAGGCGATACCCAGCACTGACGAGGGTGAAGGGAAAACAGAACTCGGGCTCTGCTGGTGACAGTCTAATGCAGAACATCGTTTTGGAGTCTGGCACTCTCTCTCAAAGCTTCTAATGCTTCTAGAGTCTGACCCAGGTTTTTACTTCTGGGAAGCTCAACCAAGAAAATGTGTAAGTGTACAATGATACGTTGCTACAGCATTGTTTCTAAGGACAAAACCCCACTGCCTCCTAGTAGGAGCAGGGCCGAATATTGTGTATGTCCGTTCTACGGGGCGCTCTGCACAACGAGCTACATCTGAATGCGCAGCCGGGAAAGAGCTCCCGAATACACAACGGCACGGCAAGAGCAAGCTGTGGAACGAAACCTATCGCAGGATCCCACTGTACAAAAGAAACTTCGTGGCACAAGGACCACACACTACGCAGCGGATAGGGGTTACCCCCAGGGAGCCGCGTGGGGGTGGGAAAGCGGGGACTCACACTTCACACAGAATACGCTTCCTATTGTCTCATCTTTGCAACAAGAATGAGCACACTGGTCACTGCCCATTCGCTGAAAGGCAAACACACACACAGTGGGCACCAAAACAACAGCGCCGGCAGCCTCTGGGGTAGAGGAGCTACGGAGCCCGGGGAAGGCCCTTGGCCACCCCGAGGCTCTGATGCGCCCCGGCCTGAACTACGGGAAGGCTGGGAGGTCGCGTGCGCCTTTCTCCACGGCAGCCTTCCCACCACCACAATGGGACTGCAACAGGGCTTCTGGGAGACCGACTCAAAAGGCTGCTCCCCTTGCCTTTCCCCGCCTGCGTCCTGTCCCTGGTGGGGCTCAGAGGCAGGTACCCTCCCACACCCTTCTCCTAAGCCTATCAAGTTTGGAGAACAAAGAGCCCTTGGGACATTCTCTCAAGCAAAAGTGCATATTTAATGAAGTTCAATGACAAGCCCAATGGCTTGTTCCCTCCTCCAACTGCCTTCTCTTTCGGGCCAGCTCCTACTTGTCCTTCAAAACTAGGTTTAACCAGTGCTTCTCAGGAACCCGCCTTCTGCTCTCCTCTGAGCCTCCCTTGGGCCTTGTCCCCACTTCTATCGCAGGCTCCCCTGGGCACTGAAATGACGTGTTTATCTCCCTCTCAGGGGAACTTGCTGAGGGTGGTGATTGTGTCACACTGGCGCCAAGCAGGGCAGGCACTCGGAGACCCTGGGGGGCTGTCCCACTTCCCCCTGAACCCATCACACTGCAACCTGACTGTGTACCCAGGGCAGCGAGCTTCCCCCCAAGGCAGGCGCTATCTTCTCCTGGAGGACCTCAATTCAGCCCGACTGAGTGCTCTCATTTCTGCTCTGTCAATGAAGCCCCAAGTGACCCGTTGAGGTATTCCACCGTTGCCCCAAGACTCAGAAGACTAGATGGCCACCAACAAAGCAATTTTTTTTAAAGATTTTATTCATTTGACACAGAGAGAGACAGAATCCAAGCAGGGCGAGCAGTGGAAGAGAGGGAGAAGCAGGCTCCCTACCGAGCAAGGAGACTGATGCGGGGCTCAATCCCAGGACCCCGGGATCATGACCTGAGTGGAAGGCAGACGCTTAACCGACTGAGCCACCCAGATGCCCCAACAAAGCAATTTTGTGTAACAACGACCATACAGTATCCTTCAGCAAATAGGACCTGCTGCAAAATGAACGTGCTCCCCACGATACTGACATTCTGCCTTACTCCAGACACACATCCTTCACTTAGGCTCTGAATAATCCTGGATTTATATGGGTGCTTAATGATAGGGCCCCTAAAAATATGAAAGCACCTCACACCTAGTAGGATGGCTGCTATCAATAAAACAATGTCAGCAAGGGTGTGGGGAAACTGGAACCCTTGGGCACTGTGGCTGGGAAGATGCAATAGTGCAGCCCATGCAGGAAACAGTAGGGAAGGTCCTCAGAAAAATTAAAAATAGTGGTACCACATCCAGCAATTGCACTTCTCGTTATATACCCACAGTAACTAAAAGCAGAGCCACAGTAAGTATTTGCACACCCCTTTTCATAGCGGCATTACTTACAATAGCCAAAAGGTGGAAGCAACCCAAGGGTCCAAAGATGGCCGAACGGAACAAATGTGGTCTAGCCATACAACAGAATATTATTCAGCCTTAAAAAAGGAAAAAAATATGGGGCGCCTGGGTGGCTAAGTCGGTGAAGCATCTGAATTCTTGATTTCTGCTCGGGTCATGATCTCAGGGTTGTAGGATCGAGCCCCACATCGGACTCTCTGCTCAGTGGGGAATCTGCTGGAGATTCTCTCCCTCTCCCTTCACCCCTGCCACTGCTCGCATGCTCGCTTTCTAAAATAAATAAGTATGAATCTTTTTTTAAAGATTTATTTACATTTATTTGATTGTTTATTTGAGAGGGAGAGAGAGCGCATAAGCATGGGGGAGCAGCAGGCTCCCTGCAGAGCAGGGAGCCTGATGTGGGGCTCAATACCAGGACCCTGGGATCATGACCTAAGATGAAGGCAGACACTTAACCTACTTAGCCACCCAGGTGCCCCTAAAATAGATGACTAAATCTTTAAACAAAAATAAAAAAAGAAAAAAGAAAAAAATTCTGACACCCACTCCAAGTTAAATGACTCTTGATTATGTCAAGTGAAATAAGCCAGTCATGAAAGGACAAATGTTGTATGATTCCATTCATATGAGGCACTTAAGGTCATCAAACTCAGACAGGATTGTCAGGGAATGGGGGATGCAGGGAGAAATGGGAGTTGTTTAATGGGTACAGTGTTTCAATCTGGCAGGACGAAAAAAGTTCTGGAGTTTGGTGCTCACGATGGTCGCACAATAATGCCCACGTACCTGAACTGTACACTTAAAAATGGTCAAGATGATAAATTTTGTGTTATGTGCATTTTGCCACAATTTTTTAAAAAAGTATGCAAAGAGCTGTTCTGTGCCCCTGAGAGTGAATTACTCAGAAATAGCAATTTGGTTTCAGAAATCTTCCTAAAAACCGCTGGAGACAAGCAGGCACGCCACGTTCCCTGGCCCTGGGAGAAGGAAGAGCCACAGTCCCCCAAAAGGGGATCACCATTTATTTGGGGAAAAGAAAAGGTCCCAAACAAGGACTAACATGGGGTCAGGGCCCTAGCATTCCCTGGCCTCAACCCAGGAAGAAAGTCCCACCTACTAACATATGCACAAACAGCCAATTCCTGACCCACTGACCTGCCCCCACGTTCACCCAACATGGGAGCCCAGGTGGGGTGGTAGGAAGCACAGAGGCTATTGTAGACCTCGCGCCTCGCGGGGTTTCGGTCCCGTTGGTTGTGTGACTCCGAGAAAGTCCCCACGAGGGGTGAAAATGCCCAGCTCACAAGGTCAAGAGCGCTCAATGAGATAGAACATTAGAAGGCCCCAGCTCAGTTCCCGGCTCATATAGGTACCTCAGTTCCTTTCCCTTCCTTCTAGCCCACACAAAGACACCTCCCTTTGGGCCAGTAGGCTCAGCTCCTTTCAGGGCAGCCCCAGAACGCTATTCACCTCGGAATTCAAAATCCCACCCCACTCTCACAGTGCACTGAGATCGAGAGTTTATTATTAAATACATATAAAATAAAATAGAAGTGCCGCTGCACTTCACGGGTACGGGGCCAGCTCTGCGGCAGTGGGAGGATGTAAGCTAGGTCTTGAGCAAGAGAGAAGCAGTGCCACGCCAGGGGGCGGGGGGGGGGGGGCACGAGGAGCACAGGCAGGGAGGGTGCGTGCAAAGGTCTGGTAAAGAGCCGACAGGAAGCAGCCCCATCAGTGAGGCCTTGAATGCCAGGCTACGTTTACAGTTCATTCACAAGAAGACAGGGAGTTCCAGGACGGTTCCGGTAGATTTGTCGCGAGTTTTGAGTGGTCGTCGTGCACAAACAGCGGGAGAACAGAACGAAGGAGACAGGCTGGAAGGTATCCGCAATGGCCCAGGCAGGGGCAGGGCGGGACTAAGTTAGAGGCAGTGTAAACCCAGAAGAGGAAACAAAGCCTAAAGACGTTATGAAGAAAAGCAAACAAACAAATCCCCTCCCGCTGACATGAAGCTCCGCAGCCAAGACAGGGCCCCAGAGCCACCATCACAGTCTGGGTCCCCGGTCCATCTGCTCGGCCCTTCCGGACCTCCCTTCCTTTTGCTCTTGCTCCCTGGAGCAATCTGCCTTTATGTTCAAAAGTATTTATGAAATTGAAATGAGTGTATCTCATGGGCACCTTGTCAGAAACGTGCCATTACAAGTGACATTTTCGGGTGTCAGAGTTAGTCTCTTTCATCTGCTGGTAGATCCAATTTGCCCAGTTGACAAGTGAGAAGACTGTGACATCAATAATTATAGAAACAAACCCAACCCAGTGTCTGGAAGTCAAGCTGTTCTCTCCATGTCTTCCCTCACACTCAGCAGACAATATGGCGGCCCACTGGCAGAGGGCCCTCACTTCTCAAACCACAGCAGCTCACGGGGACCAGCGGGACCCCAGACCACACGATCTTTCAAGCCAGCAGCTGGAGAAAAGAATGCATATGACTTCTTAGGACTAAAGGGAGAAAGCAGAAAACCTCTTCAAAATACCACTCGGGTTCAAACAAAAGAGCACACACTATACAACTTCATGGATAGAAACTTCTAGAACAGGCAAAATTCATCTCCGGTGACAGAGTTGAGATCAGTGGTTACCTGTGCAAGGGCTGTGTTGTAGGGGAGGGCTGACTGGATAGGGGCAGGAGAAAACTTTCTGGGGTGATGGTGAAAGCCTTTATCTTAGCAGAGGTGTGGGTTACAACCGTGAACGCGTTTGTGAAAACTGTAACAATTAAGATTTATGTAGTTTACCATAAATAAATTGTATCTTAAGGAAAAATGTATTAGATGCATAATACATACAATTAAAAATCCACACACCTATATACAAATTGGATTCAAAAGAATCTTCTATGAAGGCTAAAGGTCTTACTTAAGAAAAACTAAAAGCCACTTTGACTCAGGCCTTAAGCCTTAGGCATGGAAATGAACTCAGAGACTCTGTGGTTCAACCCACCCTCTCCAAACGAGTAGAGAGGTAGAGTGTGACCTACCCACAATCACACAGCAAATCAGCCACAGAGCGCTGACCAATCCGGGCCGCCCAAGGGCTAGCCTGGGATTCATCTGTCTGTTCTGGACAGGTGCCAGAAAACAGCAGCCGAAACAGAATACCAAAGGTGATTTTACGAACTAATTTCATTTCAACCTTCAAACCTAGAGCTAAATAGTCACTACCACCAAATTATGTGTGAATGTGATTAACTTTCAGACAATAAAAAAACATTTGCCTTCATGAGTCTAGGTCAAGAACTGCCCCTTCTGGGCATGCCAGGCTGGCTCAGTAGTAAGTTGAGCGTGCGACTCTTGATCTCAGGGTTGGGGGTTCGAGCCTCACTCTGGGTGCAGAGATTATTAAAAATAAAATCTTAGGGAAAAAACAGAACTGACCCGTCATCAAATGGCAAGCTGCTACTACTTTTCTTAGCATCCTTGCCCATATACAAATGTCCTTAACTGGGCAAGGGCCCTGGGGTAAAGAGATGCCCCCAGTTTTACCACTGACTCCCTGTGGACCTTGGCAAGTCACCTACCATGACAAAATAAGAAATTTAATTTGATCTTTGTCCTTAGTTCCTGGTACACAGCTCCTACAATCCTCAGACTCTCCAGAGTCCTCAGAGTGTCTTTTGTATGCTAATGAGAGGGCTAGAGACTGGGGCCCCTAGAGAGCTTCACAATGGGGGTGGACACCAGAGGATTGGTAACTTTCAGCCCCTACTCCACTTCCAATCTCCAGGATGAGAGGGGGGCTGGAGTATGAGTTAATCACCAACGGCCAGTGATTTAATCGATCTTGCCCACATACTGAGGTTCAAGGAGATTCCGAGTTAGCGAAGGCACTGAGGTGCTGGGAGGGTGGTGCACCCAGTTAGGGCGGAAGCCCTGCGCCCCCTCCCCTCATCCCTCACCCCATGCATCTCTTCCATTTGGTTGTTCCTGAGCTGTATCCTTTATAATAAACTCGTAAATGTAAGTGAAGTGTTTTTCCTGTGTTTTGTGAGCCTTTCTAGCAAATTCTTGAACCAGAGGAGGGGGTCATAGGAACCCCCAATTTATAGACAGCTGGTATGAAGTAGAGGGACTACGGGGGACTGGTATCTGAATCGGGGACAAGTCTGTGCGACTGAGCCCTTAACCAGCAGGGTCTGCAACAACTCCAGGTAGTTAGGTCAGAACTGAATTGAATTGTAGGACACGGAGTTGGTGTCAGAATTGGCTGCTGTCAAAAAAACCCCCCACACATTTGGTGTCAGAAGTGCTGTCGGGGTAAAAACGGCACAGGCCCACCCTCCCTGGGCCTCGGCTCTCTCACCTGTAAAAATTAGGGGGTTGGGGCGCCTGGGCATCTGCCTTCGGCTCAGGGCGTGATCCCGGCGTTATGGGATCGAGCCCCACATCAGGCTCCTCCGCTATGAGCCTGCTTCTTCCTCTCCCACTCCCCCTGCTTGTGTTCCCTCTCTCGCTGGCTGTCTCTATCTCTGTCGAATAAATAAATAAAATCTTTAAAAAAAAAAAAAAAGAGGGGGTTGGACCAAAAGCTGCTAAGACCCCTCTAGCTGGAATTCAGTGAGTCTTTGATTTGCTGGTTTAAGAATTTCCAGAGTTAACACAAGGGATTCTCACTCTCTGGAAGACACTAGCAAATTCTGCTTTCCAACGCCAAGCGACATCATTTCTCAGGCCTCATTTCCTATTTTGACTAATGACGTGCCAGAACTCTGTGTGATTTCTCCTTTGAGAAGTAGCAAAAAACTCAACAGTGTCCTATTACAGGGCCCCGTCCTTGTCCACAGCTCTCAAAGATGTGCAGCCCAATTCTCTGAGATGAAGGAAGCAGTCTCCCACCATTACACTCAATTTTAAGCCAAAACCTGAAACAGAATTTTTGACGTGCCTTCCAGACTACAAGGCTGCTGCTTCATGAATGATTAAAACAGCAGCTGGTAATGTCTTAAAACCAAGTTGGTCAGCTAGACAACTTAACATCTGTTTAAATCCCTCCCCCCACCGCCCCCCACCCCGCCACAAGACCGTGGTTCCGAAGCAAATCCAAAGAGAAAGTAAATACACAGGTATACACAGGTCTTCCATGACAGAGAAGAGCCTCACTGAGTTGGAAGAAAGCACATCCTTTAACGAACTCTCAGAAAATGTGCTGGGATGATGGGGACACTTGTGCACCGAATCACACTAGGACTGAACTGGGTGAATCATTTCTAACATGAAAGCACACCTGAACTGGGGATAACTCCTGCCAGAGTTTCAGCCTCCAAGTTCATTCAGATGTTCATTCATTCAATTCCACAAATAATTACCGAGCTCTCCAGCTTAGTGGTTACAAGCACTGGCTCTGGAGTCCATAGACCTGGGTTCAAGTCCCTGCTCTGCCACTTCTTATGCACCGACCTTGGGGAAGGTACTTAGTTTCGAAGTCCTGTTTCCCTGCTCTAGAAAATGTGAATGATGGCACCTGCCTCACAGAGCTGCTGCGGGAATGAAAGGAAATGACGCATGTAGGTACTTAGCCCCGTTCCTGGTGAAGAGTCATGCTCACTAGGTACTGTTGGCATCTCTGTTCTAAAGGCACGTGTTAAGACTCTCCAGAAAAATCAGGGCATGACGCCACAGGCGATAGAAGAAAAAACAGACAAACTGGACTTCATCAAAGTGAAAAAATTCTTGTGCATCCGAGGACCCAATCCACAGAGTAAAAAGGCAACCCAGAGAATGGGAGAAAAGTATCTGCAAATCACGTAGCTCCTAATTAACATCCGACATATCGGGAGAGCTCCTAACACTCAACAACAGTAACCACAACAAAAACCAACCTGATTAAAAAGCAGGCAAAAGGACTTGACGCAGACATTCCTCCAAAGATATACAAATGGCCAATAAGCACGTGAAAAGAGGCTCGTGGTCACTAATGACTAGGGAAATGCAAACCCATACCGCAATGAGACATCACTTCACACGCATGAAGACGGCTACCAGAAACAAGTAACTAACAAGGTTTGGTGATGACGCGGAGAAATTGGGGGCCTACACACTGCTGGTGGGAATGTAAAAAACGGTACAACCACTGTGGAAAATAGTACGGCAGCTCTTCTTCAAAACAGTAAAGGCAGAATTAGCATATGATCCAGTAATTCCGCCTCTGGGTATGTCTCCAAAACAACTGAAAGCAGGGACACGAATGAATATCTGCACACCCATGTTCACAGCAGCATTATTCACAGTAGCCAAAAGGTGAAAGCAGCCCAAGTATCCAAAGATGGGTGAATGGTAAATAAAACATGGTATATACAGGGGCGCCTGGTTGGGTCAGTGGGTTAAGCATCTGCCTTCAGCTCAGGTCATGATCCCAGGTCCTGGAATTGAGTCCCACGTTGGGCTCCCTGCTCAGCGGGGAGTCTGCTTCTCCCTCTCCCTCTCTCCCCACTCATGCGTGCTCTCTTTCTCTCTCTCAAAAAAATAAAATAAAATCTTAAAAAAAATAAAATATGGCGTATACATATAATGAAATATTATTCAGCCTTAAGAAGGAGATTTTGAAACATGTTCCAGCGTGAATGAATCTTAAAGATATTATGTTAAGTAAATAAGCCAGTCACAAAAACACACACGTTGTATGATCCCACTCATGTGAGGTGAGGTTCCCTCGAGTCATCAATTCATAGAGACGGAAAGTAGAATGGTTGTTGCCAGGGGCTACAGGTGGGGAGAAATGGGAGCTATCATTATGCATACAGTTTTAGTTGGGCAAAATGAAGAAAGTTCTGGAGATGGGTGGTGGTGATGGCTACTCACCAGTGTGAACGTGCTTAATGTCACTGAGCTTTAAAATGGACAGAATGGTAAATTTTGTGTTATGCATATTTTACCACAGTTTTTAAAAGTCAATAAATGAATACAAATAAAAACAGGTGCCCTCATGGAACATTTAGTCTGGATGATGCAGGGGAAGAGCTCTAACCTAATACCATAGTTTGCTCTTACGCACACGGTATCTCATTGATCCTCTTAACCGCCCTGTAAGATGTGACAGAGCAAGTACTCTTGTCACATACACACCCCTTCCCTGTTTACAGCTCAGGGAAGTGAGTTATTCTAACAGTTAATGAACTCACACAGGGCAGTCACAGCGGAGAAAGAGACGGGACCAACTCCAATCCAAAACAAGAAGTGCCCCATGTTGGAAGAGAACAGAGAGGCCGGCGGGCATCCATCCCGCTCTGAAATTCCTTGATGGAACTTCCACTAGCTTCGTGGAATTCCCACGTGGAATCAGTTAAAGGCCCGTCTTGTCTAAATGGAAACAGACCAGGCTTGCTGTCTGCAAGGCAATGCGAACAAAAGCCCGAGAGCTTGACTCCCTGCACGTGGAACACGGCTCAGCCGACGAACCACTGAAACTTGGGCAAGTTTCTTAGCTCCTCTGAGCCATTTCTTCGTCTGTAAAATAGAGATAATGCCACTGATGTAGGGCAGTTTTCCGAGAAAAAAAAAGATTTTAATGAGATAACGTGTATGACAGGATGTCTGGAGGATGCTGAAAGATCAGTAAATGATGGCCAGTATTCTGAGCTTTGAAAGATGCTAAAAAGTCAGATCGATAGAAAAGGAACCTTTGGAGTGAACCACTGTGCAGAGTATCCTCTGGCTCGTTCTGTGAAGGTCACAAGGAAAAAGAAAGCACGCATCCTGCCGTGGGGAGCCTCCCGTCTCATTCGGAAGATAAGGCAATAAACACGTGACAAGACATACAATAAATAACCTCAGGAAACCGTACCAGGCGGAATGGAAGCAATCAACAGGTTTGAGTATAGCCGTTGAATGCAGGACACTGTGCTGGGGACTTCACACACATTCCCTCACTTTATCTCCACAAAAACCTGGAAAGTTAAGGAATTTGCTATTTTATATGTGATGAAAGAGCCAACCGAGATCACAAACACTGGGAGTTCAGAGAAGAGATTCAGCACCATAAACAGGGTGGTCTAGGAAAGCTTCCCGGAGGAGGAGGCAGGTGTTGTCAGACAGCAGGCATGCTGACGGGATGGAGAAGATCAACGACATTCTGCCAGGTCAGGATTGGTGGGAGCACTAAAATAGACACCAAGTCTGAAAATGGGGTTTTTTGTTATTTTTTAAAGATTTTTTTACTTATTCATTTGAGAGAGAGAGTGTGAACCAGAGGACAGCATGGGGGAGGGGGAGAGGGAGCCCAGATGCAAGGCTCCATTCCAGGACCCTGGGATCATGACCTGAGTCAAAGGCAGACACTTAATGACTGAGCCACCCAGGCGCCCCTGAAAAAGGCCCCTCTCCTAGCCACAACAAGCTGGGTCAGGGGAAAGAAAAAAAAGAAGTCTGAATGTTATTTATATCTTTTCAGACTACTGGGTTAGCCTAAAAATTCCTACTGATGTATCCTCTAGGTCAAGAACAACAACCCTTAAAGAAGCTTCTCGGAGTACTTTACGTTCTCTTCTTCACTCTATATCCTCTCTCCCCCCCACCAAGAAAAAAACAGGTAGATTACACAGAAATATGCCAAAAGAACTTATACAATGTTGCCATCCAAGAGAAAAATGGAGGGTTAAATACACAAGGACTCCACCCCTTCCACTTATTACAGAAATGAGAAGAATCTCAATGAGTTTGTGAGAAAGCATCTTATGATTTTTTTTTTCTCCTTTGCATTTTTTGGTACATTTTTCAAGTCTTCTACATGGATACACACTTTTTTTAAAAACACAATTCTATGAGAATTTTTAATACCCCAAATAGCCCAGACTAAGCAAGGACAGCCCTTCAGCAAGGCCCTTGTGAGTGCGCCCCTGTTCCTGCAGGTGGAAAGCAGGGCAGGACAAGGAGTAGGCTGACCCTCACCACGTGACTGCTGTTTCATAAGCTTCCAGGCAGTTAAGGACAAATGCTCTCAGAACCCCAGGCCTCGTCGCGTGGTCCACCAACCTGCCTCAGCACCTCTCCTCCCCGACCTGGGGCGCAGAGGAAGGGCCCTGCCCTGGACCTCGGAGGAACTGGCAGTGCCCGCTTCTGACTCCTCTGGAGGACTCCCGCTCTGTGCAGATGGGGGCTTGGTTGGGAAAAGATAAGAATGACCTTTGGTGACTGCCAAGGGGAAACCTCCCTGTCTCTGTTAACGATATCTCTACTACTCTGCTCCCCAGAAATCCTTCCTGACTCCCCAGGGCCACCAATGAAAGAGTCCCAACCACTTGGCCAACATATGAAGCCACCCACCGTCAGGCCTAATCCTGCCTTTCCAGTCTTTGCTTCCACCACTTTCCCTTGCTAGGCCAACAGAACAAATCCTGTTATGCACACACACCCCCACCTTAATACCAGCCTTTGCTCAAGCTGCTTGCTGTCTCCGCTAGAGAGAGCCCTCCAAGTCTCCTTCTCCATCCCTACCCATCTGTCAAAGCCCTGCTCGGTGGCCACAGCCTCCTGAGTTTTCCTGAGTTCTTCCTTCCTTCCTAAGATGCTCCTCCGCAGTCCTCCCTGGCTGAGGGCCGCACAGCGTAACAGCAAACCAATTCTGCAGCCAAAATGCTGGATTTTGCTCCAGCTCCCTTCCTGCTAGCTGAGTGACCTTCTCCCTCTGCCTCAGGGCCCCCATCTGCAAAATGGAGATCACACAGTACCTTACTCATTGTATTCTTGTGGGGATTAAAGGACTGCAAAATCTAGAAAGCGCCTCCTTCAGTCTGTAGCACACAGTAAACCTTTGGCTGTTACTGTTAGTACTGAAGGTAATAACCCCTTCCGTCCTCCACTCTCTTACTTCATTGATCTGTCCAATCTAATGCCCCCACTTTTTATCATATCTGTTTTAGGTACCTGTCTTAGCTCCCTTACTAAACTGAGCATCCTGGTAAACCCTTAACTTGATGTATACAGAGAAGTGATATAAAGCCACTGAACGAATGACTGATTTCTAAATAACCCCACTTATAGTCTGTCCATTAGAACACCCATATTTACAGTTTGAGGGAAGACAAAGAAGAGATTGAAAGAGCAGAACTTTTCACCTAGATGGCAGTAGTTCTCAAAGTGTGGTTCCTGGGCCAGCGGCAGCGGCATCACTTGGGAACATATAAATGTAGAATGCTAGGCCCCAGCCTATACCTCCTGAATCAGAAACTAGGAAAGTAGGGCCCAGCAATCTGTTTTAACAAGCCCTCCAGGTGATTCTGCAGACCCTGAATCATGAGGTCTGCGGAGCAAGAAGCAACATGGCAGAACAGGGTGAGTGAGCCCTGGCTCAGGACCTGATTCCAGGCTTAACTCTGGCACAAGACCTGGCACCAGTCTCTTCACTTCTCAGACCCTCAGCCTCCTTCGAAGCAATACAGGACAACAGTCACATTCAGATAATTAAATATTGTGAGGACTACATGAGATCCCGCAGACAGAATTTGCATACAGTAGGCACTTAATAATTTTAAGCTCCTTTCAGTTGTCTTCCTGTGCATTGCACAGGGCTGCAAACACAAAATAAAATGACCAAGGTGAAAGGGCTTGGCGAATTGCCAAGTGCAATAGCAATCTGAGGGACAACTAATTATTCTTGGAACAAACAGCCAGGCTGGGGAACACCTACATTCCTAGGGCACTAGGAAGCAGTAACCTACAAGAACAAATTCTGCAACAGTGTATCTGTTTCTTACCTGCTCATTAAAACTGAACCGGGAAGAGAATAACAGATGGTCCTCCCTGCACCCACCTTACCCCCCACCCCCACAGTATTCCCATCAGAATTCACACACTACTCACTGATCTCATTTAAATGAATCCAAACTTTACTCTTGGAAAAAGGATAATCTGAAAACGTTTCCCAGCCAATACAAGGAACTGTCACCACTTGCAGAGCACCATGAACTGGACTTGGGGAAGCCCTAGTATGTGATATCCAACCCCCAGTGGTCCTGGAGGGTTTAGATTAAGGCACTAACCGTTTGAAATCTGTTTCAGAAGAGAAAATCCAGAAATTAGGTACTTCTTCCACACTTCTTAGCCTCTCATACTATTGCTCATTCTGCTCTAAATCATGCATTCTATTCCGGAACCACCTTCCAAAAGGACAGTGAGGATAGCTACGAGAACACACAGGTAACTGTGTCAGACTGTGGCCTTAGCTGTGCCTTCAACCAAATAGCACCAGGTTAGAATGTCCATGCAAGGCCCCAAGCATGAGACAGAGTAATAATTACCCTACCCCTTTCCAACCTGGGCCCAGCAGAATGGTTCCCACAGAGCAGGTGAGAAGAAGGGCCGTTCTGCCACGAACGAGGCATTGCCCGGAGAAAAAGCCATCAGCCTTCACAAGCACATCCGTGCAGTGGGTTTCAAGTAGTGTGACCTCAGACACTCAGAGATCCACAAATTTGCCAGGAAGGAGGTGAGAACTCCAGATGAGCGCACTGACACCAGGTCAAGAAAGCTGTCTGGGCCAAAGGAATAAGGAAAGTCCCATACCGTTAAGGGTGTGCGGCTGTCCAGAAAACGTAATCAGCAAACAAGCTCTGTACATTCGTTACCTATGTACCTGTCACCCCTTTCAAAAATCTACAGACAGTTAATGTGGATGAGAACCAACCAGATAAAGATAAAAAACCACACCAAAATGATGATGATGATGATAATAATAATGACCAAGCCCTGAGACTACCAGCCTAACACCTTGCAGCTCTAGCATACCTTTGGTGAACATGTTACCTCTACTGAAGGCTCCCTGAGAGCAGCTCTTAAACATTTGTATCCCAGAGCCTGGCACCCACAGGCACTCAGAAGGCCTACTGAACTGGGCCGGTGGGATTGTTTCAGTGCAAGCCCCATGCAGCCGTTGAGAGGTATTACTTTATGAGTGGGTAAAATGAGGGCCAGAGAAACTAAAAGTTGGAGTCAGCTAAGGAATGTCATCTTTGACGTCACTCCCCGCTCCCAAGAACAGGGCTTTATCCTGGGCCCAAACCCAGCTTGCCACTGTCCCCCACTGCCACCTCTGTTCCACTCAGACTGGTGAACACAGATGTGCCCACGCCTCCCCTCCCTGCCTCATGTACCTGTGTCCAGGCACAGGGTGTCCTCCTCTCTGCCTGTGGAATTCCCAGCCACCCTCGTGAGCAGCTCTTGGACTCCAGGAAGCCAGTGCTATCTCCCCAGCTCTTCTGAATTCTTCTGGACTCCTAAGAGCACTGACAATCCCCAGCGCTCAACTACGCAGTGGCCTTCTGTTAGTGATCGTTATTCCAAGCATCTCCGCGTTCTCTCTCTCGACACCAGAAATCCCTTGAGGACCAGGACAGCTACGAAATCCCAGTTCTCCTTTCTCCCAGCTGAGCAGTGGCTTCACTCCTCTGAGCCTCAGTTTCCCCAACTCTAAAGTGGGAAGGGCAATAAGACTTCCTCCACAGAGCAGCTGTAAGAAGCAAGTAATGACTGTAGAACTGCTCTGTGCAAGCTGTAGCTATTGCTTTTACCCATCAGCTTTGTTGTTTTATTTCTGTCTCCCTTCTCTCCCGTCAACCACCTGGCAATACTTTTAAAAGAATCATAACAATACTAAATGCCATGAAAATCACTTTCACACTTTTGTCACAACAGTACAGAATTTACATAAGACCCTCCTTCTATCCTCTAATTTATCTGAACTAGGAAATCAGCAGGGCCTTGCCTGTTGACCAACTAACAATGAGGAGGCTTCATTCTCTTCATGGTCAAGGGTCTTGTCTAAGGGCTGGTAGATACTGGGGCCTGTTCCTTCTCAGGTCGCAGATGGGCCAGTTGCCCCCCATAGCCTCTCCAGATAGCACACTCAACCCTAATTTAACTATTCTGTTGCTAACAACAACAGCTACAATTTATTGAGCCTCTAGTACGTCCCAGGCAACTGTCATCTCACTTAAACTGTACTACTCTGTATGAATCTCTCTCTCTCTCTCTGTCTCTCTCTCAGCAAACTAAGCAAACTTCAGAAGGGTCACACAATTTTCTAGGGTCACACAACCAAAACATGGATAAGGCAAAACTCAGGCCTTCCTGACAGAAGCAGCCACTCGCTATGGATGCCTATTATCCCTAATATTTGCATATTTTTAAATGTCCTTTAACTTCTACCCCTCACCAGCTACCCTGGCATTTCCAAGGTGTGGCGCTTCCTACTGTAAAGGAGACAGAAAAGAAAACAAATCTCCCAGGTTTACCAGCTCCTTCCAATAACTGGTTGGGATTCAATACTGAGAAATGAGGTTTTGGAAAAGAAAGAGCACTTGAGGAAAGGAAAGGCGGAAGAAAATCTAGATAGACACAGTAGTCTGTAAAGGTGGGAGGAGACTCACCCCAGGCCCAGTGCCCATCATTACTTACTAAGACCTTCCACTACAAAGAAAAGAAAGGCTTCCAAATGCCAGTTAGCCAACAGGAGAGGCCTCAATAATTTCCCAGACCCCACTAAAGGCTGAAAAGTAAGCTGGAAAGTCATAAGTAAAACAGGAAATAAACAAATCACAACTGCTAAACCACCCAGGCCCAGAAGGACACCAAAGGTCCCCACTCATAAAAGACGTTTTACCAGTCCTTCTACCAACCCGGAGGAACCCAGTTTTAAAAGAAACCAATCAACATTCCTGGCTAATAAGTTGGCAAAAGTTCCTGCCTTGGGTGAAAAGGCAAGTTGCTTTTTTAGTTAAGAAACCCCATACAGTGGGGCCATTCTGGTGTTCATTCACATAGCCTTGGGTTTTCCTTACCCAGGAGACCGGTCTCTCTGGTGCCCTTTTCCAGGTGCCCAGAGCCCCCATATAGGATTAACAGGTACTATGGAGTACCCCTCTCTCTACACTGTCACCAAAAGACTTCAGCTTTGGGGAAATTTAATACAGTGGGGAAGCAATAGTCAATGTGCAGAAACTACTCTAAGGAATATCAAAACTTTAGAACTTGAAGGGACCTACTGCATCTCACCTCCAAACACCTCAATTGACAAACACGGGAAATGTCAAACCAGAAAGAGCAGTGACTTGCGCAAGGTCATATAGGAAGAGTCACTGGCAAAGCTCCTCCAGGAGCCCAGGCTTCCTGATTCCCAGTCCAGGGCTCTTATCATTAAATAACACAGCCTCCCTTCTTTCCCAGAGGCAGTGCAGGCATGCCATCCCCCTGGCAAGATAATCACCCTCTGGGAACCCTTCCCCCCATCCCAGTCCCTCCTACAGCCTAGCTGAGTTGCACCTCTAATTAGCAAGTCTCAGAGCAGGGAGTATTCTCTGGGAAGGTGCCCGGTCTGAGGGCTGCTGGTACTGAAAAGAGGGACAAGGATGGAGGAAGAAAGGTGTGGGAGAACTGGGTCCTGGCGGCAGTGGCAGCGAGACCGTCAGCCTTGATGAGGGCGCACTCGGTGGCATCTCTCAGCAGGCGAGGAGGCAAAGCCGTTCCCAGCAGCCGGCACCACCTCCAGGAGCCGGGAAGGGCTGGGCCCCGATCGGGAGGGACGCGCGGAGTATCTCCGAGTCCAAGCTGGGCCTCGGGGAGCCGCCTGGCAGGGTGGCACCGGTGCCATGCGCAGGCCCAGGCAGCCCGTGGGCAGAGGCCCGACGACAAGGATGCCCGGGCGGCCCGTGGGGTGGCACCGGTGCCGGGCAGGGGCCCGCGGTCCTCACCGGCCCCGTCAACCGCCGCCGTCGCCCACCCAGATTGCCCACCCTTCGCGCGGCCTTACCGAGGCACTGCCCCACCGGGGTGCTGAACGGGTTCCCCAGGAGGAACTCCATCTTGAGCGGACAACACGGCAGCGGCCCGGGCCCCCTGTCAGCCACCCGGGTCCCCGCTGTCCCCAGTCGCGCTCCCGACCTGACTGACACTTGCCCCCGCCCCACCCTCCCGAACGCCGAACGCCCAGCCCCTGACCCCACCCCTTGTCGCGTCCCTATTGGGCAGGGTCTGCCCAGCCCTTCTCCGATTGGTCCCTACACCTCCCTCGCGAAGCCCCGCCTACCCCCCGGCGCCCGATTGGGCGGAGCGGCGAGCTAGGTCACAGGAATCTCCGTCAGGCGTAGCGGCGCCTTACCTGGCCCGCCTCCGAACGAGACTCTGTATGTTTTGATTCAGCTATATCTTGGTCAATCTAGTGAGACCTTACTATTATTGGACAAGAGACAAGTCAATCACCCAGGTGGGGGCGGGGAAGAGGCGGGGCTACTAATATCCCTGCCCGTAGAAAGTGCTGATTGGAGAAACGTTTGTTTTTTCTACTGCTGGTTGGTGGTAGGAGTATTTCTCCACCCGAGAAATGCTATCACGTGACCGTCAACTTTCACCCAGGATGTCTACCGCGCGACTTCCCCTTAGCAACCGACTGGCCGCGCGTGGTTCCCTTAGTAACCGGCCGAAGCGTACTCTGCGTGGAAGCAGTCGGGTGGCCCGCGCTTGAGACGGTGAGACCTGGGAGGACTCGCAGGGACAGACAGACCCTCGACTTAACGCTTTCCTCTGACCTGTTTCTCTGGGAGTCGGCCCGGCCCTCCTCACCTGTAAGATGAGCACACAGGTTCTCTGCCAGCCACTTCACGGCCGCGCTGAGACATTGGGCTTTCAGGCCTTTGCAAGGGTGAGAAAGAAATGCTAAGGACGCATTTCCTCGGGGAGCAGGGCCCGAAGAGGTTTTTAAGGGCTCCATCCCCCGACCTTCTGGCCTGATTCCTTTTATCAAAACAAAGGTACCCGGTCCGCTGATAAGTCCTTCAAGTATTTAACCCTCATACCCGACCTCTTAACTGTCGTAAAAGTGTTTCTTTATTTGTATTCTTCACCTGGTGCTGTATAGAGTGCCATTCCTCTCTCTTCTCAGTAGCTCATTGTACGACTTTGGACAATTTCCTTCCCCTCCCGGGCCTCAGTTTCCCTCTCTGGGAAGTGAGGGAATTAGGACTCCTTTCTCCAGTGGCTTCCAGAGCCGCCATGCAATTAAGTAATGAATGTGCGTGTAGTACGCAGTAAGCACTCAGTTAATAGTTGATTTTCTCTTAGTAATCCATGCCAGTAGGGTCTATGTTTTTCAGATTCAATTGATCCCAAGTTTTTGCTTCACAGTTTTGCTTCTGATCTTGTTTCTCTGTGAGGAGACTGCTCCATTGGCAGTGGTGTAGAGCTCTCTGCTGCTTTCCCCATCTCCTACCTCTGGTCTTCGCCACCAGTACTGTTGTCAGGCAAGTCAACAGGAACCCAGATTGGGTGGTAAATTATTGATAAAAGCCCCTTCAGCGGAGGAGTGGTCGGGCCTCGGTCCTGACCAGAACAGCCATGAGAAACGTCGTGCGTTGTGACAGTGAAAATCCACAGTGTCCTGGGTACAGTTGAGTCATGATTAAGAAAGTGGGCTCTGGAGTCGCGGTCCCCTGCCTCTGCCATAGGCCATATAGATGTATTAACTTAGGCATCTTACTTAACCTTTCTAACTAGCTTCTGTTTTTTTAATCTGGAAACTGCAGATGATTAGTCCTACATATAAGTTCCTGGAGATCTCTCACAGCTACATCTTACCACCACCCTGCTCACGACTCTTGCCGATCTCAGTGCGACAGCCAGAGTGAGCCTCTTAAAAGTAAAAGCTATTCATGTCACTGCCCCTATTAAGCCCAGGAGCTTCCCAGGGATCCTAGGATAATAAACTCCCGTAGGTCCCTCCAACCTTTCTTTATTTCAGCCTGAATGGAATATGGCTTGTTCTCTCCCACCTCCAGGCCCTCACTGTGCAGTTTCCTCTTCCTTCTTTCCTGCTCATCCTTCAGATCCCAGCCCTGTCTCCCCTGGCCAGGCCAGGTGCCCCTAATGGATGCTGTCCTCGTTCCCTACATCTACAAACTTGTCATGGTTTGTAATTAAATATTTGTATGACGACCTGATTCACGTCGGAAACGGAGGGAAGGAGATCTGTTTTATTCACGGCATGTAGTAGCTATTCGTGACACATGTGTGGGCTGAATAAATGATCTTAAACAAATGTAGGAGGGAGGACTTATCCATTTTTACAGACGGGAAATCAAAGGCTTAGACAGGTGAGGTTAGTTGCCAAAGGACACACACCCAGGTTCCAAATCAAGCCCTCATGTGCTTAGCAAAGAGCGAGCCTCACCACCGTTTCACATTGAGAAGTGATTGTAGGCTTGACGGAAAGTAAGCCTGATCCGTCCCAGGTGCCAGGCCTAGATGAAGTGGGAGTGATGAGAAGTCAGTTACAGTTTTGAAATCAGAATTAAGAAGCATTTCCCAAACTACGGCACTTTTCTTTGAGAAAGCACTAACACTTCTGCAGGTAACATCTGCCAAACACCACACATTAAAATTTCCCCAAAGACAAGGTAGTGTCAGGTTGTGGGAAATCTTAGAAAAAAATGTTTCAAAAGAGCGGGGAGATGGAGAGAGGGGGAGGACTGGAAACGTCTTTGGGAGTTGACTCATTCACTCTAAGGAGTTGGAGCCAGTGTTGAGAGACTGGAGAGAGTGGGAAGACGGAAGGCACAGGTGGAGAAGCAGCATGGCGGCAGTGGTGGGGGTGGGGGGTTGCCCTGGGGGGTGGGAGTGGGGATTGGGGAGGCTGTGGCTCCTGGGGGCAGAAGGAAAGAACACACGACAGTTAAACACACAGGGACATTTGATCACGACAGCCCAGAAATGGCAGATGCATCATATGTATATAAGCTGCATCCAGGTGCATGGCGGGGGAGGGCGGAGGAGGGCTGTAGCGGGCTCTAAGACCAGGTGGCAGGATGGCCGGGCCCACCCCGGTTTGCAGTGAACACCATCATCCCAACAACAGGAGTGTCTCCAGCAGCTCTCAGTGGACTAGTACAGGGACTGCCCAGCATCAGGGAAGAGGCCTGGGTATCAGGGACCAAGAGGGCAAAGGTAGATGGTGAGGCCAGCAGGAAGGTGAGAAATGGGTGGGAAGTAGAAAGGAGGATTGGGTGTCCAGAGGGTTCAGGGGGCAGAATCTGGGAGCTTCCCATAGAGTGTGCCTTCCCAGAAGGGTCCAGCCCTTCTGGATGTTCTCACTCTTAGGTTGGTAATGATGAGAATGAGGTCAGGGTGCCCAGGCTTCCCTGGACTGTGACTCTGTCCAACCAGGAACAGCAGCCCAAGGTCAGCCGTTCCCCTACAGAGTCTCAGCCAGATCCCTTTGGCCCGTTAGCAGCAGAAACCTCCTGGATTCAGTTCAAATAAAATTGGATTTAATGTGAGAAGTCAGGAAACTCTCACAGAGCCTGGAATTAGGGACATTAGGGGTGGGAAAGCCAGCAAAGAGTGTGTCAGTCTGCCGGCCCTTTTGTCTTATTTTCTGGTTCACCTCAGTTCCCATCTCTGTCTCTCTCTCCGTATGCCTCATCCTCCTCTTGTTCTCTCTGCTTAACCCCATGTCTGGCTAGCCGGAAGCCCCCCAGTTCCCTCCCCCTAGCTCACACAGCCAGCTCTGATGGGACTTTCATCCTGCTGCCCCAAGTTCACATTTCTCAGGGGGAGAACAGGAATGACCAGCTTGGGTCAGTGTCTGCCAGTCTCCACACACTGAGCAGCTCGTGGTGAGATGGGGGGAGTCTCTCAGAGAAGGGGCGCTGCAGGCTGTTACACCTGGCGGGGGCTGCCAAGGATCCTGGTGAGCGGTTGGTGGCAAGACTGGCAGACGAACAAGGCAGCTGAGGAAAGCTGGAGGCCGAAGACGGCCACGGCCATAAGGGGAGCTGAGCTCCAGGGGCCAAAGAGACCAGTGTGGACGCCGTGGTTACGGGACCGAGGGGTGCCCTCCTGCAGACGGGCTCCAGGCGGGACAGGGGCAGATGGTTGCTGGAAAAGGTCTGGAGCAGCCTTGGTGCAAAAGTACTAGCCCCGAGGTGCAGTGGGCCAAGCAGGGGGGTGGGGGCGGCCCTGGAGTATCCGTGACTGTCACCGTGCTCCACCATGCCTTAAAGAGAGCCCAGCCACACCCTGTGCTCAGACAAAGGGACAGGCAGACTGTGGAAGAGGAACGCGGTGTCTTTTAGGGAGAATGCACCGGCTGTACAACTCCGTGGAACCGAGAGTGATGGACGAGGATATGCTCAAGCTGGCTGTCGGAGAGCAAGGCCCGAAGGAGGAGGCTGGGCAGCTGGCCAGGCAGGAGGGCATCCTCTTCAAGGATGTCCTGTCACTGCGGCTGGACTTCCAAAGTGCGTATCCCTGGCCGGGGTGGGGGCACCAGGCAGCCCAGCGTCCTGCCCCAGGCTTCTCTGCCCCAGAATTCCATGAAGAGTCGGTGATCACGGGACCCACATGGGCATTTGGGCCTGCCTGGGTTAGAAGGCGTAGGCATGGTGGGTCATTAGCATTTGAATATCCGCAACACACCTGATTCTGAATAATAGGACAAGAGATAAAATTCCTCCACTCCAAATCTAAGTGAACCCAAGGCCGCGCTGTTTCCATCAGACTTCACTGGTTTTTTTGGAGCGGGGTCCCTGGCAGGTGGAACCCGGGAGGGTAGAAGCCGTGGGAAGCAGGAGCCTGTGCACTGGGGCAGGAGACAGGAGAGGCTCCTCGGTAGCAGTGGGACAGCCTGCTGGGAAGATGTGGCTCGGGACCAGGCAGGTCCTGGGTGCCTGGTGTCCCCCTCTATAAAACAGGAAGGTTAGCATGCGTGTCTCAAGTGCTGGTTGGAAGGAGAAAATGGAGCAACACATGCACAGCGCCTGGCTCACTCAAGGGGGCCAGTGAGTCTGGACGGAGGGGGTGCGAGAAGAAGCGAGAGAGGTGGCCAGGGGCCTGTGCGTCTTGGGCAGGTGGGCCGCAGCGGAGTCACCCGGGCTGATTCGCACACCTGCTCTCTCCTGGGTTTTTCCACCGGCCTGCTGGGTCAGCCGGTACACAGCAAGGAACGTGTAGTCTGGGGCAGACCATGGGGACACGGCAGTGGGCAAGGCAGGCCCAGCCCTGGTCCAAGCCTCACGAAACCCGTAGGCCTCCCTAGAGCATGGCCTCCATGGCCGACCACCCAGAGCAGGGAGGGACCCTGGACCTCAGCCACCTCAGCAGTGGGGGAGGGTTAAAGGGATTGCAGAAGGGCTGTCACCAGAGGGGTGTTAGCCTCCTTTGGCTTACCCCCTCCTTGTGTAAGGTTCATGCCACCAGTATTTGTCAAATGCCTGTTATATGCCAGGTGCTGTTCTAAGCACTAGGGACTCAATGGTGAACGAAAAGGACAAAAAACCCTGTCCTCATGGAACTTACGTTCAGGTGATGGGAAAAATAGACAAGGAAAATAATAGTGTGTGCTAAAAATACATACAATGGAGGAAGATCAAGGAGAGGAGAAAAGGGGTGAGGGTGGGGGGCCGTGTTTTATTGGGTGGTCAGAGGCCTCATCAAGAAGGTGACAACTGAGCAAAGACTAGAAGGAAGTGAGGGAAAAGAGCCACGTGGAGATCCGGGGAAAGCATTCCAGGCAGAGAAAGCAGCCAGTGCAAAGGCCCTGAGGCAGGCAGTCCTGTATGGAGACTGGTCAGAGAGGTGGTGGGGTCAGCTAGCATCAGCCTTGGGGGGCCAAGAGGCAGTGTTTGGCTTTTGTGGTGAGTGAGATGTGAGCCCTGGGAGGGTCTTGAGCAGAGGAGGGACAGGACGGGACTTAGGTTTCCATAAGAGCCCACTGACTGCAGGAGGATAGAGTGAAGGGCCCCAGGGCCGGAGCAGGGAGACTAGTGAGACAGTTGTGATCCAGGGACTAATGACAGTGGGCTGAGACCAAGCTGGGCACAGTAGAGGTGGATCCCATGTCTGTGTTGAAGATGAAATGGACTCTTTGGGCCATCCCGTCATGCTGGTAACTCATTGAGAGCTGTCAAATACATCCTGGGTTTTGTTGTGTCGTTTTGGCTTTTCCACGTGAGTTGCTGATGCCTCGGGCAAAGCCAGCACATAGGTGTGCAAGGCAGGGCACCCAGAGTGTGGGAGCCGTGGCAAGTCAGCCATAGCCAAGAGCTGTCTGTCTGAGACCAGGGCCAGAAAGGCTCCTGGAGAATCCAGACCAGGATGGGAGGCCGCTGAGAGCGTAGGTGGAACTGATGGCCGGTAACATTTGGGAAATCTGGCCTCAGAGAGCTGGGAACAGACACCAGTCTCACTTGGCCCCGGGAACCCACAGAGGCAGGCCCCTGGGTCAGAGTAATGCTGTCCACCCATCCCCACCCAGACCTGGCTTGGGGAGGGAGGCCAGGAGCTGTGCCCGGCCTCCCCCAGCACCTCACAACCCCATTACCGTGTGCCTCTGAATGAATATTGAAACTGCTGCCCCCAATGTGTGGTTATTAAGTGTGCTTTTTTTTTCTTTTACCCCTTTCACTTCTGTTATTTCAGTTCTTTTCCTAAGCATATTCTAATTTTTTAAGTTTTAGAAATCATTACAGAAGCAAATAGAGAATAGGGGGCAGATACACAAGAGGGCTGTTATGGCTTCTAGAAAAAACTGGGAACAAATTTAGGCCTCTAGAATTTGATGTTACACGGTGTATATGTATTTATACTTAAGCATAATTCAGAACTCCTCTGGCTGTCAGGAACAGACCCCGAACTTGGCCTGGCATGAGGAGCAGAAGGAATGAGTTGGCTGTGTGCCTCAGAAGGTGGTCTTTAGGGACCACAGGACCCTGCCTGTCTGTCTTATGGGTGATCTATCCCATTCCCCATGTAGGGACATTTGGGGTCCCCCCATCTTTCTGCCTCTCATGTGCCTGTAGGTGTTTCTTTGGGCAATATATACAAGTGTGTCTTTACAGACAGATTCCAAATAGAGAAATTTTGTGGGGCCAAAGGGCACAGACATTAAATATTTCAGGAAACTTGGCCAAACTGCCCTCCCAAATGGCTGAACTAGTTGATTGACACCCTCACCAACAGTGCACGACGGGTGGGTGATACAGGCGAGCACCCTGCAGCCTTGATTCTATTTGTCACACTGTGGAAGGAAGGACACTGTGTCCCAAGGTGTTACAGCCTCCTGGGCAGCTGCCCAGCTGGGCACTAGAGGCAGCACGACTGAGTCCCATGCCCTGGGCAGGTCCAGCCCACCTTCACAAGGACCCCACTACACCTCCCCGACCCCTTAGGCCTTTTAGGTCCTGCTGCGTCCTGAGCGGCAGCCCCCATCACTGCCCGCTAGGCACTAATCGAGACTTCTGGGCGCTTGGCCCACATTCCCAGGATGCCCGTGTCCTCCAGGGCAAGGCAGTGGAGTTGTGGGGCCTTTTGTCTGGTTAGAATTGGCCATCTGGATTCTCCAGCACACTGTCACTGAACTCTACCCTAACCCGAGGCTGGAACGAGCCAAGGCACCTCCTCCCATTGTTTCAGACATCCTCCGCATAGACAGCCTCTGGCAGTTTGAGAACTTGAGGAAGCTACAGCTGGACAACAACATCATTGAGAAGATCGAGGGCCTGGAGCATCTCGTTCACCTGGTCTGGCTGGGTAAGGGCCCCTCCTGCGTGGGTGTCCAAGCTAATCCACGGGGACATGGGGCCAAGGTCATTGCCTCGCAGGCGATTTTCTGCTGGCCGCCCAGCATCAGCCAGGGTACAGAAGAAGTCCCGTCCGTCTACTGGGAACAAGAAAGCCACTCTTTTTAAAAGCCTGGGACCTTTGCAGGGCAGAGCCGGTAAAGACGTGCTTGGACACGCCAGGCCAGAACCCTCTGACCCACCTGCCAAACCTCCCCAGCTGGGAGAAGGTCAGAGGACAAGCCTTGGATTCCTTCTAGTTACTCTAGACTCAGGTTCACAGACCGCTGTGGGCCCTGCCAGTCAGGGAGGCCCAGAGCAAACTAGAAACAATCATCACAGACGCTAGCATGCTTGGAGCGCTTACCATCTGCTAAGCATGGGCCTGTGTGTTTTCCACGTGGGGCCTGTTAAACCATACAGCACCCCCAGAGGAGAGATGAGCAAACCGAGGTCCCAGGGACGAGCGCGGGCATCAGGCTCCCAGCGGAGCTCACTCAGTCTGAGTCTGGAGCTCTGGGCCACATGGCTAAGGCCTCACGGGGCTTTGATGAATGGGGAGGGGGCTGCTAGAGAGCGCTTCACACTGTGGTCTGATTTGGCCTTCAGAGCAATGTGAACAGGTGAGTGTTACAATCCTGATGTGCAGAAGAGGAAACGAGACTTTGCGAGGCCAAGGCGCTTGCCCAAAGCTCCAGCAGAGGGGGCGTCCCACATCTGCCTGACCCCAAAGCCCACACTCTCTCCATCGTGTCAAGCCGCTCCCCCTCACGGGCAACTCTGGATTTGCCAAGATGCTGTCCGCTATGTTAGTTCTGACAGTCCCCAGCCCACGGCGGCCCCCCAGACGGGATGATGTTGCCATGTCACAGACACAACAGCAGACACAGGGAGGCTGACAGCCTGATGGAGTCACAGGCTAGAGGCAGCAGAGGCGGCCCACAGCCCGGTCTTTTGCCCCGTGCAACCCCTCTGGTACCCCAGCACCCATTAATGCTGAGTCTGGGTGTGGCAGCCCCCCTGCATTGCCAGGAGTCCTTGTCTCTGTAGGAGATGAAGGGGAGAAGGTGCTGGGTCAGCCCAGACCCTGAGCCGTGCCCCCTCTGGAAGGCCTGCCAGGTTCCAGCTGTCTGAACATCAGGCATTTAGTCGAGAGCTACTAGGCCCAGCTGTCTCTGACATCAGACGAGTGTCCCAGGTCCCCGTGAGATGCTCCTGCGATACCCAGGGTTCCGAGGGGTGATGAGAGAGCGGAGGGAAAATTTCTGGTAAGAGATCAGGTTATCCCCCTCCAAGAGTCAGAAGCTGGCCCTTGTCCGGCCACAGTGCCAGTCACCCAGGGACCCCACGACCACCAGGAAGACCTGGGTGCCTGAGGTGCAAGGGGTGGGGGAGATGGTGCCCCCGGGGGTCAGCAGCCCCCACCTCACATGAGGCCCTGCTGGTGGCCTACTGTGTCGGCTGTCCCGGGGCTGAGGCTGGGCTGGAGCCAGCTAGCAAGGGAGTGGGCAGCCCTGGCATTTGGCAGACCCCAGTTCAATCCCAGCTCTGGCCATGCACTGACTTTACACCAGTTTCTGCAGCCCTCTGGAGCTCTCTGTGCTTGGACTTACGCCACCAGGCCCCTAGAATCTTGGTTTCCTCATGCATCAAACGCAGATGATGAGACCTTTGCTGTGGGAATTAAATAGGGTGATGCACTTAATACAAAAGGGACAATAAGTTACCGTCAGTCTCCACTGTCAGCAGGTGAGCGTGCCCTGGTAGGCCAGGGGGGCTGAATCCAGATGTGGAGAGACTGACTTCCCACACCACCGTTTACATGTGACGGCATGCCGCTATCACGAGCGTATTTCGCAGCTCGTGAAAATTTTCCAGTTTGGGCCTATGGGCCATTGGTGTTCCAACACAGGCTTGCAGCTCCAACCCCAACCGGCCCCGAAAACCCACAGTGGGGGAAAAAGCATGTTTCAGTCCCTGGAATGTGAACCTTGGGCTAGAGAGGGCCTAGCGTCTCCCTTGGGGGTCGGAGTTGGGGTGACGGGGCTGGAAGGCCCTGGCCTGCCGCGTGTCCAGGGAGGAGCCGCAGGTGAAGTCTGGCACCGCTGAGGTTAGCTATGTGGCTTGGAGCAGATCCCTGAACCTCTCTGAGCTGCAGCTTCCCGATGATCACATGGGGAGAGAAACTCCAGACCGCCGCTCAGGGCTCTTGTCACAGGATATGCTCATAAGTACTCGATAAACTGGTAAATGCTAAGCAGATAGGCGATTTTATTCTTTCTTAAGATTTTCTTTATTTTAGAGAGAACAGGGGAAGGGGCAGTGAGGGAGAATCTCCAACAGACTCACTGCTGAGCCCAGAGCCCAATGCAGGGCTTGATCCCACGACCCCGAGATCATGACCTAAGCCGAAACTCAAGGGTCAGGTGCTTAACGGACTGCTTAACCGACTGAGCCAGTCAGGAGTCCCAGGCAGCATTATTCTTAAAATGCCCATAGGTGCGAGGGAAGGAGGCCCTCCAAACAGTTTCCTCCCACTGGAAGACGCACCATTTGGGACCTGCCAGTCCTCATTTCCTACCCAGAACGACCACAGACCACAGGCAGGAGTACTTGCCCTCAGTACCCAGCCAGGAAGACGAGTGGCAGAACAGGAGAGGACGGTAATAGTTGGAGACCCCAGGAAAGAACCCATGCTTGGCTTCTAGAAAACCGTAAGCTGTCAAACAACGAGTCCGTTACTGGCCGGTCGGCTTGGTGTTGTCTCCGGAGCGTGAGTGGCCCCCCCGATGGGTTTGTTTCAAGACAGTCCACCCATTGGACCCTCACAGCCCTCTTCCTTCCAGACCTGTCCTTCAACAACATCGAGGCCATCGAGGGGCTGGACACGCTGGTGAACCTGGAGGACCTGAGCTTGTTCAACAACCGGATCTCCAAGATCGACTCTCTGGATGCCCTGGTCAAGCTGCAGGTGTTGTCACTTGGCAATAACCAGATCGGCAACATGATGAATGTGCGTGGCCTCTCCTGCCGCCCCGGCGGGCCTCCTGGCCCGGGGCAGAGGGCGGGGCTGGGCACTCCGGGTGAGCAGAGTGGCTGGGGCTGGGGAGGAGGGTCTGTGGCCAAGAGAAATGTAGGCTTGGCTTTCCAGATCACCCCTTCTCCTAGAAAAGCCAGAAATGCAGACTATTCCACCAGCGACTGGATCATGTTTAAACACCATGCTTAACCCATGCTTAGCCCACCGGTGGAGGCCAGTCCGTCCCTCGGCCTCTTCCCACGAGCCCCACACTCACTTCAACCTTTGCTGAGGTGAGAGCCTCTTAGATGTGGGCCATTGGGCCTAAGCTCAAGGGTACAGAGACAAACAAGGTCTGGTCCCTTTGGGGGTGCCCAGCACACACCCACATGATCAAGACATGAGGTGACAAGAACCCAGCGTCAGCCCGGGGCATTGGCGATGTGGGAGAAGGCAGGGTGACCCCCCTGCACGCCCGCAGAACAGGTGAGCTGGGGCTGGGCCATGCTGTCCTCCGCTCTCAGAGACCTTTGTGTCCCCTGACTGGTACGTTCTCTCATACCCCATCTGTAATTTCTTACAGCACTTACCCCAGACGGTAACGATGTTATTTACTTTCTAAACCATTCCTCTTCCCTGCCACCCGAACGGGAGCCCTTGCTGCAAGGGTAGGGACTGCGTGAGCTTTGTTCCCACTGTGTCCCCAAGGCCTAGCACATGCCTGAGGCCTGCTAGCTGCTTAATAGTGTTTGTGGAACAAATAAACACCGGACTGAGAGAAATTCCTTCCGAGAAGCATGCTAGATTTCTTCTTTTGCATAGTACAGCGTCTGGGCGTTGGAAGATGCTGGCAAGGGAAACATTAGCTGTGTTGTTGACTTTTCCCCACTCTTCTAACGTAGAACGTAGGGAGAATAAATGGCAGGTGGCAAATGTCCCTTGTCATCCAGTTAATCCGAGGTTACTCGAAATGGGGTTCCATTTAATTTAACAGATCTGGCCCTGGCGTGGGGTTTACAAGGGAGAAGGCCCACCTACTCTGAGGGACCAACAGTAACAATGACCACCACCACCTTTACAGGCAGGTGAGAGGCCCACCTCTAAATGCTTTCCGGAGCTCATTTCCTTTGGTCCCTCCACACCAATGACGCACATAATAGCATCCTTGTACCCATATCACAGATGAGGAAACGGAGGCTCACAGACGTTAGGCACCTTGCCCAAGGTCCCACCCAGGTGTGCTGATCAGGACAGCCGTCCAGCCTGGAGCCCCCGGCTTGCTCCTCGCTTGTCGCTCCAACCGCCGCTGTCGTGGCCAGGCCGCGCACGCTGGCAGAGGGCCGAGGGGAGAGGCCCCTGTCCCCACTTTGCAGCAGCCAGGAAAATGGGTCGCTCTCCCCCGTTCTTGCCAGATCATCTACCTGCGGCGCTTCAAGGACCTGCGGACGCTCAGCCTTTCCGGAAACCCCATCGCGGAGTTGGAGGATTACAAGATGTTCATCTGTGCCCACCTTCCTGACCTCGTGTACCTGGACTTCCACCGCATCGACGACCACATGGCAAGTGTCTGCCTCGGGGTCTCCCAGCTCAGTGAGTCAGTCTTCAGCCCTGCCCCCCCCCAGCCATCCTGCACTGTCTGGTTTTATGGATGAAGAAGTTGGGGAGACCAAGTGAAGGCCATCAGCGGCTCACGGCCGAGCCAGGACTCGGCCCTTCCCACCGGGACCTCAGAGCAGAAGTAACGTCTAGCTCTTGTCCTGCCCTCCTCCATCACACACGAGCTGCCGTTTCACGTTGCTTTCCCCACAGCCCATGAGGCGGGCCTGCTCACCCTCAGCTTGCCCCCCGAGGACTGGCACAGGGAGGCCCAGTATGTGAGGCCTTGGGCAGCAGGAAAAGATGTCCCTGCATGTCGGGCGCTCTGGAGATGGAGGGCCTGCTGCTTCTCCCAGGAAGTTGCTGCCTTTCCTGAGAGAAAGGAGCCCGTGCTCGGGGGGCACTGAGGTGACGGGGAGCACCCGGGAGAGCCCAGCAGAAGCAGGTCTCAGTGCTGACCCCCTGGGGCAGAGCACAGGCCTAGGTGGACTGTGCCAGCTTCCGAGTGTGCGGCCCTCTGCTTGCCAGGGCCTTCTGGAAGGGCCACAGAGATGGGGTGGGGTCAGAGAGCTGCCCCTCCTCAGACCATGGCTTTCTCTTGTCCCATGACATTACCAGAGCCTGCGACTTGAACTCTAATACTCTCAAGTACTTTTGTTTTGTTTTGTTTTTCATTTAGACAATAACTTGAAAGTCAGCATGGGCTCTAATGCTTGAAATAGGCCAGAGAGCTGTTGGGGTGTGTTTCAAAGCTCATTATAGAACCAGGAGACAGCCTAACACTGCACAGCTCCAAAGGCATTCTCTCCCCGGTCCCCAGAACTTTCCATAAAGGGCAGACAGCCGAGTCTGGGCATCCCCATTGTGCAGTAAGGGAACAAAGGCTCCTTTCACGATTCTGAGACTTGCCTGGAAGCATCAAGATAAATAGTAAGTCAGAGGGTATCAGAGCAGAATTCTGCAAAGCCGGACACCTGAAACTCCCCTGTCACATCACTGCCTGCCCTGAGGCCAGCCGCGACCTGCCCCGAGCCCCTGGCTTCTTGTGCTGAAGGGCTTGGGTAGTAGAACAGCTGGGCCCCGGCGTAGGCCACCCGGGGGAGGGGCCAGGCTGTCTCCTGTGTGTCCGGCTGGAGTGCTGCTTGGCTGGGGGCCGCTTACCTCAGGGGGACTGTGGGAGGACAGAGGTCCAAGGGCAGGCTCTTGAGGTGAGCTCTGTGAGCTCTCTGTGTTCATCGGGCCACTTTTCAGTTGAGGCCCTGGACGGTGCCGGAGGGCTGGCCCTCCCCTCAGAGCAGGGGACAGAGCACTCCCCACAAAGCACACAGAATGGGCGGGGGTTGGGGTGCCTGGGTAGCGCAGTCGTTAAGCGTCTGCCTTCGGCTCAGGGCGTGATCCCAGCGTTCCAGGTTCAAGTCCCACATCGGGCTCCTCCACTGGGAGCCTGCTTCTTCCTCTCCCACTCCCCCTGCTTGTGTTCCCTCTCTCACTGGCTGTCTCTCTGTCACATAAATAAATAAAAATCTTAAAAAAAAAAAAAAAAAAAAGAATGGGCAGGGGCTGTGAGCTCGTGGGGCTTTGTGTGGGCAGGGGGGCCAGGCAGCGGGGCCATGCTGGGGTTTAGGACTTATCCCGGTGAAGGTGGAGGCCCGTGGGGAGCCCTGAGCAGTTTTCAGCAGAATTCCTGATGTGCTCAGCAGTTCAGAGATCTGGTGACTGGTGTGGAGAATGGGAGAGAGATGTGGGACAGGAGAAAGGAGGGAGAGAGGCAGAGGGCAGGGCTGTGGGAATGGAGAGGAGAGGAGGGCTCAGATTAATTAGAGACTTTTAAAAATTTAAATTTCCTTGTTAAAGTATCAATACGTAAGAAAACAATAGAAGCACACAGCTCAATGAATAACATCTTTTTAAAAAGATTTTATTCGAGAGAGAGAGAGAGAGAGAGAGAGAGAGAACGAGCTAGAGAGTGCAAGCACCCACAAAGAGGGGGAGGGGTGGAGGCGGGGCCGGGAGGGGGAGGGGCAGAGGGAGAAGCAGACTCCCTCCTGAGAGGGGAGCCCCCTGTGATGTGCTGCAGGGCTCAATCCCAGGACCGTGGGATCATGACCTGAGCCTTAAGGCGGACGCTTAACTGACTGGGCCACCCAGGCGCCCCAGAATAGCAGATCTTTAGAAGGATTTCAACTCTGTAATATAAGCCCTTTGCAGCCAAGGCCCAAGTCAGGCACAAAACTACAATGATCCCTATCCTGACCTCGTGTTCGGGAGTGAGGCTGGGATGGGCGTCAGGCGGCTTAGGACAGTGGAAAGCAAGCTCAGGACCTGGAATCGAACAGATCCCTGGAAGAGCCCCTGCCTTTCTCTGTGGCGCCGACACACAGGGAAAAGAGACAATTAGATCATGCAGATACGTGACAATGCCAAGAGGGAGGGACACAGGCGGAGATGTGCAAGGTGGGGTCGCTGGTTTGGGGGTGGCTTCCCCAAGGCCGTGGTCCTGAGCTGGGACCTGCAGGAAGAGCAGGCGTTGGCTGGTGAAGGAACAGCCCCGGGCAGGAGGCAAGCACAGGCAGAGGCCTGTGGCAGCACGGGGAGGCGGCCAGTGGCTGGAGCTCAGAGAGCGGGAGAGAGAGGGTGGCAGGCAGGGCCTTGCGGGCCACGGCAGGACCTTGTCATCACGCTACGCCGAAGCAGAAGTCCTACAAGGTCAGCAAGGGACTGACTGACAAGGTCCGGTTTGCATTTCACAGAATTGTTCTGGCTGTTCGCTGGGAGCAGTGGGCAGACTAGATGGGGGGCAGGGTGCATGGGGGAGGCCGGCTAGGAGGCTGAGACAGGGGTCCTGGCCAGAGAGGATGGTGAGACATGGTCAGGAGCTAGCATGGACAGGCCTGGGCACAGCCTGGGTCTGATGGGCAGGGGAGGGTCTGGGATGTCTCCTGGGTCTCCGGGTGGGGTGCTGGATGGCTGGGGGAAGGGGCTGCCCACCTCAGCGGGACCATGGGAGGACAGAGGTCCATCTTGGATATGGTGAGTTGGCAGTGCTCTTGAGGCAGCCAGGGGAGAGAAGGCTTCAGAAGCTCATGCCTGGCTCTCAGAGGTAGGGTCTGGGCTGAAGGTAAAGACCAGAGTGTCCTCTGTGGATGGGGCAACCAGACATGCTTGTACTTGATGCCTTAGTGCTGGTGAGATCACCTGGGGTGTGTAAAGTGAGCCAGGAAGGGTGAGGACTGAGCCCTGGGGGCTCCAGCACTCCCTGGTGGCTATAGGGGGATGAGCGGGAGGGGTAGGAGGAGAGCCAGGAGGTGGCAGGGCACAGAGCCAAGATCGGAGGCCCTTGTCACCAGACCTGTGACCCAGGTAACTCATCTGACCCCTCTCTCCCATGGTGCATCCCAGATCCAGCACCCCTGCTTTGAAGGGCTGGGGGCAGGCATCACTGTGGCCCCTGCCCCAGGACACGTCCCACAGATCCTCCGTCGGCCTGCGCCGCCTTACCCCCATCCTCTTAGTCCTTCCCTAATTTACCTTGACTCAGAATGCTTAGAAAAGGCCACGCAGCCTTCGCTAGTGGGCTGTCCACACCCCAGCCACGCTACAGGGGCCACAGGATGTCGGGCCGGCATGACGGGGAGGGACAGAACATGCCCCGGGAACAATGCCACTCCCCCCCGTCCTGCCCTCAGAAAGAGCTGGCGGAGAGCAAGCACCAGTACAGCATGGATGAGCTGAAGCACCGAGAGAACCTGATCCAGGCCCAGCTGGACGATGAGCGGGCCCAGCAGGAGGAGCTGGAGAAGCACAAGGTACTCTGCTGGGAGGACCTGCCGCCCGCCTCGCCCTGCCCTGGCTCCAGGACACCGGCCACAGCTTATGGCCCAATGTGATCAAAGTCTGCGGGGCCCGGGCCCCGGAAACCTGTCTCGATTGAGAACGTCCGCCATGCAGCCCCTCCCGGCTCTGATGGAGCCAGTCCATCATCCATAGGCCCGCGCCCCGTCCCCGCCTTGCTCTGCGCGCCACCGGCCCCTGGACTCCACCTGCCCCGCCTCCCCACCGGCGTGCCGGGTTCCAGCACGAGGGCCTGGGGAACCGATCTGATAGAGCAGCTCCTTTTCTTAACTCCCCTGGGCAGTTCCCTGGCAGCCAGGAAGGTTCAAGTCCTTCCCCAGCACGGCCCCGGACCCCTTCCTCCAGCCAGACCGAGCCACGTGCGACCTTCCTCTGGTGCCTCTGTGCCTGCGCACGTGCCAGCCTTCAGCCCAGCGTGCCCTTCCCTGCCCTGCCTTCTTCAAGCGCTAAAGCCCCGGGGCAGCATCCTCTCCTCTGCTCTCCGCACAGTGCCCAGCGACCCCAGTGCCCAGCGCAGGGCCCGGCCCACGGAGGCCTCGCCAGGGTCTGTGAGCTGAATCCGAAGTCCCGCGAGCCCCGCTGTGTTTCTGACCGTAGGCCGCGTTCGTCGAGCACCTGAACAGCCCCTTCCTGTTTGACAGCATGTACGCCGAGGACGTGGAGGGCAACAAGCTGGCCTCTCTGCCTGGCGTCAGCGAGCTCCTTCAGGCATATCCTTCCAAGTTCACGGCCACCTCCTCTGGCAGAGCCTGGGCCCCACGCCACCAGCCGGCAAGGGGCAGGTCCCCTTCTGCTCGGGCCTCTGTTTCCCCGTTTTCCCCAAACCCTAGACCCTAAAACCCCTCCTCGCAGCAGTGTACGTAAGGGGCAGTGAGCACCAGGTCGGCTGAGCAGCCCGGGGAGAGGCCGTCTAGATTTCAGGGGCCACACTGAGTCTGATCAGCATGGCTGCCGTGCTCCACAAGCCAGGTTGTCAAAGAGGGAGAATCGACGTGTGTCTCGGTGGCACGGAGCCTCAGCACCCATGCTTACTTGTTTCCGCTGTGTGCTTTGCAAACCGTGTTTGTAACCCCAGCTGCCCACTAAATGGGTCCTGTGATTAATCCCATTTTATAGTCGGGGGAGCTAGACTTGGGGGGGGTGATCTGTCCAGGGTCATGCAGTTAGAAGCTGGGATTTGAGCCCTTGTCTGTGGGGCTGAGAGCCTGCATCCTTTCCCCCCCCC
>NW_024423786.1:69122013-69125534 GCF_017311325.1 Ursus maritimus | reverse complement strand
CCCCCCCCCTCCGTCGGCTGGAGCCCAGAGGACGTGATTGGCACTTGTTTCATGGCTACGGGCACGATAATGGCACCATCACTAGGTGGAAAGAAACTCTCTCTTAAAAACCCAGCATTTTAGAAAGGGTGGGGGAGGGGGCGGGGAGGGCGTGAGGCTAAGCAGAAGGTGACAAGCCAGGGCTCTGGGCCAGCCAGGTGGCCTCCCGGGCTGGCACTGCCACCCACCAGCTGGGCGAGCTGGGCGAACTAGGCTCGCATCTGGGCTGTCGCGCCTGCCTGACCTCAAAGACCTCGTGCTGCAGGTGAGGAAGCCGAGGCCCCACGCAGGAGAAGTGGCTCGCCGGGGAGAAGCAGCAGCAGAGCGGGAACTTGAACCTGGATCTCTCTGCGTCCAGCCTATGGTCCCCTGACCGCCACAGGCTCCCCCAGTGCCCCTGCAGCAGATGAGCACGAAGAGAGGCCCCCAACAAAGGTGCCCCCTAGAAAACACACCAGAGACTGAACTACACACCACTCAGCTCCCTGGCAGGGGCTGGCTCCCCCTGGGCTCCCAGCCCCTCCCCGACCCCCTTTAGGTACCCCAGGATGCCTCTCCTCTGCTCTGTACTCCTCCCACCCCCAACCCCATGGCCCCTGCTTCCTTCCCCAAGGCCAGTCCCATTCCTGAATCCTTCAGGCTGGGGATGGAGAGACCCCAGCACCCCATTAGACTCCAAGTCTCAACTCCCAGCCCCGCACCAGGAGCTGCCGCCACCTCCGTCTTGCACCCCGCCAACAGTCTGCCCCCAAGACAGCCAGCAGCCTCCTTAACGGCCACTCACCTACAAGGACAAATTCGTCACCATCTGCCTGAACATTTTCGAATATGGCCTGAAACAGCAGGAGAAGCGGAAATTGGAGCTTGACACCTTCAATGAGTGTGTCCAGGAGGCCATCCAGGAAAACCAGGAGCAGGGCAAACGCAGGATTGCCAAGTTCGAGGAGAAGCACTTGCTGGTAGGCTCTGCCCTCCCTGTCCTCTCCCTGCCTCCTGCTCCAGAGGCTGACCCCACCCCAGGAGCCTGGCCTCGCTGCTGGGGATACGCACCACCTCCCTCTGACGACCCCTGAGACCCATGGTCATTGTCCCCATTTGCCAGCAGTCACGCTGCTCAGTGGCAGACGCAAGTTTAGCCTCCTCCTGGCACCACCAGCCACCACTCCAACACCACGCCAGGGCTGAGCCCAGGGTGAGGCTGCGGGCCTCCTTCACCTAAAACATGTCTGGGGCTCAAGGTAGCGTCATCATTACTTAACAATGGTATTATCGTTGCCACTCCTGTGACAATGACAATAACTACTACTTCTCTTTTGTTCGTTTGTTCATTTAGCAGGCATTTTTTAATGCCCTGCTCAGTGCCTGGTCCTGTTAAGCTGGACCCCTGCTGGACATGGCTCCTGCCCTCAGCGAGCTCCCCCCTGGCACGGGGTACAGACCCAGGCCCTCCCCACTGCAGTGGGGAGCCCAGGGAGCCTCGGGGGTTCCTGGAGGGACCTTAACTAGGGCTGAGGCTCACAGGACAAAGAGATATGGGCCGGGAATGGTGCACGAAGGGCTTTCCAGCGGAGGAAGCAGGCCCAGCTGATTAGGACCTGCTGACCCCCGGCCAGTCCGCTCAGTGCAAGCAGTGCCCGTGTGTGCTTGGTGGAACTTGTTTCTTTTAGTTAACATTAGTATTTTTTTTTTAAACTTTAGTACAGGTATTTTTTTTTTTTTAAGATTTTTATTTATTTATTCGACAGAGATAGAGACAGCCAGCGAGAGAGGGAACACAGGCAGGGGGAGTGGGAGAGGAAGAAGCAGGCTCCCAGCTGAGGAGCCCGATGTGGGACTCGATCCAAGGACTCCGGGATCACGCCCTGAGCCGAAGACAGACGCTTAACGACTGAGCCACCCAGGCGCCCCAACATTAGTAGTATTATCTTAGAGAGAGAGAGAGCATGCTTGGGTGTGCGTGGGGTGGCGGTGCAAAAGGAGAGGGAGAGAGAGAATCTTAAGTAGGCTTCACACTCACCAGTGCAGAGCCCCACACAGGGCTCGATCTCACCACCCTGAGATCACGACCTGAGTCAGACACTTAACCAACTGAACCGCCCAGACGTCCCTAGTTAGTGTTATTTTTAAAGACCGATTTTTTTTTTAAGATTTTATTTATTTATTTGATGGAGAGACAGCCAGCGAGAGAGGGAACACAAGCAGGGGGAGTGGGAGAGGAAGAAGCAGGCTCATAGCGGAGGAGCCTGATGTGGGGCTCGATCCCATAACACTGGGATCACGCCCTGAGCTGAAGGCAGACACTTAACGCCTGAGCCACCCAGGCGCCCCAAAGACCGATTCTTGTTCTAAATCACAAATCTTCGTGAGACTCTAAGGAAAGCTGTGGACCTTCTTTCTCCTCAAAAACTGTCCACGCAGGGGCGTCTGGGTGGCTCAGTCGGTTAAGCGTCTGCATTCAGCTCAGGTCATGAACCCAGGGTCCTAGGATCGAGCCCCGCGTCGGGCTCCCTGCTCAATGGAGAGCCTGCTTCTCCTCTCCCTCTGGTTCTCATGCTCTCTCTCACTCACTCTCTCAAAATAAATTTTTTAAAAAAGATTTTATTTATTATCAGAGAGGGAGAGAGAGAGAGTGAGCGACCAAGCAGGGGGAGCGGCAGGCAGAGGGAGAAGCAGAGTCCCCGCTGAGCAAGGACCCCGATGTGGGACTCCATCCCAGGACCCTGGGATCATGACCTGAGCCGAAGGCAGACACTTAACCGACTGAGCCACCCAGGCATCCCTCTTAAAATAAATTAAATATATATATATATATATGTTAAAAACCACAACTGTCCACAGTGTCACTGTCTGTGAGCACTTGCCTGCAGTGCCGGGGCTTCAAGGAGCCCATGAAGCCACTCCTGGTTGGAAACTCTTAGTTTAAAGTCAAGCCAAGTCCCCTGGTAAGGCACATTCAGATATAAGGGGGCTGGCATGGGCTCCCGTGTGCTTCCCGCCCTCCTCACTCCGCAGCCCCTGTTCTTGTCTGCTTGGCCTCACCAGCTGACCTCGCATTCCATGTGATTTAACCCTGGAGAGCCTCCTCCTCGGGTTATGGGAAGGCGTGTTAACGGCATTCAACCAGAAGTTCAAGCCTGTCAGCAGAAGAACACATTTGGCTCACATATGTGTTTTGTTTGGCCTGCAGAGGGGTTTTAAACGTTTTGAACATCCTGCTGACATTAAAAACTGGACGATTTCACAGAAAAATTATGGTTGCCGGCTTCTCTGGAGGCAGTTGTCAAGAGGGCCTCCGGGGCGGTTGTCCCCTCTGGACAAGCCACATTTCCAGGCCCCTGGTCCCTGTCTGGCACATCCTCCCTGACATTTATCTGGTCCCTGAAGCCACTGGATTTGGGATGTCTGGACGCCAGCCAGCTGGCTCCTCCCAAAGCTCCAGGCTGGGGCCCAGCCCCCTTAGCAAGAGATCCTCCCCCCCCCCC
>NW_024423786.1:69116946-69122003 GCF_017311325.1 Ursus maritimus | reverse complement strand
CCGGAAGCAGGACACTGGCCAGGCTACTGCCAGTGCTCCTGCTGGCGCCAAGCCTGACTCCCTGATGTCCAGGGTGGAGGTCTTCAGAGCCTGCCAGCTCCCCCTGCTTCTGAGGCACCGGTCCCCACGGCCCCTGTCATGGTGACACCCTCCAAGGCCACCCAGGATGAGCAAACTAACCTCAGTGCTCCTCTCCTAGAGCTGAGAGCAGTGGTCTCCTGCAGCCCCCACACCAGAGTCTGCAGGGACCCGACAGGGGGCTCATGCCCCAAGCCCAGGGGGTGCAGCCTGGCACTGGGATTTTCCAGAGCTCCCCAAGGGGCCTCCAATGCTCAGCCCAAGTTGAGCCCGCTTGCTAGCTTAGAAGTTCCCAGGACTCCACGAGCCTGAGGTCCTAGGGCCCCCGCCTGTGAGGTTGCTCACAGGACCTCTCGGAGCTTATCCTGTGCTCGCCCCCCCTCAACTCCCACTAGCCCAGGGATTCCTCAGGCGCCCCCTCTTGGTGTCCAGTGGGACACGGCTTGGGGTCAGTGGGTGGGTGGGCAGAATGTTCATGAGGACCCCTCGCTGGAGACTCCGCAAGCCTCTATTTCCTCATTAGAGAAATGGGGGTAACTGCCTCCTAGAACTGTGCTGGGGAGACCAGTGGGGAGCAGAGCCAGGGCAGAATTGTGACCAGCAGTCTGTGTAGTCGGAGTCACTGGACACACAGTACATGCGCAGTAAGCGCGGGCACACAGTGGCCACTGCGAACTGGGGAGTACGGTCAGTCGGCCTCCAGCCCGTGTGCGCGCCAGCCTGTGCACGCCTGCCTGTGCGCGGAAAGCGCAGCGCGCACTGTTCTGCGCTTTTCTCCGGGGCTTTTTTTTTTTTTTTTTTTTAAGATTTTATTTATTTGTCAGAGAGAGACACAGCCAGCGGGGGAACACAAGCAGGGGGCGTGGGAGAGGGAGAAGCAGGCTTCCCCCTGAGCAGGGAGCCCGATGGGGGGCTCGATCCCAGGACCCTGGGATCACGACCCCAGCTGAAGGCAGACGCTTAAGGACTGAGCCACCCAGGCGCCCCTCTGCTTCTTTATATATGCAGGTTAGCGATCCTTCCAAAACTTGAGTCGCTTCCTTTTTTAATAGTTGTAAAATCTCTCCTTGCATGGCCGAGCCGTGATTTATTAAGCCAGCCCCTGTTGATGGACAATTCGGTTTTTTCCCCGATCTTTTGCTTTTCCCGACAGTGTCGCAGTGGGTAAGTTGGTGCCAGTTTCATCTGCAGGACGAAGTCCTGGAAGTAGAACTGTGTGTTGCTACTCTTGCTGTAGTCGTAGCTCCACGGAGGCCGTACCTTCTGCAGCCCTGCCTGCTCCTTGTCGGACCGGTGTGCCCGGGCTTCCTCGTCTTTGCCCATCTGGCACACTTGGGGTGCGCTTGTTTTCCCTCAAGTGAGGGTAAACATTGCATGTTTTATAAACACGCGTACTTCTTACTCCGTGAACTGTTTGTTCTTACAGTGTGCTCTAACCCATTTTTTCTACTTAGTTTCTGGTCTCTCTCTCTTTTTTTTTATTTTTATTTTTATTTTTATTTTTTTTAAAGATTTTATTTATTTATTCGACAGAGATAGAGACAGCCAGCGAGAGAGGGAACACAAGCAGGGGGAGTGGGAGAGGAAGAAGCAGGTTCATAGCGGAGGAGCCTGACGTGGGGCTCGACCCCATAACGCCGGGATCACGCCCTGAGCCAAAGGCAGACGCTTAACCGCTGTGCCACCCAGGCGCCCCCCTCTCTCTTTTTTTTTTAAATCATTACTTTGTAGGAGCTCTTTATAGATTGAGAAGTTAGCTCTGGGTCAGTGAAATGAGTTGCAAATATGTTTCCCACTCCGTTGTTCACCTTGTCATTTTTCTGTCTAGGGTGCTTTTGCCGTTCAGAATTTCTAAAACTTTTATGTAGTATAATTCATCAAGTCTTTTTTTCTGGTTATACTTAGAAAGGACTTCTTCACTCTGAGGTTATTTATTAAAACCCACCCATTTTTCCTTCCAGAACTTTTATGGCTTTACTTTGTACATTTAAATCTTCACTCTGCGGGGAAATTTGTTTTCATGTAAGGTTCGAGGTAGGGATTGAACCTGATTTTTCTCCATATGGGCTAGCCATTATTATAAATATGATTCATCACACCGAATTGTGCCAAGTTACTCTATCCTCCTTCCCAGCTAATACCATATAGCAACAGAAACGAGTTGATGCATCTGGTGGCCAACTCCCCAGGATGTTTGTTAGTGATTGGCTAGAATTCAGTGCCAGCCTTGGACCCCAGGGTGCTTGCCAGCCCGTGAGGATCCTGTCGTTCCAAACGGTCCAGCTCTGGGGTGCTCTGTGGGCCCAAATGGTTTCCTGACGACTGGACCTTTTTCCAGTCTCTCTCCCTACCTGTGCCTCCTATGGGCCTTTTATTGGAGACTGTTTGCTGAGCCCCTGCTGTGAGTCAAGAGCTCCTATACACTGCCTAATCCCCAGGACTTTGTGACACACTTCTCTCCCCCTTTACACGAGGAAACCAAAGCTTCGAGAATGAAGGTGGCACCCTCAAGGTCACACTGCTGATAAGTGACCCAGACAGGATTCAAATTCAGGGTCACTTGACTCTGAAGCCATTGCTCCTTCCACCCAGCCCAGCGACCTTTAATGAAAACCAGAGCTAAAACGTGAATGGAGCACTCACTACCCAGTGCTAGCATCCGCTCTAGCTGCCTCCGGGCACAGGGAGCTTAAGTAGCTTCCACAAGCCCACGACAGAGACAAGGGGGCGAGCTGACACTTGCACTTGGACAGTCCAACCCCAGAGTCTAAGTTCTTAGCCACAAAACCAACTGTCACCTGTCATTAACTAATGACACTTAGTCATGGATTCCTAAAGCACGGGCTTTTGTTTGCAGAGTCTAAACGCCATTCGAGATGAGTCCGACCTGATCAACATCGAGGTGAAGATACTGGAATACAGCGAGGACATCACGGAGCTGTTCAACGTGCTCATGACCCTGGAGATGCAGTTGGTAGAGCAGCTGGAGGTGAGGCTGGGCCCCCGGGGCACAAAGGGGGCACGCTCGTGCCCTGCCCACCCATATGCAAGAACACAGTAATTCAGCTGCAAAACTGTACTCCAGCTGGCGCCTTCCCAGGCATTCCTCTGCTGGAATCGTCCACTGCGACTCAGCACGGCCGACTAAAGCTTTCTTTGCTCATCACTCCCGTGTTTGCTCTTAATACATTTCAATCACTCAGACTGTGAGTGATTCTTGGGCAGCCTGAGAGGTGAGCTCATTCCTCTGGAATGCACCCTCTATCCTGGAAGAACCCAGAGCCTCAGCCGGGAGTGGTGGTTCTTTTCTATTAGACCCAAGGAGCTGTCTGGTGCTTGAAACACAGAGTGCGCCCCCGCTCTAGGAAGGAACAAAGGGTCCTCCGCATTGCAGCCCGCGTTTGCCGCGTCGCAGGGCCGGGCGAGGAGCTTGCAATTCAGCACTAAGTCTCGGAAGCACAGTGCGCTGCTATCTAGAATTCCTTACGGCCGAGTGACCCAAGTGACTCGTGTATTCACAAGGCAGCCGAGGCCAGGAGTCTGAAGGGCCATGATGAATTGAACCTCATTGCATGCTGCCGCGGCTGGGCCAACAGATAGCACCTGATCAGTTCCTCACGTGTCAAGTGACACTTCAGACGCGGAGAGATGTCCTCATCACAGCACAGGGCAGATGCTCGCTGCCCGCCGGGGAGGTCTCGAGCACTGCGGAAAGCCGCTCACGGAGCATCAGGGGAGGCTCCGGCAGCGGCTGCCGACCTCTTCCTGCAGGGAGAGCCCCTTCCCGACATCCAGAAGTTCCCCAGAACCTGGGTGTACTGGTATCACCGGCAGCCAAGAAGCTGTCAGGTGCACTCGTGCTTTTCAACGACCCCATGTTTATTCATTACGACAGTGTTTACACACATTGGAAAAATGTGCAGCTAGGCCTGCAGTCAGTGCTCAGACTCAGGTAGATTCCGGGTGCCCTCGGCACACCCTGCGGCCCTGTGGTTGATCAGAGGCATGACCCATCCTGGTGGGGGGGCGGTCACAGGGAAGCAGGCCTCACAGTCTCATTTCCCGTGGTTCCCTCACTCAAGTCCCATTTACGCGCTGGGTGCCCGGCTAAGCGCTGGGATGCAGCAATGCAGGGGGGCATCGGTGGCAGGGGGGTGGAAGCCATGCACGTAGCTGCGCTCGTGGTGAGAGGTCAGGGGTCACTGCCGGCATTACTGAGGCACCCTGCAAGGCATTTTGTGTGAAGTCACTCATTTAAACTTAAGCCCAATTCCACGAGACACATACTACAAAGGAAACCCATTCCACAGATGAGTATGTTGAGGCCCATGGAAGTTAGACAACAGTGGTGGAGCTGGGATAATGGTCCAGGCAGTCCGGCTCTTTGTGACTTTGTCCCCTGATTCTCTGGAGGTGATGAACAAATGCCACTGAGAAGCCCAAAGGAAGGGGGTTAGCTCTGTGTGTATATGTAGGGGGTATGGGAGGGCAAAACCAGGACAAGCATTCCTGGCAGAGGGACCAGCATGTGCAAAGGCCTGGAGGAAACTTTACATTAAACTTTCAGGGGGTGGTGAGTAAGCTGAAGCGGCTGGAGAGTGAGTAACACAGCTGTGAGAAAGAGGTCAGCAGAGAGGGCCAGTTCATAGACCTCTACCTGGGAAGGTCAAGGTGTTTGGTTTTACAGGGTCTGGGATTACAGGAGGCATCTGCTAAGTTTTACAGATCACCTTTTGCTCTGATGCTAGGTCAGTCGAGTTCATGTCTAAATATTCATGTTAGCTGTGTTCTTTGTCATTTCCAGGAGACGATAAACATGTTTGAAAGGAACATCATCGACTTGGTGGCACTCTTTATTGAAAATGTCCAGAGCCTATATCCTTTCCTTGAGGACCCTCCATGTGGAGGTGTTACTGGCGCACACCAGTACTCCCCATGCCTCCAGGGGAGAAGCGCTTGCATTTAAAAAGTGTTTTTTT
>NW_024423786.1:68934801-69116936 GCF_017311325.1 Ursus maritimus | reverse complement strand
TTTTTTTAAAGATTTTATTTATTTATTTGATGGGGGGCGCTGTAGAACACAAGCAGAGGGAGCAGCAGGCAGAGGGAGAGGGAGAAGCAGACCCCCCATTGAGCGGGGAGCCCGATGCTGGATCCCGGGACCCTGGGAGCATGACCTGAGCCACCCAGGTGCCCCGCTACTTGCACTTTTAACCAAAGTCAGAGAAGGGTACAGCTCTTTCACAAATTCAGCAGGATGCAAATCAGTGTGGTCCCCTTCCAGGTGGCCACCTTCGGGATCACACCTCCCCCTCCCACTGCCACCAGTGCCCTAAACCCATGGGCAGAGATAGTAAAAATCAGCGCTTTATAATCATACTTCACCTTTTACCAAAAGTACCCGAGCCCCAGTTTGATGTACAGAAAGTTCCCTACTGGGGCGCCTGGGTAGCGCAGTCATTAAAGCGTCTGCCTTCGGCTCAGAAAGAAAGTTCCCTACTTGCACCAAGGTGCTGTCGACCCCGTCACTGGATCCCGTTTAGTGGGAGACTCCACCTTTGGGATTAGAGGAATGTAAAACCTCCCGTTTTTCACCAAAGAAAAAGCTCACCTTCAAAAGATGGAGATTTGGCCACTGCTTGGAATGTTCCAAGAATGTTCCGCAGGGTCTAAGGGAGTTTCCCAGCCCTCAGAACAATAGTGCCTTGTTAGAGTCAAGGTTTGGATGCCTAGCCGGGTTGCTGTGTGCGGCCCAGAAGCCCTGGCTTATTTGTTCTCAAATGAGTGATGTTCACAGGGCGACCACACCCCAGAACCCCTGCCTGCCTCCCGTGTTGCAGGTGCACAGGCCCTGGGAGTGGGGCCACGTCCACGTTGCAGACACTGACAAATCCTTTATCATGAGATTGTCAGGTTAAACGTCAGGGTTAGGAGCCAATATTTGGGGCATGACCGACCCTTCTGCTACCCGAATTCAGGGCCCTGCCATGCGGGATGGGGGGGGCACAAACTGCTGTGCTCTACCCCATAAGTAACCTCCTGGTCCTGCCTTCCTGGGCCCATAGTCCTGCAAGGAGAGAGAAGTTATGGAGGCAGTAAGTAAGCAGAGGCCAGGGCCTGCAGACTCCCTGAGGGACGGTCCTCTGGGAACCTGAGTGTGGGCCAGACGGACAAGGCAGAAAAGTGGGGAGGGCATTCCAGGCAGAAGAGGTAGCCTGTGCAAAGGCCCTGAGGCCCTGAGAGAGATTCAGTTCCAAGAGGGGCTTTTACACTACAACAGAGAATGGGAAGCCCCTGGAGAGCCATGAGCATGGGAAGGATGAGGTCCAGTCTAGCTACATGATTAAGAACTCCCTGGCTGCTGTGGGGAGAAAGAGCTAGAATGGGGAGACCAGGCCTGGTTTTCTGTCCAGTCAGAGGAGGCAGTGGGAGGGAGAGATGTGGAGGATAGAGGGGTTCTGAGGGGACCCAGCGCCAAGGGGCAGTGATGATCAGATGTGTGTGTGTTGGTTGGCTGGCCCTGGGGTTTCGTGCGTGTGTACGACCGGCTGTGAAGGTGGCGATGCAGCCGCCCTTCGAAGTCTGTTCTTGTCTGGAGGAAACGGCCCGGCCCTCTGAGGGTCTGCGGAGGCGCCTGGCCAGCTCCGCCCCTGGCCTTTGCTTAACTTGGCTGCACGATGGCTCAGTGCCGGGACCTGGAGAACCACCACCACGAGAAGCTCCTGGAGATCTCCATCAATACTCTGGAGAAGATACTGAAGGGCGAGCTGGACGAGGACCTGCCCGACGACCTGCGCGCTGTGAGTACTGTGGGCGGGGCTCGTAGGCCTCGGGTTGGCCGAGGGCGGTGGGCAGGCTCAGGAGCCAGCCGGCCGACTCAGTGCCCGTCCCCCACCCTCTGTGGCTCTAGTAAGCCTGAAAGCCTCCCAGAGCCTCAGTTTCCTCATCTGCAAAAGGGACGCTAACCCCCTTTGCAGGACGGTTGCCAGACGAACTAGGGCAAGAAATAAAACACCTGGTGGGCACTCAGTGGGGCGATCTAAAGAGGAACGCATGATAATTTAGTGATTTAAACTTACCAACAGGTTGGTTTCCAAAAGGTCATTTCTTTTTTTTTTTTTTAAGATTTTATTTATTTATTCGACAGAGATAGAGACAGCCAGCGAGAGAGGGAACACAAGCAGGGGGAGTGGGAGAGGAAGAAGCAGGCTCATAGCGGAGGAGCCTGATGTGGGGCTCGATCCCATAACGCCGGGATCACGCCCTGAGCCGAAGGCAGACGCTTAACCGCTGTGCCACCCAGGCGCCCCTACTATGACCCTTTTTAAAAATGAAGAACCAGGACCTTCTGGTGAGGAGTGGGTGTGGCCGTGGCTACTTCTCGATCACCAGGACGCGCTCCCGAGCAGGCTGCCTGAAGCCCACGGGCAGGCAGGTGGTACACATCTTTGAGCCCTTCCTAGAGTCTGGCCCAGGGCCTTCTCGCACAGAGGAAGATCTTCATGACTTCTGGTCACTTCTCCCAGGCGGCCATGCTAGCATCAGCTAGCCTGGCTTCTCTACACGGGATTCTGTGGAAAACCACCATCCCACAAGGTACTCACGGGCATTTCTCTGAAAAGAAGTCTGTGGCCAAAAAAACTGCAAATGAACTCGCAAACCAAGGAAACAAAGTTAAGAGAGTTTATACTTTCCAGAGCCTTCTCTGTTTTAGCCCTGTAAAATACCCAGAAGGGGCCTAGGGTATGCAAGGCTTTCCCCAAATGTATTTGAGCAAAGAAAACTTTTTTTTTCAGAAATATAAATATCTCAGGGCGCCTGGGTGGCACAGCGGTTAAGCGTCTGCCTTCGGCTCAGGGCGTGATCCCGGCGTTATGGGATCGAGCCCCACATCGGGCTCCTCTGCTGGGAGCCTGCTTCTTCCTCTCTCGCTGGCTCTCTCTATCTCTGTCAAATAAATAAAATCTTAAAAAAAATGAAATATTAATATCTCAAGATTCCATAGAACATATTTTGTAAACTATTAAGTTAACCCCTACTATACTAAAGAAAAAAAAAACCACCCCAAGTATTACCTGTTTGCAGTCCTCTCTGTAACAGAACATTCAGGTCCTTTGCCTTTCCTTCGAAGCGTAAGCGCACTTCCTAAGTGCTCCCGCGGCCTCACGCTGCTCTGGGAAATGATTGCACTTGGGCTACACAGCAGCCACAGTGTGGACACTAGAACCAGCCAGGCCTGGTGGCGGGGGGGGCTTCCCAACAACTTTTTACAAGGCAGAAAACAAGGTCAGGAACAAGAAGGCAGGAGACCCCAAGTATAATCCAAAGTTCGATTTGGTTCACGTGAGGGACAATGGAGAGACAGAGTGGGGCGAGCAGCCATCGAGTCACAGGGCCTTCTGTGCTCAAAGCAGCCCCGACACCCTCAGCCAGCCTCACACTTCCCACCCGGCCGGCAGGTGTCAGGCAAATGAGACTTGGGGGCCAGCAAGAGAGAACCACTGTGGGAGCAGATGTCCTGAGTGAGGTCACCTCTGGAACAGCCACCTGCCTCCTCCCTGAAGCAAACACACCCCCAACTAGTAGGGCAAAGTCAGCGCCGCGGGGGGCCTTCCCACAGCGCTTGTCCCGGCTCGGGGCTGGGAGGCCTTGTCCCTGGAAGATGAGCTGTGAGAACGCTCTGATACAAAGCTGGGCGCTCCAGTGGGCGCCGGGCAGCCGCCTCCACCAGCCAGGGGACACTCGGCTGTCCCCCTTCTCTTCAGCCCTCTGACTTGGTGCTCGGGGGCAGGGAACGTGACCCACTCGCTCATTTGATCTTTCTCGCTCACCAGCTTTTTGTCGACAAAGACACCATCGTTAATGCCGTCGGGGCGTCCCACGACATCCACCTTCTGAAGATTGACAATCGAGAAGACGAGCTGGTGACCAGGACCAACTCCTGGTGTGCACACCTCGTGGACACGGTGAGTGGGCGGTACCCTGGTCTACAGGGTCTAGCAGCCGCGCGCATTTCTCCAGCCACCGGCCGGGGAGAAAGCGGGCATCTTACCCCAGGAGCATATGCTCTTGGCGATGAGAAGTACAGTAAAATTAAGGACGGCAGAAGTCCACACCGAAGACATACACGCACGCTACCCCACCCTCACCCCTGCCTCAAGGAGACGAGCGGCACGCGCAGACTCTAAACGGCGGAGGGAACGAGGCAAATGTCCAAGAACGACCTCCTTTTCCCCAAACCGTACTTGGTAAAAGTATCAGCGAATTCTGACTTCACGACCTCGGGCTTCGCCTTCACCCTTCAGATCCACAAGAATGAGATGATGAGGAACCGCGGGCGAGTGAAGGAGATCAGTCAGTACATCGACCACATGCAGAACGAACTGGACAGCCTGGAGTGCAGTGACGTCATAGATTAGGGCTCGCCAGCCCACAAATGTAAAGAAAAATAAAGGACCATGTCATCTTTTCTCCATTATTCTTTTCTTAAAGATGTACTCATTTATTTCAGAGAGAGCAAGAGCATGAGTGGGGGGAGGGGGAGAGGGAGAGAAGGAGACTCCCTGCTGAGCACAGAGCCCGATGTGGGGCTCGATCTCACGACCCCAAGATCATGACCTGAGCCACAACCAAGAATTGGTGCCTTAACCGACTGAGCCACCCAGGCATCCCATCTTTTCTCCATTCTTAAAAAAAAAAAAAATCATCAGAATTCCTATTCATGGATGTGCAGGAACAAAAGTCCAAGATCATCAGCCGGCCTTGCAGTTGGCCGGGCTACTAAGAGCAGCTTCCAAGGCGGCTGTCAGTGGGCTATACTCTTGGCCACGGCCCAATGTCAGCTGTGTGCCCCCCATTTCTGCCGACGGCCCAGGGCAGGCCCCCAGCAGTAGGCGGAGAAGGCTGACATGGACCGAGCCCTTCTCTCTTCCGCGTGCTGAGGAGGGACGCGGGAGAGGCCAGAGCCCCCAGCATAGCCATGGGACCTGGGCCAGCGGAGGCCATGGCTCCCTGTGTCTCTAAGGTTGGCCGCAGGGACCAGAGGACCCTCTGGAGGTTAAGAGCACAGGCTGGGCCTCCCATGTCACCTCTGTAGCCTGAGCTCCATCTGTGAAGTGGGGAGGTGACAGTACCTCTCCTGAGTGCAGTCAGGCCTTCAGGGAGAGCACATGGAAGTGTGGAGAAGCACCCGGCATGCGGCCCGTGCTCCACGAAGGGGGTGATGCCATTTCATTACTCAGGGGTGCCAGGACAGGCGGCTCAGAAAGCCTTTGCTGTCTGAACCCTCAGACTCTTCCTGCTTCCCTTGCACTGGGCCCCAGCACAGGACATCACACCTGCCACCCAGGGCGGGGAGGAGTGCCCATGTCTGGAGGACACCGGGGCTCCCACAGCAGGACACCTACAAGTCAGATGGCCTTGCCCTGCTTGCCTGGGCTTTGAATCCATGAACAATATATACTTTCCATTTTTAAGAGTAAATTATTTCTTCTAAAATACTAGGGACAAATAGAAATAACCAGCTTGGAACAAAAAGGACTCACTTTCCAAAGAAAGACTGTTTGATTGAAAAGCCAGGGGGAGAAAAGTCTTCAGGCTGAGGGCCGCCCGGAACGGTGTGCCGATGTGGTTTCCCCAGCTTTGTGAGGCTCCCGGCCACGGGCCGCGGATAGCAGGACGTGCCGCGGGAGGTAAGCCGTCTGACCTTGATGAAGCCTCCAGACATAGCAAGAGGAATGGAGGACTGGAGCGGCGCAAATGAAAACAGGCCTCCACGCGCTCCCAGGGCAGAGAAATATTTCATAAAACCAGCTTGAGAGTAAGTCACTCGTTCGCTTGTCCCGCTCGCTGGCTGCCAGCAGGCGCAGGGGCGCGCGGCTTGGACGCGAGCTGACCGCCACAGCACTGCGGGTCCTGGGGGTGCGTGAGAGCAACGCCGAGCCGGGGAGCCCCGCAGGCAGGCCTCACTGCTGCAGGAGCTTGTGCTTCACCGTGGCGCTCTCGGAACACAGGTGCACGAAGAGGGTGCCGGCGGCCGTGCGCGCGCGCAGCTCCTGCAGCTCATAGTCGTGGGCCCACTCGATGTTGCCCCACTTCTGGATCTGCGCGGGGGACAGGACATGCCGCTGGGTGGCCGGCAGGCGCCCAGCTGCCTACCAGCCAGAGCCACATTCCATCCCCAGAGCCCGGCTCGGGGGCGGACTGGGCTCCGATCTTGCCAAACATGAGAACTCACGCAGGGGAGGCGGCAGGGGCGAACCCTTGGGTGGGCAGAGCCGGCGCCCATGCTGATGGGGCGCGGGCAGCTCGGGAGGGGTGCAGTCCAGGCCCAGGGCCCGGGAGCACCCCAACTGCCGGCTGGGCCCGCACATCTTCCCCGAGGGGTCTGACCCGCATGCCTTCCTCCTCCCCCAAGGGGGCTGGTGTGAGGCTGCCTGCAAAGTGTCATCCTCTCCGAGCTGCCTCACCAGGCTGGCCTGCAAGTGCCGCCCCCCCCCGACTCTCCCCCCAGCCTCGCGTGGGTGGGATAAATAAATCAACCAAAGCCACATGGCTGCTTCGGTTCTGATCCCCGGGGGTGCAGTGTTCGAGAAAACTGTGCTCTGCGCACTGGGGCAGGCTCGCAGATTCTCTCCCCGGCGCTCTAACGACCGGAGGAAAGAGCCCCAGACTCACAGCGTGGCTGTCCAGATGTCAGTGGGACTCCAGCCAGACCCTGCTGGCCCCTCCCTGGCCAGAGGCCCAGCTGCCCCAGCCCATCCCGGCACCCAGGATCTGCCACGCCACGCAAGCTACCGTCTCCACGCGGACGACTGTGATATGTCGTCTGAGGAGCATTCTATACTTTGAGAGAACAGGTAAGGCCCTATTCTGTGGCGGATCGAACCCGCGGGTCAGAGAATGAACGCCTGGCTCGGGGCCCACGGGCCAACGCAGAGCCCCGACTGGACAGGGGGTTTCCTGGCTCCCTGCCTCCCACAGCCCTCCCCCCCCAACAAATCACCCCCTGCCCACCTCATTGTTTCTAGCTAGCCTCTTTGGTGGTAGAGAAACAGTTTTTCCCCCTGGCATTTTTCTGAGCAGATGACTAGGTGGACTTGGGAAATAATGTCATTACAAAAGGGTTTTCATCGTGCTAGGAGCCGATTTCTAAGAGCAATTAACCTTCTGAGGTTGGAGGAAAAAACAGTAAAAAGACTGCAGAGAACGCCATAATTCTCAGAGTTAAAAAATGCAAATGACAGTGTAGCAAAACCGTATTAATTTCAAACCCACTAAATGAAAACTTCGGTACAAACAGCAGCCACCCGTGCGTGCTCTGCCGGCCAGATGACCCGCAGTGAGAGTCGGGGCGCCCGGGCTTAGCTCATCCCCGTGAGAGCACGCACGTGCACGCGGCTCCTCGTCGTGCCGGCAGGGCCACCGTGCAGGTGTGCAAGGAGACCATCTCTCTCTGCGGGGTGCAGTGACCACCTGGGTCTGGAGTCACCCAGACCCAGCTCCAAACCCTGGTTCCAGCATCTTCCAGGGGTGTGACCCCGTGCCTCTGTTTCCCCCGTGTAAGATGCGGCTACCAACAGCCCCCAGCTGCGCAGGCTGTTCAGAAGCGGTGAGGCGATGAGGGGAGAGTGAAGCATGCTGGAACACGGCGGCACGTACTACCGTTCTCCCGTATTACTGCTTCTTGACAATACTTTCACGGGCCCTGAGTTTTGGTTTCTGGATGTACGTGAAAGTCGTGAAAGGCCGAATCTACATAAACACACTGTACGTGGGCTAGCTAGCCCACCCTCCCCACCCCTGCCCTGTCCGAACCAGGGAGGGCAGAGGCGGCTCCTCACCTGGTACTCCTCCTCCAGGCGGGACAGCAGCACGGCCTGCTCCACGGTCAGGCGCAGGTCCATCAGGCCCAAGGTCAGCACCAGGGACTTGAGCTGGGTCACTACAAACTCAATCCCTGCAGGGACATGAGCCAGATCAGGATCCAGGGCACCCCCGCCCCGAGACAGGGCAGTTGCCAGACCTACTCTTTGCGAGCCCCTGCAGGCCTGGAGGGGTACAGAAGTGCTAGGTGGGGGACAACGGTCCCAGGGGATGTGCGCTTTCTGGCCGGCTCTGTATCCATTCCCCATTCCTCTCGAAGAGCACTCTGATTTTTCACTGGGGGTGTCATCCCTCTTCCGCTCCTGCCCGGGGGTGGGGGGGCACAGCACATGACTGAACCTGGCCGGTCAGAGGACTCCACCCCCTGGTCCAGGGACTGGTTGGTAGACGGGCATGTGACTTGAGCCAGGCCAATGAGACCTGAAGTCCAGACACCTGAAAAAGGGAGAGCCAACTACCTCCTGGAAGGGTGGGAACCCACTGTCCTCCTGGGACTGAGTAGAAGGGTTAGTTGGCATCTGAGCCCCCCCTCGAGTGCTCCTGTGATGCCGGTCCCCATCACGCCGCCCTCCCAGGCCCACGGGAAACACCATGCATACCTTGCAGGGCCCACATGTTGTAAGATGCCAGGTGGCTGACGAGCACTTCCCGCGTCCGGGCTGGGATGCTGGGCCCCATGATGCTGGTGGAGGAGCCGATCTCCACGTCGTATCTGCAAGGAAAAGGCTTCGGCATGTCCCTGTGGTGCTGTGTGGCCCAGCTTCCACCCGGAAGCAAAGTCCTCCACTGCTGAGTGTGCCCATGCCCAGGATTCTGGGAGCAGCGGCCTCCTGACCTAATAATCTCCTGTCACCCCAGAGCAGAACCAGAGACCACATAGCGGCCTGAAATTCTAACTCGTTTGCCTAGAATCTCCATCAGAAGCACGGGCTGCCGGCTTTTTAAACCTCTGAAGAAAAATTTTCATATTTGAGACCACAAAAGATCGTCTTTAGACAGTTATTTTCCTGGGGTGCCTGGGTGGCTCAGTCAGTTAAGCATCTGACTTGATTTCGGCTCGGGTCATGTTCTCAGGGTTGTGAGATTGAGCCCCGCATCGGGCTCTGCACTGGGCATGGAGCCTGCTTAAGATTCTCTCTGTCCTCCTGGCGAGGATGCAGAGAGGGGTGAACCCTCTTACGCTGTTGGTGGGAATGCAAGCTGGGGCAGCCACTCTGGAAAACAGTGTGGAGGGTCCTCAAAAAGTTGAAACTAGAGCTACCCTACGACTCAGCAATTGCAGTGCCGGGTATTTACCCCAAAGATACAAATGTAGCGATCCGAAGGGGCACCTGCACCCCAATGTTTACAGCAGCAACGTCCACAAGAGCCAAACTACGGAAAGAGCCCAGATGTCCACTGAGAGATGAATGGATAAAGAAGATGTGGTGTATACACAATGGAATACTAGTCAGGCATCAAAAAGAATGAAACCTTGCCATTTGTAACGACGTGGATGGAACTAGAGGGTGTTATGCTAAGTGAAATAAATCAATCGGAGAAAGACAATTATCATACGATCTCACTGATATGCGGAATTTAAGAAAGAAAACAGGATCACAGGGGAAGAGAGGAAAAAAATAAAACAAGATGAAATCAGAGAGGGAGACAAACCATAAGAGACTCTTAATCATAGAGAACAAACGGAGGGTTGCTGGAGGGGAGGGACTGGGGAGATGGGGTGACTGGGTGACGGACGTTAAGGAGGGCACGTGATGTAATGAGCACTGGGTGTTATATGAGACTGATGAATCACTGACCTCTACCTCTGAAACTAATAATACACTATATGTTAATTAATTGAATTTAAATTAAAAAAAAAAAGATTCTCCCTCTGCCCTTCCCCCTCTTAAAAATGATTTTCCTTACAATAATATATATATTCTTAAAATTTTATTTTTAAGTAATCTTTACACCCAACATGGGGCTCGAACCCACAATCCCGAGATCAAGAGTCGCACGCTTCACTGACTGAGCCAGCCGGGCGCCCCATGTTTTCCTCACAATAATCTTTGAATGTGTCCTATACCATCCAATCATTTTTTCAAATATTTATTAAGCCTCTACTGCATGCAATCCTTTGCTTTTGGTCTGGGACATGAGTTGGCTTCAAGAATGACACATTTTCAAGAGCAATAACTATAAAGGACAGGAAAAAGGTAATAGACTAAGAGCAATTTCTGTCATTTTCTTTCCTATGTAACACATTTTTCCTGTTGGTTTAGAAATATTCTTGCTGAAATTTCTAATAGCACAAATGGAACACAGCAAATGGCCGAGCTGCTTTGTAAAGTCTTAAGGATGAGAATCTCGAGTGCCACAGAAAGTGGACAATTTTGTTCCACGGCAGAGATCTCCAGGTACCGCCACTATTGTTCCGTTTCATTAGCCTCTGGAATGACACCGTACCTTCATAGCCCTTACACGGTATTGTCATTGTTACATTTTATTTGATCCTTCAGTGCACTGGCTGGACCTTTTCCTATAAAACCCAAGGATATCTGGCACATCGTGGGCACTCGGGAAACGTGCACGAACGAGGCAGGGTGAGAGCACTTTTGTGAAAAATGCTACACCAAGAACAACTCCGTGTAAGCTTACAAAACACGGAGGTCAAGGTAGTGCCAAGGTGGCAGCCCTCCCAGACCTCCCTGGCATGAAAAGAAATTGAATTTATTTCTCCACCACATCAATAGTTCGTGCAATTTTGCACAGAAGACTCCTTCCGCGAAGGAAAAATACTGGGCATCATCAACTCCTAGAAGCCTTCCGTCCATAGGACTGGTGTTCCCGGACTTGTCGTCCTGTGTGGACGGGTCATACACGCTGTTGGGGGATTTAGCTTAAAAGTACAGCAATCGTGACGGTGACAGATGATCAGAGCCCAGACCTGCAACTTCACCGTGTGTCAAGCTCGATGTGAGGCTTCACCTAGTTCACTGCTCACGACAGGCGAAGGGGTGGGGAAGATGAAGCCCACTCACAGACGAGGACGCTCAGAGAGCTCAAGGCGCTAGCCCCAGATCACAAAGCCAATCGCGGCAGAGCGGGGGCTCCACCCCTACCCAGCACGCACTTGGTGCATGGTGGCTGATGCTAATTGGCGGAGCATTTTTTCCCAAGGGGGCCGGCCCTATCCCTCAACATCCGGGAGCTGTGGAATCCCAGGGGTGCTCTGAACTCAGAAAGTCAACTAGCTGAGGGCTTCAGCGGTCCAGCGTGACCCCTGACCCCACCAGCCTGCCCAACCCTGCGGGGCTGCGCATCTTACCTCTTCTCGGCCCATTCTATGATCGGGTCCCACTCGTTCTTTTGCAGTTCCACTAATGTCGCTGGCTCTTCCACCCTGTAGCTAATTCATTGCAAAAATCACCTTCGTTAATAAAAAAAGGTATAATTCCTTCATTCAGTGACTGACAATGGAAAAACGTAAAACGGAAGAGCAAAAAAAAAAACAAAACAAAACTTCTCAACTCCCCTCCCCCAGCCCTACAAGTCCTGCCCTAAAGCAGCAGTTCTCAGAGGGTAGTCTCGGGGCCAGCGGCAGGGCTCTCCCGGGAACTTGCTAGAAAGGCCAGTTCCCTGGTCCCACCCCACACCTATGGAAAGCAGAACCTCTGGGGGTGGAGACCAGCAATCCGTGTTTTAACAAGGCCTCCAGGGGATTCTACCGCAGGCTAGAGTTTGAGACCATTGTCCTAAACGTCCCTGTTTCAGAGGCCAAGGCTTGCGGCACTAGGTCAATGCCATTCTAAACACTAATTCTGCACCCCCAGATCCACACCCACCTGACCGTACGATGCTGCGCCAGAGCTCAGTCACTGCACCCCCACCTCCCCAACCCTTCCGAGAGACTGTGCCCCTGGCCACAAACTGCCCATGCGCGTGGCCTGAGCCCGCACGGCTCCGAAGCGGCTGCCGGCTCGGGGGACCCACGCCACCTGATGCCAGGCTCTCCCACTTGTTTCAACCAAGAGACACAGAAACGGGAGCCAGCTGTGGGGGGCTGAGGGGCCAGGCCCCAGGGGACGGGAAGACGAGTGGGCACCGTGGAAAGCCACAGTGCGGCGTGAGCAGAAGGCACAAGAGCGATCGTGAGTGTTCAGGAGAATGGGCGGCAAATCAAGATTCTAGAGCATCTGGGCCCACAGACACGTGCTGCTCAACCACTTCTGCTGTTTCTTGAAATTTCCTTCGACACCACTGACCAGTTAGCTAATGAACCCAGACACGAGAGGAGAAATCCTAAGTGGAGGCAGCCAGCTCCTGACATCAACAACCAACCATCCCCGCGTCCAAGCGGACAACTGACGACAACGATGCCGACGTGAGAATGGGCGGAGGTCCAGGATCAGAGGCCCCACTGGGGTTTGAAAAGTGACCCCCTTGGTCCTGGAGCCTGCAAATGCTGCATATGCTACCTCCCACCCCACCCCACCCCACCCCCGGCGCAGACCCAGAGACAGCTGCCAGGCTGCAGGAGAGGAGTGCCCGGCACTCTGACACGGTGGCAGCCGGAGCAGCCTTCCCTCCCAGGGACCCGCAGGGCAGCTGAGTGGTAACGTCAAGCAGACCGCCTCCCCGCCTTGGGAGATAAACGAAAAGGGTCTGCCTCTTCTTCCGCTGATAACGGTCTGGGCAAATGAGGCAAACAGCCCAGGGGACCCACTCAGTCGCAGGGGAATGCCATCTAAATGTCAATTACCAGATGGTGTCGGTGTCCAGAAACTTCACAGCCGCCCGGATCAGCTGGTCCTTGTTCCGCTGGGTAGGGTTGTCTAAAGACGTGTTGCACAATGTGGTCTGAAGTGAGAGGCAAGAGGCCCCGTCACCGCCGCTGGGCCCAGGCAAACGCACTGCGCTCCAGAGAGAGAATGCCTCCGACCCACAGCAACACGGAGAACCCAGACAGCACCACCCAGGGAGTGCCGGAGCCAAACGGAAGCCCTCGACCCCCGGTATCTCCACAGCCTCAGCTGTAGCCCGTCTACTGAGCCCCTGCGACAGCCAGGCTCCGTGCCAAACCTGGTGTGTGGCAGTCTGTGGGCCCAGGGGAATCTCACAGTCACCCGAGTAACGAACCTCCCCCCGGTCTCATGCTCTCCACGACCAGGCTCTGCTGTATTTCACTGAAGCCTCAAGACACCCTTTGAAGTAGGTACCATTATTACAAGCATTTCAGAGATGCAGAAACTGAGGCCTAGGGGCTCAGTCGCTAGATCTCAGATCTGACCGAGAAGCTCCCAGCTGGCTCCCTGATCACCTTAGGAAGCAGGGCGACAAATGAGCCAAACCAGAAGCAGGGTGACTTCTCCAGCGAGGTTGCTTAGGTACTGGGACAATTAGCCTGTAGCCGTGTCACCCTTATTTCCTGACAGCCAAAGGAGATGGCCAGCCCCGCTGCAAGCTGTGAAGATGCCGAGGACGCCCGCCTGGGTCTGCATGTCAAGGCCAAGCATGGGAATGACCAGGACGAAAGCACTGGTCCCAGTGTTGACTGAGCGCTCGCTCTGGGCCAGGAACCACGCCAAAGACGTTCCAGCATCACATCATCCCATCCTGACCGCCGTGCTCACCTTTCGCTGAGGGGGACCACGGGGCTGAGACGGGGCAGTAGCTTGCCCAAGGTGACGGTCTGGAAGCCTCAGAGTTTAGCCAGCCCCTGCCCCAGTCTGCTCTCGCGCCGCAGCGAGCCACCCCTGTGTGGAGGGAGGGCTAACTGCAAGGGGAGCTGCCTCGCCTCACCCACCTGGCCCCGTGCGTCCCTGCTCTCCACCAATGCTGAGCGCCGACTGGGCCTCCAGCTAGGGGCTGGCTACGCACTCGTGAGACACAGATGGCCCTGCCCTTCTGTGCTCACGAGGTGGGAGAAGACACAGACTCTGAGCACGCAAACCTCAAATGGACAATTATCAACCGCTTACGTGCTGGCAGAAGAAACGAACAGGTGGCGTGACAGAAAATAAGAGCGCTGGGCAGCCAGGGAAGGTGAGACCAGGAGAGGAACCAGCCATCCAGTACGGCGTTCTGAGCAGGGGAACCACAGGGGGCCGGGTGGGGAATGGCAGCACGTTCAAGGAGGCTAGTACGGCAGGAGTCCGCCCCCGAGGGCCTTATCCGAATTTGGAAAGGAGTCTAGATTTTTGCCAGGTACCCTAGGAAGCCAGCCGTGGGCATCGGGGGCAGAGGTTCGGGAACTTGTTACCAGATGCATGGTGTAGAACTTGATGGTGTCCTGCTGGGAGTCCCATTCAGTGGCCACTGCGATGGCCAGGGCCTCGCTGGGGACAGTGAAGAGCTTGGCTTGGGGAGTTTTCAGCTTCCTGTGGTCCAGGTTTATCTCAAAGCCACCTTGAAAGATCAAATGAAAACCTCTCAGGGATTGTTAAGTGGAATCGAGTGACCATTCCTATATTTAGCTTCTTGAATCAGTGCAGACAAAGCCAACCATGAGTCCCTTCGCGGAGGGCTTACAGAAACCCAGCCAACAAAAGCACGAAGGGTAATCTCACCGCTGAAACCGGCTAGAGATGAAAAATGTTTCTACCCATTCACAGAAAGAAAAAAAAAAAGAAAAAGAGACAGTCAAAATTTCAGACACTCACCTTCACCCTGTGTGATGCTGACATTCTGATAAAATCTCTTCCTTTCTGTAAAAGAGATTTTTCAAAAAGGCGGTTTAAAATAACACTGAGACAGCTCAGGAAGTGACAAGACCAGCTTGTGTCGTTACCGCTAATGCTGATTGATTGGCTCGGTTTTCACATCACTATTCTGGGTCTGCCCTACTCCACGCGGCATCATCAACGGCTCCTGATTAAAGCTCGGGGGAGAAGGGCACTCACTCTCCAGGGATGAGGGAGGGACGCGACACACTGGTCATGCCCCTGCCGGCCCCCGAGCCCAGGGACAGTCTGATCGCAAAGCATCTCGAAGCCGCAGACTACCTGACGCGAAAGATTTTTCTAGCACCTTCTGCTTTAACTTCTATGCAGGCTCCCCGCCCCCACACCCCCCCACCAGCGCTGCCCCCATGCAGAAGAATGTGTCCCAGTCCGAAGATGGTGTCTGAATGTGATAAAGCCAGAGACCTATTTTGGGCAAGAGTCTGCTGCCTCTAAGACAGCGAGAGAGGAAAGCCGGTGGGGACATGCGTGTGCACGTGTGTTCCACACAGGAAGTGAAGAGAGATCCCAGGACCATCCTCGTCCTCTCTATCCAATTAATTAACCTGATTAACCAGCATGCCTGCGTATTCAACAGGCACTCCAAACATTTCCTTTAAGAAAGGGAAAAATATGCGGCTTGTGATATCTGAAAATAACTTGAATAAAACCTTCTATGAAAATGTAAGCAAATCCCCACTGTTCTACTTGGAGGGCTTGAAACTAAGTGTCTCCCAAAGAATTATGCAGATTCCTTTTACTAATAAAGAACAAAGAGGTCAGATTTTGGAAGCTAAAAATCGTAACCCAGCCGTAACATTTGTGATAAACACAAAACCTTGCCTCCTTCGCTTGTTCGTTCCGTCACAAAATCACTGGGTCCTAAGAGCCTTCAGCGTCCCTGACTGAAGTTATGTGTCGGAAATACTGATGGAAAATGGGGAGGGGGAGGAGATTCATTCGTTTTTAATGCTTTAGAAAAAAAGCCCCAAAGAACAAAAATCACATTTAAGTTAAAATTAATTCAAACAGATGATGAAAATCAGGAGAACTTCATTTGTGCCGGGGGGGAGGGATGGTGGAGGGAGGGTGTCTGGCCTCCAAACGTGGTGTTTTTAGGTCTTCCAGATCACGCCAGTTTTTTTCATCAGTCTCATGCTCTTTCACCGATGCTTTCCCGAAAAGGGCCCCAAATTGCATTTCCACAGCTGTGCTCTACTCAGAGAAGGCCCGAACTGCTTTCCGACAAAAAAAAAAAAATTGAGTGTCTACCCTGTGCCAGGTACCATTCTAGGTACGTGGGATCAAGCAATGAATAAAAGTGACAAAAATTGCTGTCTTTACGGAGCGTCGATACTTAAGAGAAAAAAAAAGTGATAGGATCTGGGCACCGAGATGATGCTGTATTTTTATGGCAGGAGTTACCACCTTTGTTTGAAATCGTAATAGAGATTCTCTCACGCATTTGACACCAAAGTGGAAAGCTTACGCCGGCCTGGTGCTTCCGAATGCTCTGGGTTCACATGCCATCCGGTCGCGTTCAGATGGTGGATGAGACGCGAATCTGGAGGCCTCCTGGCGTAGGTCTGGAGGCCTGGACTGAGGCACCTGGACCACATCCAGCATGTTCTCGGGTGCCTGAGCTGGGCAACGTGTCCACAGCCAGACCAGGCAGGAAGTGGGAAGAGCTGTGAAAGCTGACTCACCATCGCTGGGGGAAGATCTGCCCCCATCAGCAGGAAGTGCCAGGGGAGAGCATTCTAGCACGTGGCTCGACACAGCCCTGGGAGATGGGCCCGAGAGACCTGGACTCGGGGCAGAAACTGACAGCTCGGGCTGAACCTATAGGTAGCAGGACAGTGAGGTTTCCCACGAGGGAAGTCTTTTTTTTCCCCTCTGCTTTGCTGGTCAGGCCTTGCCTTCTCCGTCCTGGCCGGGTCCCCCTCTGTGCCTGATTAAGAGGAAAAAATCAGAAGGGAGTGGGAAGGATAGAAGGGCAAGGATCGGTCAACCAAAACTGCTCAAAAGGCAAAGGGGCACAAAGGCTGCCGGGCCTCTGCAGAGGGCAGGCACCCCTGTGCGGCGTTTCGGACAGGTGCTCTCCTGAATGCAGCCGATACACGGAGGGGCAGACTCTAGCCTTGGAACAAACTTCGCTGAGTCCTGGGGATCCGAATCAAAGCTCACCCCTGCCCTCGGGACACTTGATGTCTACTGCAAAGCTGAACGCTAAACCAGCCGAAGTCCGAGGCTCACTGGAGACACACGCCAGGAGAGCCTAATCTCAGGGCGCCTGGGTGGCTCAGATGGTTAAGCATCTGCCTGCGGCTCAGGTCATGATCCCAGGGTCCTGGGATCAAGCCCTGCGTTGGGTGCCCTGCTCAGCGGGGAGCCTGTTTCTCCCTCTCCCTCTGCTGTTCTCCCCACTTGTGCTCTCTCGCTCTCTCTGTCAAATAAATAAATAAAATCTTCAAAGGGGGGGGCTGTGTGGAAGGCGTTTCTAGCAGAAGAAACAGCTTATGCTGAAGGTCCTCAGCCTCACGAGAGCATGAGAGTTTGGAGAACTAAAACCATGGTCGAAAGACGAGACTGTAGCTATCTTGCAGAGCATGGTTAGAGAGGCCCAGAGAGGGTGGTGGGGGCCAGATCCGGGGGAGGGGGCTGGGTAGATCACAGTATGAAGGCAGAGGCAGCCAAGTTAGGGGTCCACATAGGCAAACAAGGCCAAGATCTGGAAAACTCATTTGGTGGCATCCATGGCCCCCAACAATGGTCTTCACCTGGACCCTCAGAGGCCTTGAGTCACATAAGATAAATCATCAGACCAGGAACCTTGAAGCACCCATGTTCTCAGTGAGCACGGGGCTAGCTGACAGCAACAGGAACCTCATCTTTAAAGATGAAATTAACAGCCTAGCCTTGTGGGCTCACACAGAACTCGGGTCTATCCCGAGTATGAATCGCTCCCTTTACAGAACAGCTGTTTCAGTGGCAAAAACACAGTCGGTTACTTTTAGGTGTGGACTATGCAGACACGAAGAAAAGGTACGTGAGAAAGTGCTGGATGTTAAAAGCTGGCTGCAAGAAAACAGGCTACTGAAGCAGAGAACAATTTTAAAAACCCACTCACGTGATGAGTGCTGACTTGGAAATTAATGTCCATCAGGTCCCTTTTTCCTATGAGGTCATTTCAATCCATATAAAGAAACAGGGTGTTTTCTGTGTCACTTCCCTTCCATTCCTCCTCCTGCCCCAGGCTTCACAGACCAGTGAGTGATCTTCCTATCAGCCTCAATTTTCGCTTGGCCTTTGCTTTGGAAAGACTCAAAGCCTCAGAACTACGACTCCCACAGTGCACCAAGAACAGAGGAAGTGCCCTCTCCCAGCGGACTCAACACATTTATCTTTTTAAACAGTGCCATCTGGTGGGCCTTAAGCCTTTAAGCTACATTTGACTTAGGGCATCCCTCTATCCATAATCCTACGGCGGCTCCAACCGTTTTCAGGTGTCAGAATTCTCCAAACCAACTGTTTAAGAACTCTTACAATGATAAAAAGACAACCCAATTAAAAACTGGTCAAAGAATCTGAATGCAGATTTCTCCAAAGAAAATATACAAAATAAGCACATGAAAAGATGCTGGATGTCATCATCATCAGGGAAATGCAAAACAAAACCAGGAGAAACTACTTCACACCCACTAGGACGGCTATAATTAAAAAAAAAAAAAAAAAAGATAATAACTAGAGTTGGCAAGGATGTGGACAAAGTGGAACCTTCATACACTGCTGGGGAAAATGTAAACTGGAAAAGTGTAGCAGTTAAACCTTGGAAAAGTGTGGCAGTTCCTCAAAAAGTCAAACAGTTGCCATGTGACTAGCAATTCTACTCTTAGATATCTATCTATGAGAAATAAAAACATATGCCCAAACAAAAACCATAAACAAAAAAAAAACATATGCCCACATAAAAACTTGTACACAAGTGTTTATAGCAGCATTCGGAATAGCCGAAAGAGGGAAACAACCCAAATGGGTTCATCAATGGATGAATGAATAAATAAGATGTGATACAGCCACACAATAGAATATTACTGAGCTATGAAAAACAGTGGAGTACTGATACATGGATAAACCTTGAAAACAGACTCAATGTAAAAAAGCCAGCCAGACAGGGGCACCTGGGTGGCTCAGTCCGTTGAGCGTCTGCCTTCAGCTCAGGTCGTGATCCCGGGGTCCTGGGATCAAGCCCCACGTCAGGCTCCCTGCTGGGTGGGGAGTCTGCTTCTCCCTCTCCCTCTGCTGCTCCCCCTGCTTGTGCTCGCTCACTCTCTCTGTCAAATAAATGAATAAAATCTTTAAAAAAAAAAAAAAGCCAGCCAGACAAGACCACATTCCATTTATGAAACGTCCAAACTAGGGAAATCTATAGAGCCAGAACATAAAATGGTGGTTGTCTAGGGCCAGAGGGATAGGGAGGGAAGAAGGTGATAGCCAAAGGGTAGAAGGCTTCTTTTGGGGTGACAAAAGTGTTCTAGAACTGTGGTGATGGTTGTACAACTCGGTGAGTATACTAAAAACCACTGAATTATACATTTTAAACGAGTGAATTATAACTGAATTGAATCTCAATAAAGCTGTTAAAAAATTCTTCAGAGCAAATGCATCTGCCATAGCAATTAATGTAAATGAGCTAAATAACTAAACACAGTTTTTCCCGAATTGCTCTAGCATCCTGAGGAGGGGTTGGCCAACTTTTTCCATAAAGAACCAGAGTAAATATTTTAGGCTGGGCAGGCCATATGGTCTCTGTTGCAACTAGTCAACTCAGTACTTAAAGTAGCCTTAGATTATATGAAAATGAAGGAGCATGGCTGTGTTCCAATAAAACTTTATTTACAAAAACGGGTGGCAGGCTGGGCTTTATCTACAGAATCTCCCTCAACCCAACGCAACCACTCTATGAAGACAGGCCAAGTAATGCCTCTGAGGTGGTAGAGACTCTGGGAAGCTAAGTGACTTGTCCAGGTGACAATCCGAAAACAGAGGAGACAAGACTTCCAGCCTTGACTTCACTGGGTGTTGCACTCAGCCAGACATGCAGCCTCCCCAGAACACCTTCCCCTCTAAACAGCTGATGGATCTCTGACAGCTGGTACACAGGGGGACCACCGCATACCCTCACACAGGCCTCCTTGCTGCAAAATCTCCTCTAACACCCCGGTGACCCTTTCCCAAACCCCTCCTCTCCTGACAACCTTCGGTGGCATGGCCATTCCCAAGGAGCCACGCTCAATCTGCTCGCATGAGTCTTCACGGAGAAGGCCCCCACTTGGGTTGAACAGTCCACCATTCCTACGGCTCACAGAATCTCGAAGCGGTAACGTCTTTGCAGTGCACTCTCAGGCCTGGTTTCATGTCCCTCTCTCGCACGGGCTTCATGCTTTCACTCCTATTCTCTTTCATGTCTGACTACGTACCATGTGCCAGCTGCTCCCAAGAGCCTGAACTAGTAAAGTGTGCAGCAGAAGGGAAGAGATGGTAGATGGCGTGCCACCATAATGCGAAGTGGCACCCACTAAACCAAGTGAACGATCTGCCTGTGCCCATTTCAGTGAACTCCTGTACGTGTCCCCTTCGCTCGTGTTGTCCTTTCCCAGGATGCTGTAAAGGAAACTCTCCTTTTCCTTTACACATTCACACACTCTCTGTTCCCCATGTGTGGGGATTTTGTCACCAATCAACTCTGTAACATCAGCTGGGTGTCCTACAATTCAGTGAAGTTCTGACACAATCTGCCTGGAGATAGCATTGGATCCCACAAGGTAAGGGCTCAGACCCACAAGACTGCATTCCCTGCTCCCTTCAGATGCCAACCGCAAGCCCAGGTTGTCTCCTATGCTTCCGACCGCTGGCTATAAATCAGAGGTTCCCAGGGCCCCTCCTCAGGTTTGATGAATTTGCCAGAGCAGCTCACAGAACTCGGATAAAGATTTAATTTACGAGATTACCAGCTCATTGTCAAAGGATGTAACTCAGATCAGCCACATGAAGAGATGTGCAGGGCAACGTCTAGGGGAAATGGTGTGGAGCTTCCGTGCCTTCTCTGGGCATGCTACTCTTCCAGCATCTCCAAGTGTTCACCACCCCTGAAGCCCTCTGAACCCCACAGTTCAGGGATTTTATGGAGGCTTCATTATACGGGCACGACTGATTAAATCACAGGCCATTAGCAAGCAATCGATCTCTCCAGCCCTTCTCCCCTCCCCAGAGGTCAGGGGGTGGGACTGAAAGTACCAAACCTCTAATCTTGCGGTTGTTTCCCCTGGCAACCAGCCCCCATCCTTAGGTGCTTTCCAAAAGCCACCTCATTAACATAACCTCAGGTGTGGCTGAAAGGGGCTTATGAATAAGAAAGTCCTTTCAACTTTATATCTCTGGAGCTATCTTAGGACAAAAGACCAAATATTATAACACAAGCCTCTTCCATAGCTCTTATTGCTTAGTAAATTACAAGGGTTTTACGAGATGTGTGTCAGGAACTGAAGGGAGACCAAATATACACAAGTTGACCCTTGAGCAACGTGGATTGGAACTGCACAGGTCCACTTACACCTGCATTTTTTTTACAGTATAGTAAATGTTATTTTCTCTTCCTCCTGATCTCTTCCTTATGATTCTAATTTTCTAAATAACATTTTCTTGTATCTACTTACTTTAAGAATACTGACTATAAAACATGACATACAAAATGTGTTACTTGACTGGTATCGGTAATGCTTCTGGTCAACAGTAGGTTATTAGTAATTAAGTTTTGGGGGAGTCAAAAGTTATATGTGAATTTTCGATGGTGGAGAGTGGCAGTGGCGCCCCTAACCCTTGCGTTGTTTGAAGAGTCAACTGTATATTTCTTCTTCTAATTCACAGTATCACAAATGCCCTTCCTTCTTTCTCTTTACTGGTTCTTTATGGCCACTTTCAGGCCCTTCAGCTTGGACCCTGACTGGCGAAACGTCAGCTCCTTGCTGCATCCAGCTCTCTCCCCCGTTTGTATAAAATTACGAAACTTAACACAAGGACCCTCAGAGGCAACCTAGTCCTTCAACTCACGGAGGAAAATGAGGCCCAAAGGAAGCAGTCCGGCGCCCACGATCACACAGCACCTCAGAGCTTCAGCCGGCATTAGACCCAGATCTGTATTTCTGCCACAATGTCAAACCACCTGTAGAGTTCTAGATTTTCCAAAGTAAGAAGTGTTACAGCAAGGTCCCTCCCAGCCTGCTGTCACCTGTTGTTCTGACCACCCAACACTGTTCCTCCTCCTCTCCACTGAACTCCAACTCCTCTGTTAAGCTCAGCTGAAATGTCCTTTCTTCCAAGACCCTTTCCAGACCCTCAAAACCCCCAAGAAGGGAATAGGTGCTTCTTTATGTTCTCACAGCTTTGTATTTCCCTTATCACAGGATATTATACACTGTTGTTTAATGAGACTATTACAACCTGCAGCGATCAATAATGACAGTGATCATTAGGTAGGACCACGCCTGCCTTGAAGACCACCATGCCTCCAGTGCTCAGCACAGAAAAGCTAACTGAATGAAGAGTGTTACTACTCTTCACTCATTTAAGGGAGTCACTCCCACTCTTACTCTAAAACGTCCCCCCAGAATCGGGGAAAGAGTCACTACCTTTCTCTCCTGACTGATAAGGAGAGAAAGGAGGCACCAGGGTCAACTCCTTAGCAGAAACGGCAAGGATTGTGGTCGGACAATGGGAGGGAGGGCCAGGAAACCTGCAGAGAAATTAGCCAGGATGGAAGACTGAATGCCCACTGAATGCCCCGGTTCCAGGACCCTTCTGTGCCTAGCTAAAGGGACACATAAAAAGGCCGACCGTCGCCCTCCACAGACCTCTGAGTCCACTCTGTGACCTTGGTGTAGTCCTGATCAAGAACCCGAATTTCCCTGTCTGAGAACAAGAATGCCATCTGCCTTCCTTATCAGAAAAGAAAACCATAAGCTTTAAGAAAAGCTGCACGAGCCAAATGGCAACTACTGTCTCAGGCAGCGACGCGCCGGGTGGTCTGCCCTTGCCTGGGCTTCTATTTTCCCCGATCGGTAGCAGGACCCGATTGAACTGCGTAACCTTACGAGCCTGAGCCCTGCCTCGGTTACCCCGCCCTGCACAGCCGAACCCCTCAGCCCACCTTAGCCCGACTCGGGCCCTGGCCAAAAGAGAATGTGCCCCGGGTTCCCTCACCTGTCGGGGGCGCGTAGGCCCGGGCAGGGGTCAGGGGGTTTGGCCCCGGCCCCACGGAGGCGGTGAGGGCACCGCGGGGTGGGTTCAGGAAGCGGCGCCCGGCGTGCCGCAGCCGGAGGAAGCTCCTCCACATCGCGCCCGAAAGCCTGGGAGGACGACCGGCGCGAAACCTGAGAGCAGGAAACAGCGAAGGGATCCCCAAAGCCGCACGCTCGGGCTGTACGGAAACCTCTCACCACCTCCCCAGAGCCCTTATCCGCCCCTGGACGCCGCCATCTTCCGCATGACACCAGCGGCGCGCCGTCGCTCCTGCGCGCCTCCTGCGCACACCCCCAGTCAATCAGCATCACAAACGCACCTCGCCCCGCCCCCTCCACGCCGCGCCTCGGGAAGAAGACTACAAGTCCCAGAGGGCCCCTCGCGCACCCCGCCACGTGTTTTCTCCGCCCGCCAATGGGTGGAAGCGCCGCGTGAGCCTGTTCCCGCCCCCCCGGCGCGCCTGAGCCAATCGAAAGGGTGGTGTGTGTGCGAGGGCAAGTGGGGAGGGGGACTCAGCTCAGGACAGGGAGGCCCTGCTCGCAGGTCCCGGGGTCCCGGTGGCAGCCGGAGCGCTTGGTCCGCAGGCAGCGGGCGGGTGGTCCCCCCTCCGCCCCCACCCCGCGCGTGCGCGCCCCGGCCCCTCCCTCCCTGCCACCCCCCTCGGCTCCCGCGCGGCGGCGGCGGTTCCTCTCCCCCTCCCCCCAGCCCTGGCTCCGGGGGACCCCGCGATGCCGGTCCGTACCGAGTGTCCCCCGCCGGCCGGTGCCTCGGCCGCCTCCGCGGCCTCGCTCATCCCGCCGCCGCCCATCAACACCCAGCAGCCCGGCGTGGCCACCAGCCTGCTCTACAGCGGCTCCAAGTTCCGCGGCCACCAGAAGAGCAAGGGGAACTCGTACGACGTAGAGGTGGTGCTGCAGGTGAGCGCCGGGCCGGGCCGGGCCGGGGCCCGAGGGCCTCCTCGCGGCGCTCACGGGCCGTGCCCGCCCCCGGCTCCTCGAGCCCGCAGCCGCGGACCAGGCCCTCGCCGCCGGGCCTCCTGCACCAGGCGCTTCACCCCCCGGGACCTGCCCAGCTGGTGTCTCACACTCTCCAAGCCCCAACCCTGACCTGCCCCTCACACCGGAGCCTGTCGTGAGCAGCTCCTGGCAGACCCTGAACACTCTCCCAGACTCGAAGCCCGTGACCGGCCTGCCTGGGATCCGGAAGCCCCCGTGACTGGCTACCCTCAGACCTGAGTCCTTCCTCCCCAGGACCTGTCGCCCTGAGATCAGCCCTCCCTCCAGTCCCTCTCAGACCCTGAAGAACTCTCCATTGGTTTCTCCTGACTCGGGACCCTACCCGTGGCTGGGCCCATGTCAAATTATCCCAGATCTGAGACAGCCCTCCTCCCCTCCCCTTTCCTTACTCCCAGGGATCCTCAAACCCTGGGGCCCTCCTCCCGGGATTTCTTCCTTGGGAGAGCCTAGTTCGTCCTCTCTGACCTGGGAGCACACTCCCTCCATTAGCCCCTGAGCCCTGAGAGCCCCCCAACCCACAACTGATTCCTAGCCTGTGGTACTTACTCCTTCAAGACCAGGCACTCACATGCCGGGTGCTGCTGGGTGGAGCTCCTCCCAGTCTGTTGGGATCTTGCCTCCTGGCCCCTCTCCCCCCTCCCACTGCCTGAGGCTCTTCCTGCGGCAGCACCCAGTTGCCCCCAGCCCCAGGCCTCCTGCTCTAGGCTTTTCACGCTCCCTTCCTCCCTTCTCTGGCCACCTCCAGCCCTCTCCCAGTCTCCCCTGCCTCTCTACCCATACCTCCCCAACCTATACCTTCATCGTCCTCCTCCTTGGCTCCAGGGGACCCTCCTCCTGTGTTTTTAACTTTTATCTACACAGCCAGGGCTTCCTCCCAGTTTCTGATACCCATGTGCTGGGAAATCGAACTCACCCAGTATTATCTCTCACATGGTATTTCCTTGCTGTCTGTGTACCTCCCCGCCCCCCACCCCCTATTTGACCTGGATTTCTAAGTACCTGCTGCCAGCCCCTGATAGCTTTGGAGCTGCCGCTTTACCTACTCTGGCTCTTTTCTGCACCTCACCCCTCTCATGCAAATAGTAACACACTTGACATTTTTTGCCCAGCCAGAGATCAACAGTAGTTCATACTCCTTTTTCTCTCCCTTCCCTGAAGACCGTTCTAGTGTAGCTACCCTTGCCTGCCTCGGGACCCACTGTCCTCCTCCCTTTGCCCCTTTTCTCCTTAGCCTGATGCCCCACCTCCTAGGCTGTTCCCTAAAGTCCGCCCCCATCTACCCCCTGGAAAGGCCTTACAGAAACTCTGAGGACCTAGTGGGCCACCTTACCACTCCCATGTGTGAAGACAGAAACTAAGACGTGTCTGCCTTATGTGCCCTTGGCACTTTAGAAATACTCAATCTTGAACAGCCTCTCTTCTGAGCAAGTAGGTCTCCCACCCAAAAGACAATGGGGGTGCATTTTCTTTCTGCTAACAGTAGAACATCATTGGCTGCTTTTTTCTTACTGTTTTGGGGGAATCAATAGTTTCATCTTTTTTCGATTGGAAAAACTGCATCTTCCTGTTAATTCTATCTTTGGTCTATAAACTTAACTTTCTCTCATGAGCCATGGTATTTATTATAACTGGAAAATTGTTGTGACTGATTCGTTCAGGCTTCATAATTATATGCCTAATGTGGTGATCCCTCTTTTTTGCTTAAAATGTGAGAATTTAGTATGAAGGTAAAGACTTTCTTTTTTCTTTCTTTTTTGGGGGCAACTTCATAAAATTCTGGCAGTGAGATCCTTGGTGTGGGTCATGTTTGGAATGATCTCCAGTTTGTGTCCATTGTTTAATTTGGTGGTTTCTGATGCGGTAGGGGACTGCTGGCAGGGTCACTCAGTGTCAAAGAGAAGTTGTCTTTGGTTTCTTCAACTCCCCCCTTCTGTCATTGGTGTGTTGTTTCTGATGTCCTGTCAGGTGCCCATTTCCTTGTGAACCAGTAGAAGTGGTGGTTGACTTGGTGCAGGACTGAGTGGTCTCAGGGCAGCCCAGAGCAGAAACCCGGCAGAAACTTCAGTAGGATGTCTGGTGGTGGGAGCCGTGGTCATGCCCAGGAATGCTGCCCTACATCTGGATTGGTGACCTGCTTGCCCATCATTGAGACAGTCAGTGGCATGTGAATTGCCCCATCATCGCCCTGGTTTTTCAGCCAGGACCAGTTTCTTGGACTCAGCCTTCTTAGAATATACCGTGCAGTTCACCCCCTGAATGTGTACAAGTCAGTATAGTCACAGAGTTGGGTAAGCATCGCTGCAATCTAATTTTAGCACCCTTTCATCACCCCAGAGAGAAACCCCACCCCTTCGCCATCACCCCTCTCCAACTCCAGGCAACCACTCATTTTATTTTCCCTAAGATTTGCTTATTCTGGCCACTTCATATACATGCAGTCATACGACCTGTGACCTTTCGTGTCTAGCTTCTGTCGCCGAGCGTCATGTTTCCAAGGTTTGCCCACGTCATAACATGTGGCCATGCTTCGTTATTTTTTACCGTTGCACAGTGATCCGTTGTATGGATACGCAGCAGTTCCTTGGTCCCTTGAGCAGTTGGTGACTATTTGGGTGGTTTCCCCTTTGGGGCTGTTGTGAGTCCCAATGCCGTGAACATTCCCGTCTGAGTTTTGCTGTGGACACGTCTTCATTCCTTCTGGGTAGATACCTGGGAGTGGAATGCTGGGTCCTCAGGCAACTCTTATGCTTACCATTTTGAGGAACTGCCAGACTGATTTCCAAAGCGCCTACCCCATTTTTCATTCCCACCAACAGCATATGAGGGTCCAGTTTCTCCACAACCTTGTTGACACTTGCAACTTATTGCCTATCTTTTTGATTGCAGCCGTGCTAGTGGGTGTGAAGTGGTATCTCATTGTGGTTTTGATTGGAATCTCCTTGATGACTGATGGTGTTGCACGTCTTTTCGTGGGCTTTCCGAAATTCTTTCTTTCTCTTTCTTTCTTTCTTTCTTTCTTTCTTTCTTCTTTCTTTCTCTTTCTTTTTCTTTCTTTCTTCTTTCTTTCTTTCTTTCTTTCTCTCTCTCTCTCTCTCTCTTCTTTCATTCATGCATTCATTCATTCATTCATTCCAGTTTTAGAGAGTTCCCCAAGCCTTTGTGAGATTCCAGCTGGGTTTTCCTTGTTGCTGTTGTTACTGTAACTACTCTGTTTCTCCTCTGCTGTCCAAGGAGCCAAGACCGAAGTGAAGGCCAGGGTCACAGTGAAGGGGTACTAGAAAGAGCAGCTGTTGGACACAACTGTGCTGTGAGACTTTCTTGCTAAACATTTGCCTTGTTATCTTTCTCGTCGAGATGCTGGCCTGGCGTTGGGTTCAGGTTCTCTGCCTTGTAGTGTATTTGAGTTCACCAGCCGTCATCGAGATGAGTTGGGGCAGAACGGGAGAGAGACAAGGTTGAACGGAGGCCAAACTGAAATTCTGATTCTTGAGCATGTGATAATCCGTGCAAAGTGTCAGCCAACTTCCAGTTCAGTTTTTAATCTTATTAGCAGGTATCCTGGCCACCTGATACCCTTTCCAGCAGCTGTGAAACCCCAAACTATATTGAATTCAGTGAGAATTGCATACGTGAAATTTAAGGCCTCGGGTTAGAGCTCTGTGTCCTGTAAAAAAAGTTCTTTGCTGAACCATGTTATTGCAGACCAGCCCCTTTAGATCCCGTCCAACGCCAAGGCCGGCAGATGAGGATATTTTCAATGCTTTGGCAGTTTTTACGTGTACTGCCTTTGTCACCAGCACCAAACTGTGGGAACGGGCTTCATTGAAGTCCGTTGGCTTTGGTGCTGACCTCATCTGGCTGACTGTGCTCATTACACTTTTTAAGGATTCCCTGACTATCTGATTGATGGTGTAAATGAAAGTAGTTAAGTCCCCAAATGTGATAAATACCACAAAACTTTCTTAGTTGCTTAAAACAAGCCCTCACGTAACATTAAAATCTCAACGTGCCGCAGTAGCATTGTACTTGGGTTTGCTTTCTTTCCGGGGGTCTACTTTGTAAGGGAGCCCAATTTATCATGAAATCTGAAAATCTGCCTGCTCAGATCGATCTGTGTAGATTTGGGTGAAAGGTGTCCGTGCGGGTGCACTCAGCTGCAAGCAACCATACCCACTTCAAAATAGTTTAAAGAATGAGTGAACCCAGCATCTCCGATTACAAGAAGCTTGGGGGTGGCTTGGTTCCAGATTGGCTCATTCAGGGGCCCCATCTCCCTCCATGTTTCTCCGCTGCCTCCTTGGCATTTCCCGGCCTGTTTGTCCTCATGGTCTCTAGATGGCTGCCAGGGGCCCAGGCGCCGTGTGCAGGTACTGCGTCCGGCAGGGGAAGAAAGAGAGCCTCCTCAAAGCCAGCATCTTTCCCAGAAGCTCCCAGGAGACTGACACAATATCTGATTGGTCAGAACTGGGTCACTCACCCCTAAACCAACGACTCACCAGGCGACAGGGGCACGTGTCTCCCTTGGATCCGTCAGGGCCGACCAAGTCTAGTGGGGCCAGGGTGGGTGCCAGAACAGGCTCTGGGCCCTGGCAGCATGGGAAAGTAGGAAATTGGTTGTTGGGTGGGCATCCTGCAGTGTCTCGGCAACCCATAATTGGTGGATACTCAGCCTCAAAATCTCCCATGCCTGTTACCCCTGTTTATTGAAGCCTCCCAAGTCTTCATCAAGAAACACAAGCGTTCGTCTGTGAAATGGACAGAGTGAACACGTACAGTATATTCCGATCTGGGGTCAGCATTTTGGTTCATCACTGAAACTGTTTGCCAGAGCGGTCTTCATACGATGCCTTTCTTGAAGACGCTGCCCATTCCGTGAAGGACTAACGCAGGGTGTGCTTAGTGTAAATATAGGGGAGGAGTGCACTTCTGAGTCCAGCGGGAGGCCTGTGTTGAGCGGGCTCGCTGTTCCCGAAAGGCACTTCGGTCTCAAGATACTCCGCTGAAGGAGCTTGAGAGGGTCCTGGGATCAGCTTGCTTCGTCTGAACCGGCCTGTGGGCAGGGAGGACTCACGAAGGTCTCAAAGGCCAGTGAGCCCTGGCCGTGCTCGGCGGGCACCAACCTCGAGGCCTCCCTTAGCCCCCCTGGCCTGGGACCGCAGGACGCGTGGTCTCCTGGGGGTTCCTAGTTTGTAACAAGACTATGTGTCCTTTCTTTCCAGCATGTGGACACGGGGAACTCTTACCTTTGTGGATACCTGAAGATAAAAGGCCTTACGGAGGTAAGCACGCCTTCAAATGAATTAGGACTAGACGGTGGGCCGCACATGCGGCATTCTCAGGGTGAAGGGCCAGGAGCCTCGACCCTGAGGCCTGATTAACACGCCCTGAGAAGTGTTGTTGTCGTACTGAACACACAAAGCATGTGGTTTTGATGGGTCCCGTTGGAAAGTGGACGGATGCACAGATCTTTAAACTTGATAAATAAGTCACAATGTTCCCAACACTATTGATTTTCTTTTTAATCCTTTGGTGGAAAGAAAAAATAGAGTAGGAATATGGCTACTCATCATCATAAGTTTAACGGTTTCTGGGATAAGCATTAATCCTTCCAGAACCGAGGTCTTTGGTACCCCTTAAGCCCCTCAGCTCACTGGAACAATGACAGGTGATCATTTAGTCCCCAACCACGAGGAGCTGCTACGGAAATGCAGCGTGTTTTCCTCTCTCGGAACCAACTTTTTAAATCTCAGAACTCCTGGGAATATGGAAAGCAAGAAAGAGCACCCTTTCTTTCCCTGCTAGTGAGTAAACAGGAAGAGGAAGGAGGGGACGGAGCTGGCCGCCTAACTCTTCCATGAGGACCTGGGCCTGACCTGGCTCCCGTGCCCTGTTGGCCTGATCAGCCCTCCCTGTCTCGATGGCCCGGCTCCACGGAGCCGTGGGAAGGGCCGGAGGGACGTCCCTGCTCTGCCCCTTACTGGTGCCAGGAGCTTTCATTTCTCTTTCCTCATCTGTAAAATGAGAATGAAAAATACCCGCTCTGCTACCATTGTGGTGAGCACAGCACAGCATGGAGCATTGTGGAATCACTACGCTGACCCGAAACCCACTCAATGGTGTGCGTCAGCTGGACTTGGATAATAAGTAGAATAGAGGGACGCCTGGGTGGCACAGCGGTTAAGTGTCTGCCTTCGGCTCAGGGCGTGATCCCGGCGTTATGGGATCGAGCCCCACATCAGGCTCCTCTGCTATGAGCCTGCTTCTTCCTCTCCCACTCCCCCTGCTTGTGTTCCCTCTCTCGCTGGCTGTCTCTATCTCTGTCGAAAAAATAAATAAAATCTTAAAAAAAAAAAAAACAAGTAGACTAGACTAGACTAGACTAGAAAAATAAAATAAAATAAAATAAAATAAAATAAAATAAATAAAATAAAATAGATCTGCTCCTTCTACTCCAGGGGCTCGTCCTAGCAGGGAGGAAACAATGTAAGAGCAAGAGGCCGACTCTAACGTGATACAAATTGAGAGATACTAACTAAGGCCCTGAACATCCTCCAGCTTGAAACAATTGTTTCCGTTTCTTTGGTTCACGCTGGTTCTCCCAGTTCTCTGCGAGAAGTTAGAATTTTCTGTGAAGTTTGTTGTTGAGATGAAAAAGGTAACCTGTTCCTCGCCTCTAGAAGCTTACCACAGAGCAGGGGTAGAAAATGGGAGCAGACCGAAGGCTTCCAGCCTTTGAACTTACGGTGGGAAACCTAGATACAGTCCCTGTAAATGAGGTACCTGTGGTACCTAGGACCTCCCCAAATACGGTGGGGGACACACAGAATGTGCTCCGGCCATAGGCAGCCAGACGCGTCTGCTGAGTACAGAACATAAACATGCAGCTTCATGAGGAGACCGGCAGACCGTGTCATGTGGAATGCTACCACTGACCCCAAAACCAGCCTCTCGGGTCATAGGGAGCTGCATGGATCGGCAAGTAGCATGAAGAATCGCGAAACGTCTAGAACTTCTGCGAGGTTTCCGTCAGGAGCAAGTCACCCCAACAGAGGGAAGCGCCCCTGCGTCACAGGCGGCCAGGTTCCCTGAGCAGGGGGTGCTGGCCTGGCCCTTCCCTGGGGCTGGCCTGGGGTGGGGGGGCACTCAGGCTCGTGACCGGAGGGAAGAGACCACCCTCCCGGCCAGTCCTTCCTGCGTGCACACGGAGCGGCCTCACACATGCGTGGCCGCCGCAGACTGGCCTGCTCCTCCAGGAGCCCCGGGCACGGGTATGGCCCTGACTATGGCCCTGACGGCGCGTTCAGTCACAGGAAGGCCGCCGTGGTTCTGAGCTGCCTGGGGCCTGCGCACGCCTCGGGAGTCTTTGAATTTAATCGTTCTTAACCACCTTTTTAGTAGCTGTCCTGAGACAGCTGACCTACCGTACCATCCACCCATTTCAGATGTACAGTTCGTTGACTTTTAGTGCAGTCGCGGCACTGAACAACTGTCTTAGACACTGTTTAAATTCTAAACAGGGGCGTCTGGGTGGCTCAGTCGGTTAAGTGTCTTCTTTCAGCTCAGGTCATGATCTCAGGGCCCTGGGATCCTCAGCGGGGAGCCTGCTTCTCCCTCTCCCTCTGCCTGCCGCTCGCCCTGCTTGTGCTCTCTCTCTCTCCCTCTCGCTTGCTCGCTCTCCTTCAAATAAATAAAGTCTTCAAATTCTAAATCCGATATGTGGTCACTGTCCATAATCCCTGAAATGCCAGAAAAGGTGAGGATGCTCCGGATGACTTTATTACCTGTATTCTAAAATACAGCTGTTCGTTAATAGTTGCGAAAAGATCACATAGGTGGTTCATTTTAATGAAATCACTTAAATGATTGGGTTTTAGCCCAGTCTTCCTCGTGCGTACGATATAGAAAATGAACGTTAAATCGCAGGTCATTTGTCTGTTAGCTACGCCACATTCACAAACGAGCACCGTTTTTAAAAAGGTTATGTGCCTTCTGGAAATGAAATCCCAGAATTGTGAAGAATGTGTGTCAGGTAGCATTTTCTTTGCAATTCTGAGCCAGTCACCAGTGGCGAGAAGGAACATTTCTAGGGAGGCCCCGAGGCTGGCACAGGGCCTAGGAGCCCAGCCTTCGGGGAGTCATGGCCAGGCCCTCCACTCACTCACTAGACAGATTTGGAAGCTTCTGCTCAGGTTGGGCTAGACTTGTCTGAACCAAGGAGATAGGTCCCACTAACCGAACTCACTGAGGCTGATGTATACATAAGAGGGCTCGTTTACTCATTTCTAAAATGAGGTACATGCATGTTCCAGAAGTTCCCTCCGACATAGTAGCCGATTGGGCGTTAATCCCCCAGAAGGTGGGGCTACATGGAAAGGCAGACCCATCACCAGGGAGTTTTTGGTGGGCCTGGAGTCCGTGTGGGGAGTGGTTTGGACAGCTTAAGTGCCCAACAACAGCTAGACCCACTGTAGGAAGCCCTTGCCTGCTTTGGAGGTGGGGGCTTGCTGGCTTCAGCTTTTCCTCTCTCACTTGTTTTCTTGATGTCCCGCCTACAGAGTTTTTCCTTTGGCTCTAAAAATTACCGCCAGTCTGGCTGTTGTCAAGTGCTTGAATTTCCTGGTCCTGCCCTGAGAGATAGTTCATCTTTTTGGTAACTTCTGTACCTCTTGACTCGCATTCATCAGGCAGTATTTATTTCATTTTAATTCTCAGAGCTTGGGGGTATGTTGCAGTCACCCTGATGTATTGCCTGAAACATTTTTAGTGCAGAATCCATTCGTTCGGAAAACTAGCGATTTGAACCATAAGTATTTTCTTTGTATTGCAAGAGGACCACTTTACCGTTTTCTTCTTTTCTCCCTTTTTTGTAGAAGTTTAAAAAAAAGTGTTAAAGCTCAAACCTCAGAAAATCGATACGTATAGCTTTCCATTTAAAATCTCAAGTCAGGGGTGCCTTGGGCGTCTGCCTTCGGCTCAGGTCATGATCCCAGGGTCCTGGGATCGAGTCCCGTGCCACGCTCTCGGCTGAGCGGGAGTCTGCTTCTCCCTCTCCCTCTGCCCCTCCCCCTGCTCTTGCTCTCCATCTCTCTTTCAAATAAATAAATAAAATCTTAAAAAAAAAAATCTAAAGTCAGATACTCACTGATAACAGAACTTTCTCCCTTAGTAGTTCTTCCTAAAACAGATGAGCATAATTTAGTTTATACCTTTATTTTATTTTATTTATTTTTTAAAAGATTTTATCTATTTATTTGAGAGAAAGAGCCTGAACAGGGGGAGGGATAGAGAAAGAGGAAGAAGCTGACTCCACGCCGACCAGGGAGCCCGACGCGGGGGTTCAACCTGACCTGAGCTGAAGGTAGATGCTTAACTGACTGGGCCACCCAGGTGCCCCTAGTTTATTATTTTTTTAAGATTTTATTTTAAGTAATCTCTACACCCAACGTGGGGCTCGATCTCATGACCCTGAGATCGAGAGTCACATGTTCTACCGACTGAGCCAGGCAGACGCCACTAATTTATACCTTTATTTTTTTTTATTTTTTTAAAAGATTTTATTTATTTATTTGACAGAAATAGAGACAGCCAGCAAGAGAGGGAACACAAGCAGGGGTAGTGGGAGAGGAAGAAGCAGAGGAGCCTGATGTGGGGCTTGATCCCCTAACGCCGGGATCACGCCCTGAGCCGAAGGCAGGTGCTTAACCACTGTGCCACCCAGGCACCCCTAATTTATACCTTTAAAATCAGGTTTCCCTTTAGGAAATCTCCCCTTTAATTTCTTCACTCTGAATATATAAATGTCTGTATGAGGAACCCAGGCCCTGACTTGGGGGGAGGGGTGTGTTTTGGTGGGGAGGGTGCTGTATATTTCAGAGTTCACTGTCGAGACCATAGATGGCCTCGCAGGCCCCTCCAGTCCACTCTGGTGTCCGTGGCTGTGCTGTTTCCTGGGAGCCGCTGACCCAGCATGGCAGCATCTGCTAGGGCGTCCCCAGCTATGTGGCAGGTCAAGCTGAGAGACGTAGCAAAGCCATCAGAACAGGTGTATTTTAAACACGTGTAGATGTTTGATGCAGCCTAAGGGGCCTACCTAGGGTCTGAAGAAGAAAGGGGGACCTCTGGGGTCCCAGGATCGTTAGGACCGTAATCCACGGTTTGTCAGGCCAGTGACCATCATGACCGTGCTTCCAAAAAACACCAGGGGCTGGCAGGCTAGGCTGAGGGGTTGTCTGGTTGGTCGGTCAATTGGTTGCTTTTTTACAAATGCAGAGAAATGGTAGACTTCTTACAGTGTTAACTTTTTCTTCCACTAGTTTCTTTCTTTTTTTTTTTTTTAAGATTTTATTTATTTATTTGACAGAGAGAGAACAAGAGAGGGAACAGAAGCAGAGGGAGTGGGAGAGGGAGAAGCAGGCTTCCCACTGAGCAGGGAGCCCGATGCAGGGCTCGATCCCAGGGCACTGGGATCATGACCTGAGCTGAAGGCAGATAATTAACAACTGAGCGACCCAGGCGCCACTTTTCCATTAGTTTTTTTTTCAAAATCTTTGGCGCCTCCTTATTAGCAGGTGAACAAATAGCAAATAAAGTTGACAAGAGTATTCTAAGCACCCAGTTAGGATGACAGCTTATTTTTCCATATTTGTTTCTGTTGTCCTGACTTTCCATCACAGACGTGATTTACATATATCTTCCCTAGTGTAGATGGCCTTAGTTCATATGATAAAATTCAGTGTACCCTGATATACCAAGGTATTCTGCAAAAAACAAAAAACGAACAACAACCACAAACCCCCCCCCCCCGAAACCTGAAGCATGGGCACAAAAGAGACAAATGACTGAGGTAGTTTGAGAACCGGGGGCCAGGCCGTGGCGTGAGGGAGACTCAGCTGTCGCTGTGATGTGGGAGCCTGTTTGGGTGTTTTCCTTGGAAAGGAAAATCTACTTAGTTACTGTCTGCTTCGTATCCTAGAGTACTCAGAATTTACTTGTCCAAATTCTTTTCTGAGCGTTCAGTACGTAACAAGTGAAGTCGAAGGGGCGCCTGGGTGGCACAACGGTTAAGCGTCTGCCTTCGGCTCAGGGCGTGATCCCGGCGTTATGGGATCGAGCCCCACATCAGGCTCCTCCACTATGAGCCTACTTCTTCCTCTCCCACTCCCCCTGCCTGTGTTCCCTCTCTCGCTGGCTTTCTCTCTCTCTGTCAAATAAATAAATAAAATCTTAAAAAAAAAACAAAAACCACACAAGTGAAGTCGAAGAAGGGTTCTCTGTTTCCGGCAACCTCCATAACGTCCGGGAGACTCTGACAACCTTCAATCCACGTTGACTCTGCAGCCAGCCATCGGCAGATCTCTGGACCTAACTCAGTTTGGGTCATTGCTTCGCAGTGCGATCATTTTTTTCCAAGTCCTGGGAAGAAGTTAAAGCCAGGTCGATTTTCCTTTGGGAAAGGTAAAAACTCCTGTTCGACATCTTATTTTGATATTTGCGTTTTTACCATAGGAGTATCCAACCCTTACGACCTTCTTTGAAGGAGAAATAATCAGCAAAAAACACCCTTTCTTAACGCGGAAGTGGGACGCAGACGAAGACGTTGATCGGAAACACTGGGTGAGTAGATGTTTGGTCTGCTCCAGGCCCACCCAGGCGCTGCTAGAAAACCAAGGAACTTTGCTCTCGGGGTCTTATCACTGTCCCCTGTCCTGTCCACCTGTCCACTGTTCCTTCTCATCTCCTCTACGTGGGGGAGCCCTGTGAAACATACAGCCTTGGCCTCTGTCTTCAGGGTTGGTGGGAGGTGGAGATGCAGTTTCTAGAAAGCTCTCCGTGTGGGGAGAGCCACAGCAGGTTTGGGGGGTGGGTTCTCACCCAGCTCCAGACTGACACGCACGGTCTCAGCTTCAGCGTCATCAGGATACCACTGAAAACTCCAGTCCCCCAACTTTTAACTGTCGAGTGTGGGGTGTGTTCTCAGTCACCAGTAGTGAGCACTGTGAGACAACTTTGAGTCACCGTCCTCAAGTCTTTTCATTGGCTTTCACGCAAGTTTATGTCTTCAAAAATCCGTTTCTCCACCTGTCATAATAGCCTTCCGGCTTAGTTGACCTTGCTGATGATGAATTTTGGTTTTCGGGTTTTTTTTTTTTCTATTTTTTAGTTTTTTAAAGATTTTATCTTTAAGTAATCTCTGCACCCAATGCGGGGCTCGAACCTACAGCCTGGAGATCAAGAGCCGCACGCTTCACTGACTGAGCCAGCCAGGTGCCCTGGTGAATTTTGGTTTAACACTGAGGAAGTCCAATGCGTTCACCCTCTAAACCCACCAGAAGTGATTGCGTCAGTAATGAAGACTCTAGAACTCCTCAGGCTTCCACTGACCCTCTCACCTGGCTGTTCAAGCTCTCTCTTGATTCTGGCACAATAGTCCTTGAAGAGGGCTCCTGACCACAGACCCTCGTCCTAGTTAACCTCACTGTAGATTAGCCGCTTTGCTTGTTAATGTTTCCTACTTGAGATAGGAAAGGGTCATCTTTCAGGTGCTGAGTTTCAATCAAATTTAAACTTGAGCCTTTAAAACCAGTTTTTGTAAGCTGTATGTTTTGCCTGTTGTCGCAGATAGACACCGAAAGTCAGTCATTCGTATGTATACAACACGAGGGAATGAACAACATCCGAGTCTCTTAGGCTGCTCAGCTGGGGAGCCCGAGTGGTGCCCGGTGGTGCCGGTGCGATGGAGCGGAGCTGGAGGGCTCCCCGCTGCCATCTGGTCCCACCCTGCCCGATGCCGGCTCTTCCGTGCTGCCCGACGCCCCCAGGATGGCTCCTTTCTCTCTTGGACGGCCCCAGTGGGAAAGCACATCCTTGTACTGAACCACAGCCTGTCTCCCATCCAACTTTGTTTTCCATCTCAAATTGGTTCTGCAAAAAAGCAAGGTCTTTGAGACTCAATGAAAAGTCAATTCTAAGCTAGGTCCGTTGCAAATTAAATACCTGGAAGCCAAGTGTTAGTGATCCAGACTTCCATTAGAACACGGGAGAATGTCTGGTTCTCCTTTGTTAGGCCGAATTGAAATATTTTGAGTGACGGGGAACAAACAAGGCCACACTTGATATGGTAGCATGCGGAGCTTGGCCTCTGGGCCCTTCCCCACCCAGCAGTTCGGTCACCTTTGCAGTACTCAGTTTCCCGTAACTTTCCCAGCCCACTCCGGAGTCCCAGAATCCCATGTGGGATCCCTGCTTGTCAGGGACTCGCACTGCCTGACACAGGCAAGCCCCGGGGATATTGCGGGTTCCGTTCCAGACCATCGCAATAAAGTGAATATTGCAATAAAGTAAGTCACGTGAATTGTTTTGGTTTCCCAGTGCGTATAAAACTTAACGTTTATGCAATACTGTAGTCTGTGAAAAGTGCGATAGCATTGGGTCTAGACCAACAATGTACACACCTTAATTTTTAAAAACTTTATTACTAAAAAATGCTCAGCATCCTCTAAGCTTTCGGCAAATCCTAATCTTTTTGCTGGTGGAGGGTCTTGCCTCAAGTCGATGGCTGCTGACAGATCACAAGAGTGGCTGCCGAGGGTTCGGGTGACGGTGGCAGTTTCTCAAAATAAGACAACCATGAAGTTGACCACACTGACTGACTCTTTCTTTCACAAACGATTTCTCTGTAGCACGGGATGCTGTGATAGCATTTTGGCCCCAGTGGAACTTCTTTCCAAATTGGAGTCGGTCCTCTCAAACCCTGCCTCCGCTTTACCAACTAAGTTCATGTGATATTCTAAATCCTTTGTTGTCATTTCAACAGTCTTCCCAGCATCTTCCCCAGGAGTAGATTTTATCTCAGGAAACCACGTTCTTGGCTCATCCGTGAGAAGCAGCTCCTCGTCCATTCAAGTTTTAGCGTGAGATTGCAGCCGTTCAGTCCCATGTTCAGGCTCCGCTTCTAGTTCTCTTGCTGTTTCCACCACATCTTCAGCGACTTCCTCCACTGAAGTCTCGAACCCCCCGAAGTCATCCATAGGGTGGGAATCAACTTCTTCCAGACTCCTGTTCTTGTAGATATTTTGACCTCTTCCCATGAGTTACAAAGGTTCTTAATGGCATCTAGAATGGTGAATCCTTTCCAGAAGGTCTTTTCAGTTTACTTTGTCCAGATCCATCAGAGGAATCGCTATCTGTGGCAGCTCTAGTCTTATGAAATGTATTTCTTAAATAAGAAGGCTTGAAAGTTAAAATGACTCCTTGATCCACAGCCTGCAGAACGGAATATAACAATATAAACAACGTAAACCTCCCTGTCCATCTCCATCGGAGCTCTTGGATGACCAGGTGCATTGTTAATGAACAATAATATTTTGAAAGCAATCTTTTTTTCTGAGAATTAAGTCTCAATGTTGGGCTTTAAATATCCAGTAAATTATGCTGTAAACCGATGTGCCGTCATCCAGGCTTTGTTCCGTTGACAGAGCACAGGCAGAGTAGATCTAACGTAGTTCTTAAGGGCCCTAGGATTTGGGGAGTGGCCAGTGAGCACTGACTTCAGCGTAAAGCCATCAGCTGCATGAGCCCCTAGCAAGAGCGTCAGCCTGTCCTCTGAAGCTTTGAAGCCAGGCGTTGACTGCTCCTCTCTAGCTGTGGAAGTTCTGGATGGCGTCTTCGTCCAACAGGAAGCTGTTTCATCTGCATGGAGAATCTGTTATTTAGTGTAGTGGTTCAGTGTAGCGTATTATCTTCATGAAGATCTAGAATCTTCCGGAGAACTTGCTGCAGCTTCTACGTCAGCCCTTGCCGCTTTGCCCTGCACATTTGTGTTACAGAGACGGCTTCTTTCCTTAACCCTCGTGGACCAACCTCTGCTGACTTTAGACTTTTCTCCCGCAGCTTCCTCACCTCTCAGCCGTCACAGAATTGAAGAGCATCGGGGCCTTGCTCTGGGTTAGGCTTTGGCTCAAGGGAATGTTGGGGCTGGTTTGACCTTCTGTCCAGGCCGCTAACCCTTTCTCCACGTCAGAGCCTGCTTTGTTACCATTCGTGTGTTCACTGGAGTGGCACTTCTCATGTCCTTCAAGAGCTCTTCCTCTGCGTTCCCAGCTGGGCTCACTCTTTGGTGCCAGAGGCCCAGCACTCAGCCTCCCTCAGCTTCTGAGACGCCGTCCTCACCAAGTTCAGTCCTTTCTAGCCTTGGATATAAACTGACAGATATGTGACTCTTCCTTTCTCTTGAACACGGCGAGGCCATGGTGGGGTTATTAATTGGCCTCATTTCAGTATTGTTGTGTCTCAGGGAAGAGGGAGGCCTGAGGAGAGGTGGACAGATGGGGGAATGGCCAGTCAGTGGAGCCGTCAGAACGCATACAACATTTATCAATGAAATTTGCTATCTTCTGTGAGGGCAGTTTGTGGCACCCCAAAACAGTTGCGTTAGTAACATCAAAGATCACCGATCACCAATCAATATAACAGATATGAATAATGAAAAGGTTTGAAATGTTGCAAGGTTTACCAAAACGTGACACGGAGACATGAAGTGAGCAAATGCTGTTGGAAAACTTGTGCTAACTGACTTACTCAACACAAGGTTGCCATCAACCTTCAATTTATTAAAAAATGCGCTATCTGGGGGCGCCTGGGTGGCTTAGTTGGTTAAGCATCCAACGCTTAGTTTCAGCTCAGGTTGTGATTTCAGGGCCATGAGATCGAGCCCCACATTGGGTTCCATGCTCAGCGTGGAGTCTGCTTGAGTTTCTCTCTCCCTCTCCCTCTGCCCCCCCCCCAAATAAATAAATAAATCTTTTTTAAAAACGCAATATCTGCAAAGAGCAATAAAGTGAAGTGCAGTAAAACCAGGACCGCCTGTAGCTTGGAACGAGAGACATTGCTTTTCACTCTCTAGCTTCCCCGAGTGATATTTAAAGTTGGTATCACGGTGGTGCCCTGAAGTCAAGGTTCCATATACTTAATCCACTTAAAATAGAAATATATGTGTGACAAATTCTGTGAGTTACTACTTCTTTGTCTTAAATTTTATTTAAGTTATTTTTATAAAATGAATGCATATTTATTTGTAAATATTTGAGTAAACAGAAAAGCAAAAGGAAGAAATCATCTCTAATAATACCCAAAGTTAAAACAGGTATTAATCTTTCTTTCTTTCTTTCTTTCTTTCTTTCTTTCTTTCTTTCTTTCTTTCTTTCTACAAAAATAGGATCATGAGACACAGTTTTATAACCTATTTCTGGTCTCCTTTTTAAAAAGGACTTAATCATATATGACCCACTTCCTCTTTCTGCTTCACTAGCTGGCCCCAAGCCACGCTCCTGGGTCAGAGGGCCCCGCTTTAGTAAAGCCCTCTGTCTCTTCGGGGTGACGTACTGGTTTTAAGTTGTTCTGCGTGGCTCGTGGTGACTCACTTACAGAGATCTTCTCGCTAATCATTCCTGGCTTTGCTTGTGGCAAGGTGCCCTGAGAAAAAGCCGTCGGAATCGCATCCATTCCCAACTCGGGGCCTTTCCTTGGACCCCATTAGCTAGGCAGGCGTAGCCCCATGGTACCTCGGCTGGAGGCCAGGCCCAGGTTCACTGCTGGGGACCTCAGGCTCCCTTCCCCGGTCCTCAGCCTTTGCTACCCCTGTGGGCCGCACCCAGCAGCTGTCATACCTCTGCAGAGGTGCTCGCCACTGGGCGCAGAGGGCAGTTCTGACACCAGCCTCCCCCTCCGTCGATCAGTCCTCATGCTCCTTTTTTTGTTTTCAGGGCAAGTTTCTGGCTTTTTATCAGTATGCAAAATCATTTAATTCAGATGACTTTGATTATGAAGAGCTGAAGAATGGGGATTATGTCTTCATGAGGTGGAAGGTAAGGTCCCAGCCCAGCCAGAGCCTGTGTTGTATGCAGTGCCCCCTCTGCCCCCCGGGTCCGGTGCTCATTACGGCTTGTCTCCATGTAGTGCCTTTACACGCTCTTAAAAAGCGGGCAAGGCTCCAGGCCCCACTGGCCAGCTGCTGCCATGCCGGCCGGTTTGTCTTTGGTGACACTGTTTGGTGGTTCACAGATGAATTCGTGGCTGGGGGGGATGGTGGTCGCCCTCAGCACGTTCGACTGTCCAGGTTGAGTCACCCCTGGTGTTCTGTGGACTCAGGGGAGCTCCAAAGTCAGTCCCCATCATTTCCTACTCTGAGCCGAGAACCCGTGCAAGAGACTGTTCCCTTACCACGTCCTAGCCAAGCTGCAGTGCGGTCTCAGCTGGTCTGGTTCCCTCCGGCAGGAAATGAGGGACCAGGAATGGAATTTGGGTTTTCCACTCACCAGCCCTCAGAGAACTCCATCTGGCTGGACTGGAGAGATTGGCTTGGGGCTGACAAGTCTTTGTGTTCCGTCTTTCGATAGCCTGGTATTTACTGTGTTCCAGCCGCAGGCTAGCAAAATCGTGAAGGGGGTTTGTGAAATCACTTCGTGAGCGGACACCCACTTCCAACCCCTGGTCCCCAATCTGCAGGAAAAAGCTGTTTTATTTTGAAATCTTGCCAGCTTTCATACAGGCGAATCATTTAGAGTAGTTATTCAGTTTGTAAGCTAATAATTTGGGGAGGGGGGTGCGGGTCGTCTCTTTTTGCATAGACACTGGCCAGGTACAAAGAGTAAAAGCTGAGTCCGCCCTGGCGAGCTTGCTGTCCAGTGGGAAACGTGCCAGCTAATAAAACCCTAAAGGAAGTATCTTGCAAGGTTCTAATTTTAAAATTAATTTTTAAAATCTACCATTTCAGAGGTTGAGGAAAAGGATGGAGAGTGTCTTAAAAAAAAACCCAAAAAGCAGTGGAGTTGTTTGGTCTTCAAAGACCTTCTCAGCGTGACTCACTGTAGGCTTTCAGTAGATCTCTTGGGTCCCTGAGACCACTGACCTCATCTCGCTGGGAGAGTAGGTGCCCGGATGTGGCTTTCAGCTTGGCTGTAGCCAGAGATTACAAGCTCGCCTCTTCCCAAGGTGCCCGAGCAAGAACAGTACCATTCTGATGGCTGTGGATGGGGTGTCGGGCTTTTTGAGGGGCTGTTACGGGGGCAAGTGGTCACTGGCCTGCCCTCAGAATGCAGAGGTGATTAGGAACCTACCACCAGGTCCTGGGGTGCAGCAGAAACTTCCTCTTCCCAGGTCATTCTGTCTGTGGGCTCCGAAAGGTAGGTAGGCATCGATTCATTTTCGAGATACCTGCACCATAGAACCTTCTCTTCATTGCTGATCTTGGTGAGCTCGAGACACAGGCTGCTGTGTTAGTATCTAGAATGCTATGGACAGATCGGGTTGAAATGCAGATGTCTGCTTCGTCCAGCAAGTCTGGGCAAGACCACGTGACACGGGAACCCTAGAACCACCTGAAGGCTAACGGGGAGCCCCAGACGTGGCTGGAGCACGCCGTCTGTTACTGACCTCCTCCGTCTGTGTGCAGGAACAGTTCCTGGTCCCGGACCACACGATCAAAGACATCAGCGGTGCGTCCTTCGCTGGGTTCTATTACATCTGCTTCCAGAAGTCGGCAGCCTCCATAGAGGGCTACTATTACCACAGGAGTTCAGAATGGTAAGGCACCCCACAGGCGAAGGGGGCGGCTTGCTGCTGTCCCCCCACCCCCCGGGCTCTCCCTCCGCTTGCCAAATCCAAAAGAAGCCCTCCCCACCTGTCTGCGTAGCTTTTGTGCTCTGTCTGCACGGGGAGGGCCTCTTTGAATGATCTCGGTTGCCCGTAGAGGGCTCCTCTCCCTAACCACAGAGCAGAATAAGTAAGATGAAACCAAAGTGCGCGGGAAAGGAACTCACTGCTCAAAGCTTTCCAGCAGTTCTGTATTATCAGCGGTGTTTCTCCCAACCTCGGCTGCTCTTGTATTTCCTGCCAAATTTAATCAGTAAGTAACATGTAAGCTCCAGCACTGAGCAGGGTGAGTTTTGCTGTTAGCAGCCTTTCCAGTTTTGTGGTCACATTCCTCAGATGCCGGCCCCACGCGCGCTTGCTCGCAGTCTGGTGACCGAGGGGCCCCCGTGGGAGCTGGCGGTCCTGCCCTGTGTTTCACTGGAGGTGAAGGACGGAGTGCCGCCTCAAGCGCTAGCTTTTGTCCCCTTTCTGGGGACCCTCCTGCCCCGTCGCTGCTGCTTCAAGTACCTTGCTGTGCCCGAAGACGGAACCCTATCCCAAAGCACCTTATCTCCTTTCCGAATGTAGGAGCACCGCATTCCCTTCCACGTTTTGCACGCTTCTGTGATTTGCGAGTGATGCTTTCCTGGGTGGCCTCAAGTTCCTTGTTCAGTGGCAGCAAAATGATATCTGCAAATAAATGCCCTTGGGCTCAGCGCAGTCTCTGCTCCCCTGAGAGCCGCAATTACCAGGGTGTCAGTAATTGCTCTGTTTTCAAAGGAGTTTTTAAAACCGGTTATATCCTTTTTTAAATAGTAGCTTTATCGAGAGAATTCACATGCCATACAGTTGGCTCATTGAAAGCGTACAATTCGGTCGTCCTGAATATTCACAGCTGTGCGGCCATCACCCCAATCAATTTTAAAATGCTCCCATCACCACCATGAGAAACCCCGTACCCCTTAGCCCTCAGCCCCAGGTCCCCATCCCCTCCTTGCCCGAGGCAGCCACTAGCCGACTTTCTATACAGATGTGCCCATTGCGGATATTTTCTGGAAAGGGAACCACACACCGCGAAGCGGCCTTTGTGTCAGGCTTTTTGCACTCAGCCTAACGCTCGGAAGGTTCAGCCTTGGGGCGGCCTGGGGCAGCCCTTCGTTTTTATCGCTGAGTAATTTTCCGTGGCGTGGATATGCAGCAGCCCCTCCTCATCTGCGGTTTTGCTTTCCGCGGCTTCAGTTATCCGCGGTCAGCCGTAGTCCAGAAGCAGATGGTAGTCAGCGGTAGCCCAACACTCGGTCACAGGCCTACGTCACTCACCTCCCCTCGTCTCACGCAGGCACGTTCCCACCTCACAGCCTCACAACAGGAAGGGTGACTACAGCACAAGAAGTATTTTGAGGGAGAGACCACATTCACGTAACTTTTATTGCCGAATATTGTCATAACTGTCCTATTTTATGGTTAGTTCTTGTTCATCTCTTACTGTGCCTAACTTATAAATTGTACTTTGTCATAGGTTTACATACAGGCAAGAGCAGTGTATAAAGGGTTCGGTACTATGCACGGTTTTCGGCATGCACTGGGGGTACTTGAACGTACCCCCCACAGATAAGGGGGCCTCCTGTACTACATTTTATCCGGTCATCATTTGATGGGTTACTGCCACCTTCTGCCTACTGTGACTAATGCTGCTGAGTGGAGAAGTATGTGTTTGAGTCTCTGCTTTCAGTTCCTTCGGGCATATACCTGGGAGTGGGATTGTTGGGTCGTATGGTCATTCTCTGACTTTTTAAGGAGCCGCCAAAGTGTGTGCCGCACCAGGGTTCCAGTTTCTCCACATCCTCCCCAACACTTGTTATGATGTCTTTACAGTTAGAGCTACCCGAGTGGGTATGAAGTGGGGTTTCGTGGTTTTGATTTGCATATTCTCATGGCTAATGCAGGATCTTTTTTTGATTGATTGATTGATTGATTGATTGATTGATTTTGGGTGAGAAATAAACTGCTTTTTCCCATGCTGCGCCTCACTCCCACATGAAACAAGTAGGGGGAGAGCTAGCATCTACCCCATCAACTTTGATTGTCCCCAGGGGTTATCATCCCCTTGTGTGGATTGTCCTGGCCTCTGTTTCTCCTTCATCTGCTTACCTCCTCGGAGGACCTACCAACGGGGCAAAAACAAGCACATCAGAACTCTGATGGTCTCAAAGCCTCGTAGCCGTGTCTAGGGAGGCCAGAACATGAACGTGAATGGTAATAACATAAGCTTCGGGGATAGCTGGGAAGTCTCTGTCTTCCCTGAGAAGTGGGGTGTGCCTGTGCTCCCCGTGAAGTCCTGAGGGTGTTCCAGGCTACTGTTCCCGGAGGAGAACTGAGCGAGGCAGAGTGGAGGGTGAGGAGGAGGCCCGGGGCCCGGGGCTTCGGTCCGCGTCTTCTCCCCGAGCGTCCGCTGCCTCTCCTTTCATAAGTCGTACCATGACCGCTTCGTGGTCGAGCACGAGGCCTGAAAGCAGCTCCTCTCGTGCAGAGCTCAGGAGGATTAACCAAAGAAACAGCAAGAGAACCAAATGTGGTGCAGCCAAAGAGGTCTGCGGTGCACCGCGTTCCGGTTCCAGCCGGGGGCTTGCCGGGCGCTCCGGGCGCGGGGAGGGTGCTCCGCACCCGTTTAGTTTTCAGGCTGCTTAGACCGCCTCCCATTTCTCTCTCTTCCCGCACTGCAGGTATCAGTCGCTCAATCTAACTCATGTTCCTGAACACAGCGCACCCATCTACGAATTCCGGTGACAGTGGTTCAGAGCAGGAACCAAATAAAACTGAGCTTGGCAAAAAAAAAGAAAAAGGAAAAAAAGAACTTTGCCAAGAAAATTGTGTACCTGCCAGAACCCGGAGGACGTGTGTTCCTGTTTCTTCACGAGCAGACTCGCATCAGAAAGCATGAATGTTAACCCACAGAGTCCAAGGAGCATGGCCAGCCAGCAGGGCAGGCGGAGGGAGCGTTGTCTGTTCTTTCTCCCTCTCTGTGGCAGTTTGGTCTTAATCTGTTTTTAAGCTACCTTAAATGCACTTTTCCTTCCTGCACAGCTAACTTCTGTATCACCGAAAGGCCCATCCCCCCCCCCACCTCCAGCCCAGTAGAAGGTCAGCCCCCCCAGTCACCCTCCGCCTTGGTGCTCAGTGGTCTCCGCCCAGGCCCCAGCCCTGCGCGCCGCCCCCCTCCCGCACCCCCAGTTGCCTAGTCTGGTAGCTTGAGAGAAGGCAGAGCCCCAGCACACGTGTGCCCCCCCAGAGCTCTGTGCAGGGAATCGGGGAGCTGCGGCAGCATCCGCCAATGAAACAGGAGGCAGAGGCTGCTTCACGGGGTCACCTGGCGCTGCCCCACCCCGCCGTGTTCACGCCAAGATAGTCAGAGGCAGGTTCCCTGGTCCTGCCGTCGGGGATCACTACACTTAAGGCTTCCAGATCCCTGGCAGGAACAGGTTCCAGTCCTGCTTCACTCAGCACGTTTGCTCCAAACTTTTGAACTTGAGGGCAATACTAAACTTAAAAAAAAAAGAAAAAAAGAAAAAAAAAAGAGTTTTTTTATTACAAAATTATTTTTATGGTCCCTTGAACAAGGACCCTATGGCAAATGCACACTTATTCAGAATTACATTGTATCGTTTTCACATTGAAAACAGCAAATGTTGACTTAGTAATTTTTATACCTATATCTATATGTAAATGTATATTTAATCAACCAGCAGTTTCAAACTAGTCATCCTGGTACAAAAGTTTTGCAGCATTGCATCCATTCTAGTGCTAAACCTGAGAGCTGTTTTGGGGCCAGTTTAGCATTTGTACCTCCTCCTTTTGCTACTCACAGCAGCAGTGCTCCGAGGCGACCTTCTCCATCCCGCAGAAGGGGCCGCCGTCCTTCTCCTGAAACAGCGACTCTGAAATGTTGGGATGGGGGAGGGGTGGGAACACGAACACGCTCGAATAACTCAAGGCTCACGTGCCAAAGTGTGTGTGTGGGTGTGTGGGAGGGTGTGGTTTTCGGGGGGGGGGTTGTTTTTTTTTAACGTTTTAAAAAGCTTAATAGGTTGGCATCAGCTGGGGCATCAAATCTGTTGGTGGTTTGCAAGACTTGCTCAGAGTACAAGAGGGAGAGCTGTAACCCACAGGAGCAAGACAGGCCGAAAGCTGCATTTCCCAGGTCGGTGTAAGAAAACACGTGGCCCTTCGGGCTAGATGAGTGTTAGGGAAATGGTGTGTTCTTAAAAAGTGACTTTCTTTTTGGCGACTATGTACTGTACGTGACTGAGACTGAATGTTGGGGAGGCCTTAAAGGAGAAGTACTTGGGAAACTAGTCAGTGGGCGCTGGGACACCGAGGCGGTGTAGTCCTAAGGCTTTGGACAGAGGTGAGACCACCCCATCTAGGGAGGCCGGGGTCTTGGAGCCCCCAAAACGTTGCCCTAGTGACTGCAGTGGAAAAAGGATTCACGTCCATTGGCGGAGCTGAGTCCAATGTCTTCTTGATTCTGAAACCTCAAGGCCTCAGGATGGCTGGGTCTGGTCACACCAGCCGATGGCACAGTACCGAGGAGACCACGCGGGCACGGCCTCCGGCCTCCGTGTGGCTGGCAGGTGTCACGTGAGTCGAGGAGACAGTGGGGCCGTGCTGGCTTTCCCAGGCTGCACGAGCCGTCCGTTTCCCACTCCCCACAGTGCCCTTCTCACCATGCTTGTCAATCTCGTATGCATTTTGCAAGCTCCTTGAAGGCTAGAGGCCCGCTAGGAACCGGAGGGGCGAGCTCACCCCCTGGACCTCATCAGGACCCTATCTGTGTGGCTCTGGAGGTCGGTCGGTCAGTGGAGCGGGCAGGGAAAGACATTTGCAAACATTGCTGCTGTTCAGCTAGCCAGATGGGCCAGGTTCTGTTGTAGGATTCCTTCCTTCCTTCCTTTTTTTTAGCGAGGTAATGAAGTGTACCAGTTGTATTGGGGAAAATGAAGAAGTGATACCTTTGCTAGATCTTTCGGGCGCATCTGTGATGAAGATGTGTTTGCATAAAAATCTCCCCGGTTGAGCACAGGGAAGGCATTGTTTGTGCACCTCCTCTCAGTAATTCCCAAACAATCAGCATCAGCCCCTTTCTTTCTCTGAGTCCCCATCTGTGGTTATCCTTTCCCGAACCTTCTCAGTGGTTTACGTGCCTCTGGTACTATGTGCAATAAGTTCTCGTTGACGCTTGTATTCATCAGTAAGAAATCAGTGCCGCTTGCAGATTTCTACCGTCTTCCTCCACCGCAAACCAACCTGCCGTGAGGTGGGACCTTAGGGGTTCGGCCGTTCTTTCCACTGCTCAGAGAGCTTCCATTCTGCGCTCCCAGCCTTGTCTCTCTTCTGTGCTGGAATTATCCCTTCCCACCCGCCCATCCTTTTAAACTATACAGCATTTCAGCTGCAGTCCAAAGGTAAGCAATGCCTGGTATGAGGTAGGAGGTCCCATCTGTGTGCTGGTTCTGTTGGTAACGTGGAAATCACAAAGCTCCAGGGGAGCAAAGGGGCTTTTTCAATGTCTTTTGCTTTCAGAAACAGGGAATTTATATTCTAAGGCCTTGAATTGAGTTTTTTTTTTTTCCTCATAAAATAGTCTGATAAGCTAATTTTTAAAAAGAAATGCCATTAAGTATGTTGCATTGTGGTTTAAAATTACTAACAAGTTCTGGGAAAGAAAAAATATTTGATTTTGAATCTTACATGTTTTTAAAAATTAGATGTGAATGGGCACAAAGTATGAATATTTTGTTTCTTTAGGGAGGACATGTGGAAAGGGTTTGAGGGTTTGGGATGGGAGAAGTATTTTGCAGAGCTATCAATGTCCAAATAATTTTTAAAAAATAATAAAGGTATTTAAGCAGTGACTTTGTCCTGTTTCTAAATCACAACTGTGCTGTTGGAAGAGAACAGCTCCCTTTCGGGCCCTGTGTCTGTGGAGGTTCCTGGCCCGAGCCCCCGCCCCCCAGCCCCATCCTTGTCCCTCCTCATTCTGGTGCTGTCCGCTGCCCCACACTGACCTTTGAGCTCCTTTTGGGTAATTTCTACATTTCTTTAAACATATGGAAGCCTTTTTTTTTTTTTTTTTTGCATGTATTCAGGATTCATACTTTTTTAAAAATTTTATTAGAGAGAGCGAGCACAAGCAGGGGGAGCAGCAGAGGGAGAGGGAGAAGCAGACTTCCCACTGAGCAGGGAGCCCGATGCGGGGCTCAATCCAAGGACCCCGAGATCATGACCTGAGCCGAAGGCAGACACCTAACAGACTGAGCCACCCAGGCCCCCCCAGGATTCATACTTTTATTTCACACAGAGAAAATTCATAAACAGAGCTCTCTGTTCACTGCCTGCTTCTCAGTCTGTCGCCTGCACAGCCAGTGTGGATGGGGACCCGTCTGCAGAGGAAATGCCTGAGCCCCAAAGCTCTCGGGCTCCAGAGCGGCTGCACCGGCGGCGGCCTGAAGCCAAGTTCAGGCCCTTGATTTCTCTGCACCGTGTGGCCAAGGGCCCTAGCCGAGCCCGTTAACGCCTGACTGGCACGCCAGGACACCTTGGCGCTCTCGTTCACAGCGCAAGTTTCTGGTACCACCTCCCTTGGCAGGGCCGAGGAACACAGCTGGAAACACCATGTGAATTTTTGAGAAAATGTTGACAGTGTTGACAAGGTTTAACGTTAAGCAAGTTGAAATGCTCAGGGAACTTACACCTGTGTCGGAGCAAACTTCCCGCGTGTGTAGTATAAAGTATCATCTGATCTCCTGTTGTTTGATGAGCAGTGATAATAAAACTCCTTTCTCCCGAGACGTGTCAAGAAAGGAAGAAGCCCTTCACAAGACGACTGGTACAGCAGAAGGCACCGTTTACTGGTGGTTTTGTAGGGGGAGAAAGCTGAGGGATGCCTAGGTTCTCGCTCCCAGATCTCCCTTTAAGTCCTAACGGGACCTCCCACGCACCAGCCAAACCTCCGAGCCCGAAGAGCAGAAGGAACCATCTTTGCGTAGGTCAGAGAGTGGAGGGTTCTAGGAGGTGTTCTTGGAAGCACTTTTGAAACTGTAGAAACGCCCCCACACACGTCACATGTCATTCTTGCCGGATGATAATACTACAAAATATTTGCCGAGGCTTGCCGTGTGCGCTGTGCCGTTCTAAGTCCTGGGGCAATGCAGAAACAAGCCACTGTCCCGGGCCTCGAGGAGCTAATAGTCTGCAATGGAGTGGACATTGGCAGTCTGATCCCCACAGCTGGAAAACCCTCTTTCAAATCCCAGTGTTAGAGCCCCGCTTTTACACCGTAATTGGCTTTGCTTTTAAGCTATCCATAGGAACAGTGGAAAAGTGCCTGGGTCGTGTTCAGCGTGAAACCCGCGGCAGGACAGGACAAAGGGGGAATTATAAATACCAACGCAGCCTGCATCGATCTCAACTGCACCCGAGGAGGAAAGCATTAAAATTGCCCAGGACTGAAATAGGCAGCTGGCTGTGACACAGAAAAGTGCCTGAAAATTGGATTGCAATTGAGCAAGTTTTTCTTGTAGATTTTTCTTCCAAACATCTAAAGATTGAAACTCCCTACTTGCACATAGCAAGCAAAACATGTAAGGCTTTTCGTTTGTAGAGAAGCATAGGCTGAAATTCAAGTTCATTTTGCTTTTTTTATTTTTTATTTTTTTTGTCCTTCTGATTTTCACCTGGCTCCATCATCTGCAGCATTGGTCCTCCCTCCTCTCCCTATTTGCTCAATGAATAGCCCCCTCCCTCCACGCTTTCTCGAACTGGCACTGACTCGGAGCACTGCTTCTCAAACCTCGTTGCCATTAGAATCACCCAATTCACTTATAATCCTTTTGACCGGCAGCACCCCAGACCTGTTCTCGCACCCCTTCCTGAGTGCCTTGAAGTCCCCAGGTGACTCCGGTGTGCAGGGAGGATTGAGTTTCCCACGGAAATGAGAGAAGGGCTTTCAGGCTCGTGATGTTGGTTTACTGAGCATGGTCCCTACTGGGTGGAGGTGACACAAGGTGTTTAGTATCACGACGTCAGAATACCAAATGCCATGGGCACCTGGGTGGCTCAGTCAGTGAAGCGTCTGCCTTCGGCTCAGGTCATGATCCCGGGGCCCCAGGATTGAGTCCCGCATCGGGCTCCAGCAGGGAGTCTGCTTCTCCTTCTGACCCTCCCCCTCTTGTGCTCGCTCTCTCTCAAATTAATGAATAAAATCTTTAATAAAAAAAAGGATTATTAAAAAATTTTTTTTAAAAGAATGGCAAATGCCAGCCTGTCATGTGCAGACAGCCAGTGAAAATGTCACTCCATCTGGAAGCGCAGGCCCTAGGAAAATAAAGAGAAGGGGCGACAGGTATCATTTCTCATGAGGTCAGTGTTTATCTTCATCGGGGCTTTCATTCAGGGGAAACACTTCCGAGCACTCCCTGTGTGCTAACCACCGTTCTGTGCTCCTGGGACACATCCTCGCACAACAAATCCCAAGAACGGCCTATGTTCTTGAGGGGAGGGATGCGTAACAACAGCATAAGAAAGAGCTCATGTAATGTCAGATGTGGTATTAAATGATAAGCCTTACAGAAAAAGAAAAAGCTGAGCCAGGGGGACTGGGAGTGCCAGCTGGGGGAAGGGGGTGAGTTGCAGCTGTTAAAAAGACAGGCAGGTTGGGCCCCATTGAGCAGGTGACATTTGAGCAAAGACCTGGGAGGGGGCGGGTATGAGACAAGCAGATGTGTGGAGATGAGCTTTCCTCGGAGGCAGAGGCCCCAGGGAGTGAGCCCGCTGTGCTAGAGAAACAACAGGGAGCTGAGCCGGAGGGGAGGAGGCTAGGACAGAGGGGACAAGGGCATGGCCATGGGGGGGGGTGTAGGAGAGTCAGCCCCTGTGCGACCTCGTGGATCATTGTCATGATAAGGATTTTGGCTTTTTTCTCAGAGAGGAGTCGCTGGAGGATGGGAGCAGAGGAGGGACATGACCTGGTTTAGGTTTTCAAGGATTTTGCTGGCTGGCGGGCAGACTGGAAGGGCAGGTGTGCAAGCAGAGACAGCGGTGGGAAGGCCGTCGCAAACCCTGGGAGAGGCCGTGGTGCCACAGCAGAGAAGTGAGGCCGGGTCCTTGTCCGCGTAGGTTTTGATGGTAAAGCCAAAAAGATTTGCCGACAGACTGGATGTAAAACGTAACAGCAGGACAGCAGTCCAGGGTGACTCCAGTCCAGGGTGACTCCAAGGTTTTTCAAAGGATGGAGTGGCCACCGTGTGGTTAAAAGTTACCGTGTCATTTGTTCCCTGTGGAATTTTATTTTTTATTTTATTTAAGTATTATTTACTTACGTAATCTCTGCACCGGATGTGGGGCTCGAACTCACAACCCCGAGATCAAGAGTCCTGTGCTCTTCCAAATGAACCAGCCAGGCGCCCCCCCTCCCCCGATGGGATTTTAATTAAAGAGGGGACTGAGTGACGAGAGAAAGGTCACTGCCATTGAAAGGTTTTTATTACTTGTATTTCCCAGGAGGAGGGGCATGCCACGTTACACAGAGCCACATGGGGAGCCCCAGGTTTGGGCTAGGAGGCAGAAGGAGCGAGAGGAAAGCCAAGGCCAGGAGTCTTTGTTGGGGTTTCCGAGGGAATGGATAGTCAGGACCTGGCAAAGCATTTAGGATTGGCTAGTTTAAATAATTCCAGTGGGCTTCGGGGCAGGAGGTCATCCCTAGCTGTCTGGTACGTGGCCCCGGGGTAATCAGGGAGAGGAATACTGGCTTGGTGAGTGAGTGATTGAAAGGAGGGGCTGGAGGCCTAGGCTCTGTATGGGTTGTTTGCATATGAATGGCATACTGGGGAATGGGGAGCTCTTTGCTGTCTTTAAAAATTGGCCAGCCCTGGTGCGCCTGCATGACTCAGTTTTCAGCTCAAGTCCTGATCTCGGGATCCTGCAAACGACCGGGGTTGGACTCAGTGTGGAGTGTGCTTGAGATTCTCTCCCTCCCTCTGCCCACCCCCCAAATAAATAAATCTTCAAAGGAAAAAGGAAAAGAAGTGGCTGGCCCTGGGAGGGGCAGTGTGTCCTCAGTCAGCAAGGCCACAAATGCCAGAGCATCAGGAATAAAGAAAGTAGGTGCGTCTGGGTGGCACAGCGGTTAAGCGTCTGCCTTCGGCTCAGGGCGTGATCCCGGCGTTATGGGATCGAGCCCCACATCAGGCTGGTCCGCTATGAGCCTGCTTCTTCCTCTCCCACTCCCCCTGCTTGTGTTCCCTGTCTCGCTGGCTGTCTCTATCTCTGTCGAATAAATAAATAAAATCTTAAAAAAAAAAAAAAAGGAATAAAGAAAGTAAGAAAATACACAGTTAATATACTTGGCCCTGTGATGAGAGGATGCCAAAGGGATGAGAATCTAAGAAAACAGAACAGTCATGTAGTCCACCTGCTAGAAAGGGACACCCTGAACTCCCAATGGCTTGACCTAATGGACGTTTGTTACTCACATCAAATCCACTTGGAACAAGTTGCGGTGCGGGTTCTGCTCCACCAGTCATCAGGGTCGCACCTGGCATCTTTTATTTTTCTTTGAGAGACAGACAGCAAGTGAGAGGAGGGGCAGAGGGACAGCGAAAGACTCTCAAGCACACTCCCTGCTGAGCGCAGAACCCAACACAGGGCTCGATCCCCGGACCCTGAGATCATGACCTGAGCCGAAATCAAGAGCCAAAGGCTTAACCGACTGAGCCACCCAGGCGCCCTGAGGCTGTCCCATGTTTGGCTTGGTGTCTTCTGCAATTGTCCTGGGCGGGCAGAGATCAAATGACAGGCTTCTGTCTAGAAGAGTCTAGAAGGGTCTTCCATGGCTTCTGCCCATTCAGTGACCACACCCAACTGCAAGTGGGGAAAGGTGGCCTCGCTGGGTACCTGAGGAGACACGGAGATCAATTTGGCGAACAACGGGTCATTCTGGGGTGCAAGAGCTGGAGTTCAGCTTTGGATGCGGTTAGTATAAATAAGCATGCATGAGGCCTCCAACTGGGGATGGGTGTGTGTGGATCGGAAACTCAGGAGAAGGTCTAGACTGGAGTCACTGGGAGAGCCATCAGCATCTGGATGGGGTACTTACAACCACGAGATGCCATGAGTTCCCCCAAAAGGGCAAGGGTAGACAGAGGGGCCCTCCATCACGAAAAGCCCATGCACAAGAGGAAGACTGGAGGCAGCAAGAACAGCCAACCAGGCCAAAGGCGAGCCACCAAACGGGTGTCCTGCAAGCCACGTGACAACAGTGCCTCCTGGAGGAGGGACCAGCTATGACCGTGGCGCTGAGGGCGGACCATGGGGTACAGCTACGTGAAGGTCACTTTTCTGACCTTGGCGAGATCAGCTTTCGGGGAATGGTAGGGGCAAATTGGGATCAGGACAGGTTCAGGAGAGAAGGGAGGAGAAAGCAGACAGCGAGAATAGGTAGCCTGGAGAGTGGTCTGCTGCCCAGAGAAAGCAAATAAATAGGAGTCGTGGTGAGGGAAAGTGGCTGAAAAGTTCGGGTTTGGGGAGGGACAAATGATTTTATTTATTTATTTGAGAGAGAGAGAGAGAGCACGAGCAGGGGGAGTGGTAGAAAGGGAAGCAGACTCCCCACGGAGCAGGGAGCCCAACGCGGGGCTCGATCCCAGGACCCCGGGATCATGACCTGAGCCGAAAGCAGATGCTTAATCGACCGAGCCACCCAGGCGCCCCTAGTTCATTGCATTTTTAATTAAAGCATAATTGACACACAATACTACATTAATTTCAGGTGTACAACATGGTGATTTGACAAGTCTATCCTTTATTCTGTGCTCACCATCTGTCGCCATACAACGCTATTATGATACCATGGACTATATTCCCCGTGCTGTACCTTTCATCCCCGTGACTTACAATTATTCCATAAGGGGGCAAATTATTTTATGCTATCAAATGTAACGACTTCTTTTTATGGCGGTAAAATATACAAAATATACAATTTACCACTTTGGCCACTTTTAAGCAAACAGTTCAGTGGCATTAAGTATATTCACAATGTTGCACAACCATCACCACCACCCGTCTCTGGAACTTTCTCGTCATCCCAGCAGAGATTCTGTACTCATGAAACAAAGCTGCTCCCCCTCCCTCCCTCTCAGCCCCCGGTAACCTCTGATCTGCTTTCTGTGGCTATGAATTTGACCACTTAGGAACCTCATACAAGTGGAATCATATAGTATTTGTTTCCGTGACTGGCTTATTTCACTTAGCGAGGCTGAATTTTCTTCTTTTCAAGGCTAAACAATCCTTCAGTGAATGTCTACACCACATTGGGTTTATTCATGCATCCGTCAATGGACACTCGGGCTTCTTCTATCTCTTGGCTACTGTGAATTATGCGGCTATGAACATGGGTGTGTAACTATCTCCTTGAGACCCTACTCTCAGTTCTTTTAGTAGGGAGCTAATACCTACCCAGAAGGGGAATCACTGGAGTGCGTGCTAATTCTATTTTTAATTTTTTTGAGGAAACTCCATACTATTTTCTTTTTTATTTATTTTTATTATTTTTTAAAGATTTTATTTATTTATTTGACAGAGAGCGAGAGCGCACAAGTCGGGGGGGGAGCAGCAGAGGGAGAGGGAGAAGTAGAGGGAGAAGGAGAAGCAGAGGGAGAGGGAGAAGCAGGCTCTCCGTTGAGCAGGGAGCACGATGCGGGGCTCGATCCCAGGACCCCGGGATCATGACCTGAGCTGAAGGCAGATGCTTAACCGACTGAGCCACCCAGGCGCCCCTGAAAATGGTTTTGATTTACATTTCCCTAATGACCAGTGAGGTGAAGCATTTTCTCATGTGCTTGTTGGCTGTCTGTGGACGTTCTTTGGAGAAATGTCTGTTCAAGTCCTTTGTACGTTTTAAAAACCGGGTTGTTTTGTTGTTTGCCTTTTAGGGCTTTAGTCTATATTCTAGATATTAACCGCTTATCTGGGTATGTGATTTGCAGATATCTTCTCCCATTTCATGGGTTGTCCCTTTACTCTGTCAACAGTGTCTTTTGATGGGCAAATCAAATATTTCTACAGTTCTAGTAGCAGCCTCTTCAGAAATCTGTGAACTCTATTTCAAAGTTTCCTCAAGTGACATGAAGAAACAAGCTCTGGGTGGCCATGTTCAGGTTTGGAGGACCCATATCTTCCAAGCAGAAAAGGCCTGTTGCCCAGAGGATGCCTGATGTTCGGGTTGTCTCTCTTGACCCCTGAAGTAGGAATGATTCTCATGTAATTTAGGAAGAAACTGAGGCCCATGGGGATTATGACAACCGCAGAGATGCCAAGAGTCTTGGGAGGTGAGTCCTAGGTTAGAGCACTTGCGTTTCCCCATGGGTAAACTGGAAGTCAATACCCCTCTGTGGGCACAAGCGTGGTGGGAAATGAAGCCCAGTGAGCCACGTTATGTCGAATTTGGAGGCCCACTCCTGGGCCAGGGCTCCTACAGGCCTCCACACTGGTGTGGGCCTCCCTAGGTCCCAAAGGGCTTTCACACAATTTTCTTTAAGCCTTATGCACAGATATTCCTATCCACAGTCTAACATGTCATGTCACCTTGTGGGCACTGGACTTGGAATCAAAAGCTTTGCCCTCAAATCTCAGCCCTGCCGTTGAACAGCGTCAGCCACTAGGCCAGGCACTTCTCGTGGCTTGTAATCTCGCTTTGTAAAAGGTAGATGAGGATTGCAAGCGCAAAGCTTAGGAAAGCCCCTCTCCAGCTCAGAGCCTGGTACATAATAAACATTCAATAAGTGTGGCTGGGCTGTGAGGAAGATGTGAGGCCCACAGAGGAAAAATCACTTACAGCAGTCCTGGCAGTCAAGAAGAACTCATGGCCAGACAATATGCCTCGCGCACATTTTCTTAGCAACCGTGTTTTCCCATTTTTAAGATAACAGAAACAGATTCAGAGAGGTTAACATATTTAACCAAGCTCACACTTGTTAGGAACCTCAGATCTGAACACAGACAGAGTCATTGCCAAGGACCCATTCTCCACCCCCAACTTTTTACTAAAAACATACAGAAGAGTTGAAAGAATAATTCAATACATACGGACACACTGTTAACATACGGCCACTTTAGCATGCTTTCTTTTTATTTATTTTATTTTATTTTATTTTATTTTTTTATTTTTTATTTTTTAGCATGCTTTCTCTAAATGTATACACGGTTCGAACCACTTACAGTAAGGAACAAACATCATGTTCTTTAGCCCTGATATGGACTGGATGTTTATGTCCCCCCAAATTCGTATGCTGAAGCCCGAAGCCCCCAATATGATGGTATTTGGAGATTCATCTTTGGAAGGTTATTAAGGTCAGATGAGGTCACAATGGGATCAGTGCCCTTATAAGAACAGTCACCAGAGTGCTCTCTCTCGCTCTTTCCCTGTGTACATGCACTGAGTAAAGGCCATGCAAGGACACAGGGAGAAGGCAACTATCTGCAATCCAGGAATGGGGCTCTTACCAAGAACCCAACCATTCTGGCAGACTGACCCCAGACTTCCAGCCTCCAGAGCTGTGGGAAAACGAAATTCTGTTGTTCAAGCCATCCAGTGTGGGTATTTTGTTACCGCAGCCTAAGCGGACTAAGACAATCCCTAAATGCCACCAGGTACACCCGCGGAGAATAAAAGACATTCTCCTGCATAATCACACCCAAGAAAATTAGCTATAATGCCGTAATATCTAATATCCTATCCAAAGTCAAATTTTCCTCAATTGTCTTAAGAATGTCTTTTCATAGCTGCTTTTAAAATGTTAACCAGAGGCACCTGGGTGGCTTAGTTGTTAAGAGTCTGCCCCCTGCTCATGGGCTCAGGTCATGATCCCAGCATCTTGGTATTGAGCCCTGCATCAGGTGGGGAGCCTGCTTCTCCCCCTATTTGTGCTCGCTCTCTCTGTCGAATAAATAAAATCTTAAAAAAAAAAAAAAGTTAACCAGATTCTAGGCAAAGTCCACACATTATATTTAATACCTTTTTATCTAGAACAGTCCCGCTGTCTCGCCTCCCAACGCACCTTCCCGTCATTGGCAATTGTGAGGAGCCCAGGCAACTTATAAAACGTACCACTTTCTAGATTTGTCTGATGTTTCCTCGTGTCTAAACTCAGATACAGTATTTTTTGGCAGGAATTCCAGTAGGAGATACTGTCTACTTTATAACGCATCATATCGGGAGACATCTGATGGCAGGTGGTAAGGCTAAGTCGGAACACTTCGTTAATGTGATAATGGGGATCCGCTTTCAGCCTCTACACAAAATAAGAGCCACCAGGCTTTCAACTCAGCGCTTCTTGACATCAGGACAGTCAGCTGCGCTTGGAACCCGAAGTTCAGGGTTCATCACCCAAAATTCCCTCTCGGTCTCCTAAGCTCATCTTCTGCCCAGTTCAGTCCTGGCCGGGTAGAGCATGGCCCCGCCCCCGGCCCCGCCCCGGCCCCGCCCAGCCCTTGCCGGGCCCCCAGCCTAGGTGGCCCAGCGGGCGGAACCAATAGTGTCTGGCACTCCGCTCGACGTCGTCCGTCCGGACTCTGAATCCCGGAGCGCCGGGCGCACGAGGACGCTGTTCTCCGTGGGCTTCCGGGCGCACGCACTTCTGCCGCCGCCGAGAGGGCGGAATTCCCGGTGTCGCTGCTGTGTCGGTCGGTGTGCCGGGTTCAGCCGCCACCATGGGGATCCTGGAGAAGATCTCCGAGATCGAGAAGGAGATCGCTCGGACGCAGAAGAACAAGGGTGAGGGCCGGCCTGGCGGGGCCTTCCTTTCTGCCCGCCTCAGTTTTCCTGTCTGTAAAATGGGGGAACAACACCAGCGATAGAGCCGATGCGGGCTCGAAGGCAGCAGAGAAGTGCCAGAGACTTGACCAGGTCTCCCAGCGCGACCGAGGCAGGCAGGACCAGGCGGGACCGGGTCCCAGCGCGCTGGTCTGATTGCAGACGATCACTGTGAGATCGGCTCCGTGCCAGACCAGGCGACCAAGTAGAGAAATCGCAGCGCGCAGCCCGCGTCTGACCCAGAGAGAGGCATGGTCGGGCTTCAAACCCGGGTCTCCTGGCGGCCGGGCCTGGGGAGTCGGTGCTCTCCCCTTTTGTGCTGGAAAGCCCAGGAGGAGACCTTTCGCGGGTACAGCCTCACCCAGCATCTCGGGGCGGAGGCCATCAAGACTCGAGCCTGGTGGACCTGGGTTTGAACTCCAGCGCCACCTGTACCTGCTGTGAAAGCTTGGAAAGTCACTTCGCCTCTTTGAGCCTCAGTGTCCTCATCTGCAAATGGGGATCTTAATCCCCCTCTCATCTTAGCTCACAGCTAAATTAAACTAGGTAGTGTGTGCAAAGTACTAGGCACATGGTAAGCACTTGGTATTTAAAGTAACCCCCCAACATAGCGCACAATAAAGGATCAAATCTGGACTTCAGATTGTAAGGGCTGGAGGAGCTCACAGGGGAAGAGCAGTGGGGGGAAACAAATGACGCCCAAGAGGGCTTCCAGGAGGAGGTGGGGCTTGAACTGATTACGGGGAAGGTACTCCCGGTGAGGGTCACTGCTGAGGCAAAAGGCTGGCAGTCCAGGTGAGCATGGCGTGTTCATGGGGCAGTTCTAGATCTAGAACAGTCTAGATCAGAAGGACGGTCTGGAGTGATGGGGGATGCAATTGGCCAGGGTGAGTGAGGCCCTGTGTCTAAGCAGTCTTGCCATGGGGTTGCAGAGGCAGGAAGTGGGGAATACGAGGTAGCTAGTCTCTGTCTGTCCTTCCCTGGCTCTGTTTCGTTCTGGAGGCTGAGAAGCCGGGAGACTTCATTCATTCATTCGTTACGTAAATCTTCACGTATGTAGTAGGCATGAGCACGGCAGGCACATCCTTGCCCTCCTGCAGCTGACCTTCTAGTGGGTAGTCTGTAAGCGAATAACCAAATCAGAAGGATTGTTTCAGCCAGCAACAAAGGCTGTGAAGACAAACGAGGCTGATAGAGCAAGAGTGTGGGGGGTGGGGGCTGGGCCTACTAAGGTAAACGATCACCTCCATGAGGTGGGGACGTTTGAGCTGAGACCAGAATGAGAAGGAACCAGCCATGCAGAGATCTGGGGCAAGACTGTTCCTGGCAGAGGAACAAACGTTGCTGAGGCAGGAACAGACTCTTCTTGCTCAGGGATCTGAAGGTCTGGGGCTGGAGTGCAGTGATGGGAAAGGAAAGGGCCAATCCTGTAGGGCCTGGTAGGTCATGGGAAAGTGGCAGTTGTGTTCTCAGGCAGCGGGAGCTACTGGAGGGTGTTAAGCAGGGGAGAGACATAGTCCAATTTCTGTTTTATTTTATTTTATTTATTTGAGAGCAAGAGAACACAAGCAGGGGGAGCAGCAGGCAGAGGGAGAGGGAGAGGTAGACGCAGACTCCCCGCTGAGTACAGAGCCCAGTGCGGGGCTCCATCCCAGACCCTGTGATCATGACCTGAGCCGAAGGCCGACGCTTAACTGACTGAGCCACCCAGGCATCCTCTGGTTTCTGTTTTAAAAGTTCCAATTGGCTGGGGCACCTGGGTGGCTCAGTCGTTGAGCGTCTGCCTTCGGCTCGGGGCATGGTCCCAGTGTTCTGGGATGGAGCCCCACGTCAGGCTCCTCCGCTGGAAGCCTGCTTCTTCCTCTCCCACTCCCCCTGCCTGTGTTCCCTCTCTCGCTGGCTATCTGTCTCTGTCAAATAAATAAATAAAATCTTTAAAAAAAAAAAAAAGTTCCAGTTGGCTGCCCTGTGGAGTATCATCTACAAGGATCAAGGAGAGTAGCAGGGAGGCTTTGACAGTGGTGAAGAGGGGGCGTAAAGATGATGTAAGGATTAAGACCCAGTCCTTCCCTTCAGAGGTGCTCAGAATCTTATGAGCTGGGATGACAGGAAGGATCAGATACCTGACGAGTGCTGAACCCATTCTTGACCACCTCTCACTGCCATCAGTTCAATCCTTCACTTGTTAGACATTTCCTGAGTACCTGCCGCATGCCACCAGAAGCTGGGATCCTGCCCCACTTGAGTGAGGAAGTAAAGGAGCGAGATTCAAATAGTGATCAGAGCCATGAAGACCATGAACAGGATCGTCAAGCTAAGCAGGGCCGCAGGAAGGGTGGGTGTTAGTGTGGGTGGGTGATCATAATAATAATCAGCAGTTATTGGGCGCTTACTGTGTGCTAGTCATTATTCTTAATGCTTTCCGTAAGCTCTCTGAAAATCCAGTGGGGTGGTTTCTCCTCTTAACATCCCTGCTTTGCCAATTAAGAAACTGATACACAAGAAGATTAAGTAACTTTTGCAAAGTTCCACGGCCAGGAATGGCAGGGTGGGATTCCAGCCCAGGTTCTTCACCTCTGCGTGACATTTCCCACTGCCCCCTCCGGCTGGGTAGGGGAGACCTCTTTGAAGAGATGACATTTGAGCTGAGCCTCGAATGTTAAGAAGGAGCCAGCCCTGGGAAGATAACGTTACAATGAAAGGAATAGCAAATGCAAAGGTCCTGGGGCACGAATGATGTCAGCTTGTCCTGAAGAAACAAGAAAGCCGCTGTGGCTGGAATGTAGTACATAAAAGAGAGAGTGAAAGGAGATGTTGGAGAAGTAGTGAGGGACCAGGTTACCTAGCCCCAGCCCGCTTTTGTAGCAAAGATTGTGTAACGCCTTTACTATCATGAAATGCAGCTCCCCTTTAATAGTGTGACTTTTGTGCACACAGAATTTGAGGCAAATGAGTATAACACCCTAATCATAATACAAAGGAGGAGAAAAAGGAAAGTATAATTAAAATAGTGTTTATTTCAATATGTAAATGTTGGGGCATGGCCAGGATGCAGCGGCGTTACAACGAAGCCGTGAGATGTTTGCCGCTCTGGGCGGCATCGCAGGGTAGGAGGCAGGCACGAAGCAGCCCAGTGCCCAGTGTGGTGTGTGGCTGACTCAGGCACCCTACAAGAGCGATCACTGGTGGCAGCCTGGGATCCCACGATGCTGAGCATCTCTAGGTGAGGTTTCAAACAACACGAGCTAGAGTCTTTCCTTCACAGGCGCAGAAGTTGCTCTCCTGGAAATTTCAGTGTTATTGACGCTGTGAAACACGCTGTGACGCTGTGTTGCTGCGTGAAACAGAATGAGGCTCCACTTGATGCTAACCCACGTGTTCCCTCTGCAGATGTCTTAGGGCTGTGAAAGTCATAAGGAACGTGGGACAATTGATAGCTGTGCCGGACTGACTCACACTTTGTAGGGCTGCGGGCTTCCCTGGTCCCTGCCTGATGAATGCCAGTGGGGACTTTGCACCGACAACAGAAAACATCCCCCAGAACCCCCCAGGGAGTCGTGCTGCCCGTTGAGAACCACTGACCTGGGGTCGTGTGGTCTCAATTAGGAGGCTAGCTTCTATCCTAAGTGAAGTGAGAGGCTAAGGGGGCATTTTAAGCAGAGGGGTATTTTCTTTCCCAGTCTGATTCTGATGTTTCCAGCCAACGTTTGGTTGTATGTGGGGGCATACCTGACCCACGGGGCTTGGAGACCCTGGATACTTATCTTCTGTCTTGCTTTTCGTCCTTTAGCCACCGAGTATCATCTGGGCCTGCTGAAGGCAAAACTCGCCAAGTATCGGGCCCAGCTTCTGGAACCGTCCAAATCGGCCTCATCCAAAGGAGAGGGTTTCGATGTCATGAAGTCGGGTGACGCCCGCGTGGCGCTGATTGGATTTCCCTCTGTGGGTAAGGTCAGTGATGGTCAGCGTGGGCCTTGGGGAGGAAGCAGGTTGTCTCCCAAACACGACTGTCCAGCGCCTCCTCTCGCCGCCTTTCTGAATTAGCTCCAGGGACCGAGAAGATTCAGTCTCCCCCAGGACCCGGTCCCATCCCTTTAGCATCCTGCCATGGCGACCCTCGTTGCCTGACTGTGGGAGAAGTATTTCCACTCAGTCTCGGACCCGTCCCTCATGTACAAACGTTTACTGAGTGTGCACCGTGTGTCAGGCTCTGCCGGGCGCTGGGGGTACGGTAGGAATAGTGAGGAGGCTGCTCAGATCAGGCTGAGGGAACCATGACCAGGAGGCTTGGACAGGTGCTGCTGGAGAAGCTTTTAAACCAGTTCGGCTACAACCTGTGTTAAGCCCATTACCCTGGGCCACGCGTGGCGGGGGCGTTGCTAACAGCCGTCACCTCTTGAGTGCTTACTGCTGGCCGAGCAGTATAGCTGTGCTTTGTGCGGGGTTGGGTGCCTGGGTAATGGGTGCGTGCATCCCAGGAGGTGGGGATGGGTCTGCCGTCCGTCTACACACACAATGAAGATGGGATGAGAGCTACGTCGGCCACTGGCATGTTTACTGCTCCATGGCTGTTTGTCCCGTTCATACATTAGAGTTCCCTCATCTCGTAATGGCTGCCTAGAAGCCCGCACTGTGGTCATAGCCTCAGCAGCAGTCTGCTCCTTCCCTGCCGGGCCCATTGCGTCCTGGAGTTGGTGTTTCTGGAAGCCGTATTCCTCCAGGTGAGCCCAGTGGCTCGAGGTTGTGCGTTTTAAAACTGCTCATCAGCACTGCCATTTACCCTCCAAAGAAGCTCTAGCTGACTCCACATGGGGACAATTGGGAATGTCTCCTAGCATCTGCTCACGGACGCCCACCCGGGATGCTGTGTCAGCACGGGGCTGTGAGCTGTTAGAGGAAGACCAGACTCAGCGTCGAGGTCGGCAGAAGGCTTCCTTCCTGGTGGCTTGTAGGTGTTTCTTACTCTTGGGAAGCAGTCCTACCCCAGTTGGACTTTATGCTCAGTACCCAGCTGGATGCACCGTCCCCATGTCCTCCGTCCGTGTGGGCTCAGGAAATAGTTAGTTTAGTTAGTTAACCATCCAAGCCAGGTAGGATGAGGAGGGGAAAGTTGCTGGAGGCGAAAGTGACACCACGTACTGGAAAGGAGCCACTGCCCTCCTCCTCTGGGCTGCTGGCCATTCATCCAGCCGACGTCTTGGCAACGCTCGTCAAACCTGAGTGCCCATTTCACACGCAGCTTCCTGGCCAGTGCTCAGATCCCTGCAGTGATGGGTGCTTATGACCCCTCAGCTTGACAAAAGCTGGACACGAAGCCACGCAGGGGCCTCCTGCTGCGGCCCCTCAGAAGGAGCTGACGCCCACGCTGCAGAGCCCCTCGGGAGAGGTGGGACTGTCCCCACGTGTGCTCTCTGCCGGCTGAACACCCTCACGGCTTTCAGTCCTGGCAAGGTTTCCAGATCCCTCTCTGTCTTTTTGGCCGTTTCTCATTTTCCCCAGTTGTCTACACTGGAAATTTCCAGACACGCAGAAGAGGTAAAGAACAGGCACAGTGTACCCACTCTCGGAATCCATGGACTTTGCCATATTGGTCCACGTCTTCAGATTTGTGTGTGCGCGCGTGTGTTTGGGGTTTTGTTTTTGTTTTGACTGACCCATTTGAGAATAAATGACAGACATCATGCTTCATGACCTTTCACCCCTAAATATCGAAGCTCGTGTCTCTAAAGAGTAAGGATATTTTCCTACTTAGCCACTAACTATCCCACCAAACAAAATGAACGGTAATTTAGGAATGGTCTAACACCTGGACCGCGTTCTGATTTCAACACTCACCCCCAAATGACCTTTGCAGCTGGTCTGTCCCAACTAAGGTCCATTCTGGGACCTCATGTGGTCCCTGTAGGTGTCGTCCCTCTGCCTGCTCTAATCTAGAACGGTCCCTTTCGTCAAGCCCCTAACTCTAAAGAGACCACCACCGGTCCTACAGAAAGCCCGCACCCACTTCCCTGTGGTGTGCGTTAGCTCGTCCGTCTGTTCGTTGTAGTTCCTGTGAACCCAGAGTCAGGTAGAAACCCGGGACTTGTGGCCAGGTTCCACAAAGGACATGGGGTGGACCTCATTTCGTACCATGCCAAAGAAAAACCCCTGACCGCTGGTTGCATTTCCGGAACCCCTGGCTTAGGGCGAGGGACACCCTGTCTCCCTTCTGCGTAGTGTTAGCCTCCTTCCCAACCCCAGGTAACTGGAGAGTCCCCTGCAAGATGCTGCTACAGTGGCGTGTGGAAGTCCAGCCCTGTCAGCATCCCCTTGGTGACCTCGATGCCAGGGAATTGTCCTTGCCTGGGAGTTTTGTTAGCCACGGTAACACGTCAATTTTTGAGTTCTCCTCCTCCTTCCTCACTCGTTAGCTGATGTTCCTCTGGGGAGTAGCGCCTTCTCTCATCGCTGTCGGCTCTTTGGTTAGCTGGAAAAAGTTCCTGGAATGGCAGGACAAATGCGTATGGGTTGCCCTTAAATGGTCAGCAAGTTGTTGGAGTCAGAGCTGTCCCACAGGGTGACCGGTAACTATTTTTAGGCTTTAATTCTTGGGGCATTGTTATGGACTCCATCAGTTTTCACCTTTTCTTGATTTTACTTCCCGCCTGCCAAGGACTTCTTTCCAAGCCCAGGCTGGGAGAAAAGCTTTGTTTACCAAGAACTGTGCCGTTGAGGGTCTTGCCCTGTGGCCAGATCCCACTGCCCTGCTGGGGATCTGGGCTCTCCAACCATGGGAGGGCCCACACCTCTCCCCTGCAGAGGCCAGACAGGGTCAGAGTGTCCTCCCGTTGGCCTCCAGCAATGGTCAGTCAGTGTCTCGGCAGCCTGCCCATAGCTGTCTGCCCAACCTGCCCATACCTGTCTGCCCCACCAGGTTTTCTCTTTCCTCAAGTTTCTAAGAGGCCCCCAGGGTGGAGAGCTTCTGGATTTGAAGCCAATGTTTCCTTCAAGGGGTGAGGATGTATGAGTGAGATGTGCCCCCAGCCTTCCTGGTTGCCAGACATGCAGGCTCGTTGTTCCCGGTGCCCCGCTGACTAGGCGGGGGCAGGAGGCCAGGGCTGGGTTTCTCCCCCTCTCTGGTTCTGTGCACTGCTTTGCTGGCCCTCTGGGCCACTGCATCCATCGCTGTGGTCTTGCCACACTCTGGGCTTGGCACACGTAGTGCTTATCATCTCCTTTCACCCCACGCGGCCCCCCACGGTGGGGACCGAGCAGATGGCCAGCGTGCATGTGAACGGCTCCGAAGCTCGGAGGGGGAAGTTTCTTGCCCGCAGGGGCCAGGTCTCTAACTCCCAGCCAAGCCATGGCTCTGCTCCCACAGTGAACCGTGGCCTGAGCTTTCCCATCCAGATCCTTCCCAGCTCACTCCTTCCTGCCTGGCAGCACCTTCTCCTGCCATCTGGCTCTGTCTCAGACCATGTCTGTCCCCTTGCACATCTCTCCCCTCCCTGGGTGAGCAGCTGCTTTGAGTGCCAGGGGCTGTTGCCTGTTCGAAGTTCTCTGGGGCCCAGGAGGGGCTGGCGGGTCTGGTGGAGCTAGGGAGTGGGCCTAGATTTAGAAACCAGTTCTCTGTGTCCTTGAGACCTCCAAGGAAAGGAGTGGCCCTCTGGTGCCCCACCTGCCCTGGGCGGGGCCAGAGGGGACGTTTCCAGCTGTTTTCTGTCCCCATGCTGAGGCTGAGGAGGGAGTCCCTGCGCCCGGCAGGCTCCCAGCCTGTGGGGATCCTCCCAGGAGGCTGGAACAAGACTCCCTCACTGCAATGCCCTCCTTTTTCTCCTAGTCCACCTTCTTGAGTCTAATGACCTCCACGGCCAGCGAAGCTGCGTCCTATGAGTTCACAACCCTGACGTGTATCCCCGGGGTCATCGAAGTAAGTTGGGGTGTGCTGGACTCCAGAAGGGGAGAGGGCGCGTGCTCGGGTTTGCGGTGGTGTCGATGGATGTCGCGTGTGTGGGTGTCGTGTGGAGGGGGAAGGCTCTGAACTGAGCTGCTTTGCCTTCAAGCACTGGCACCTCTGAGGATTCTGGCTGCCGAGACCCCAGGGATGCCTGACTGGTTCTGGGAGTCGGGCCGGCCCGTGGCAGCTCTCCTGGCGCCCCGTCGTGCTCCACTGTCCCGCACCACCCCAGCTTGGGTCACTTGTTCCTGGCTGGCTGGATCCCTCCGGCTCCCGTGAAGCTTCAGAGCCTGGGGCAGCCGGGGCCCCGGGGCCTGGAGCCTCCACGGTGTGGGGACGTTTTTGTGGCGTTCTTACCATCAGGGGAGAGCGTGGTGGGATCGCAGTGCCTTGAGAGCCCCTCCCCGGTGGCTCCTCAGCTCGCGGGACAGGGTCTGTGCCGGGCTGGAGCGGTCACAAGGCGAAGGCCTGGCCCCAGAGGCTGACCCCGGGGTTTCCCATAGCCCCTGCAGTGCAGGCCGCTGTAGTGTCCTGGGGTCCGGCAGGCCCTTCCTGCGGGGACTCCTCCCCTGACCTTCTTCTCTTCCCCATCCTAGTATAAAGGAGCCAATATCCAGCTCCTGGACCTTCCTGGGATCATCGAGGGCGCAGCCCAAGGTAGGAGGTGGGGACACGTGGGTGGGAGACCGGGTGGATCTCAGCACCCCAGCCCACCCTCTTCCAGAACGTGTTGGGTATACTGGCCTCGCTGTTAAAATCGGACATGGCTGCAGGGCTTGACGGGTAGGGGAAGGCTCGCAGCCTCTCACATTGCTCTGGCCTCATAAGGTCCTGGCTGGCCCCATCTTAAAGCCGAAGAAACTGAGGCCCCACGAGGTGAAGGGACTTGCCCCAGGTCGCATAGCTCACCTGACAGTTTGAATTCATTCTTCTACTCCACGGGCTCCAGTGCGCCTCTGCAGGGAGCCCCACAAGGAGCGGACACGAGTCAGCTGGCTAGCTCAGAGCGTGCTCCTTGTCCTGGAGCCCGTCCTTTGTTGTTTCGGTGTTGTGTTCTGAGATGGGAACATGCCCGTGGCTTCTGGTGGCAGGGGGCGGCCCGCAGCCTCACAGACATGGTAACCAGCTGATGCTTCTCCGACACTGGCCAAGCGCCGGGCTGTGAGCTCGCCGTTGTCTCAGTCCTCAGCTGGTCCTGTGATGACTTAGCGAGTGTCACCATTTCCTTTTCATAGCTGGGAGGAACGTCAGAGATGATAGATAAAGGGCCTGCCCTGACGACTCTTGATCCACTGAGGGGCAGAGCTGGGGTCGGCACCCACCTCTCTGCTCCACGGCCCCGGCGTGGCCGGGCAGCAGGGCCTCTCCCGGCGGGTCCAGTTGCCATCTCTGCCCGGCGCCCTCCCGCGCCCCTCTGTCCTCATCAGGGCAAAGTGCTGCCTGCTTGGATCGGGGCAGGGAGAATGGCGATGGTCCCCCAGGAACCTGCTGTCCCCGCGAGCATCGTGGGGCCTGGGGGTGGTCTGGCCACGGTGGGGGGACGTGCGCGGGCAGTGTCAGGAGGCAGCTGGCCTGTGAAGATCACCGGGCCCAAGGCCCTCATTCTCCGAAGAGGGAGGCCGGTCATGGCTGAAGCCTGTACTACCTGGATCCTAGTGCTGTGACCTCGGCAGGTGCCTGGCTTCTCTGCTGGTCTGATAACCACAGGGTCTGATCTTCACGTGCAGTTCCTAAGGCACCTCTTCCTGCGGCATCTCGTGTGACCCTTTCTGCCGCCCTTGCAGTGGGGTGGCTTCTACCGCTCGTGTCCAGAAAGGGCAGCTGTGTTGAAACCCTCATACCACACTAGCTTTGTGATCTTGGGCAAGTGATCGAGTATCTCTAAACCAGGTCTCGGTTTTCTTATCTGTGAAATGGGCATGATACTGCTTCCTGTACGGGATCGTTTTGAGGATTAAGCGAGAAAATATGCCTCTGTCCCTGTGTGATCACATCTCTTCCACGCGTCCAGGGAAAGGCCGGGGCCGGCAGGTGATTGCTGTGGCGCGCACGGCTGACGTCGTCATCATGATGTTGGACGCCACCAAGGGAGAAGTGCAGAGGTCCGCAGGGTGGTGCAGGCGGGCGGACTGATAGGTCTGGGGAGGTCCCTGGGTGGAGTCATGGGATGCTGCGGCTCCAGCTGCTGTGCCCCTGAACGCCTGATGGGTGGCCCAGGGGGTGCTGGGGCCTCTCCCACGCGGGAGCAGCGGCAGGCCTGTCCGCAGGCTAAACCCGTGCGGCCAGCCTGCAGCATCCTCTCGGACAGGCCTGCATCTGGCATGGAGACGTCCGGAGGCTAAGGACTGTGCCGTGCCGGCGGGAGCCTCTGGCACCGGCCCCTGGCCAGCACAGGCCGTCCTGGCTCTGGCTCCTGCCTGCCGAGGCTGAGGTGCCTCAGTTCCTGCCCGGAACCCACCAGGAGCCCAGCCCCAAGCAACAGAAGCCTTATTCATGCCCTGACCTGCTGCCTAAGGGGCACACTGGGCCTCCCTCTGCGTGCCAGTCGCAGACCCAGCCTGTCTCCCGTCCGACTGGGCAGAAGGTCCAGAGGCTCCCCCTCAGCAGCTTTGGGCTGTTGGGGAGGAACGTTCTGGGTTCTTAGTGGTGGGGAGGAGGGCATTGGTCTCCCTCCGGGTGGGCAGGGGCTTCCTGTGTACCATGGAAGCCATCAGCCTGCCTCTGGGCACCTGTGAAGGCTCGTGGGGGCTCTACCCAGGTCTCTGCTGGAGAAGGAACTGGAATCAGTGGGTATCCGCCTCAACAAGCACAAGCCCAACATCTACTTCAAGGTGAGGCCCCTCTCACCGGTGGGCCAGGCCTGGGCAGGTTCGGGATGATTGCGGCTGGCCCTTTGCGAGCAGCTGTCCCTTCCTCTCTTCTCCTCCAGCCCAAGAAAGGGGGTGGCATCTCCTTCAACTCAACAGTCACGCTGACCCAGTGCTCAGAAAAGCTGGTGCAGCTGATCCTGCACGAGTACAGTATCCTTTCCAAAAGCGGCAGGGGAGGGGCAACGTGAGACGGGGGCCTTGTGGCCCAGGATGCTCACAGACCACACCCCAAGCCACCCCAGATCCATCCGAGCAGCCCCCAGGAAGGCTGCAGCCCAGCGACATGGAGTGCTTGCTGTCCCCTTCTGCCCTGTGCTCACCAGGCTGCAGGCTGGCTGGGCCACAGCCGTGTACTCAGCTGTAGCTTCCTGAGTCCCTGCCAGGTTCTAGGCACTGGTGGCCAGTCACATCTGGAAGGAAGATGACATGGTGAGGGACGGCCCCCGAGGACAGGGTTCCTGGCCTGGGGAAGCCTCAGGGAGAACCAAGGGCTTGGCTGTTTACCACTGAAGTAATGTTGGGGGGCTAGGTGAGTCTCTGGAGGACCCTGGAGGACAGGGCAGAGCCCCAGAGGCAGAGGAGCTCAGATGTGAAGAACTCACCACGGTGGACAGGCTGTCTGCAAGGTGGTGAGGTGCCTGTCACTGCAGGTATGCAAGCAGAGGCAGGGTGGCCTCCAGAGGAGAGCTTTGCATGGGGGAGGGTGGGTTAGGCCAGTGCTTGCAGACAGCGCTCTTGGCACTGAAGCCTGGGTGGGGTTCCACTGAGGACTCTCGCAAGTACTTTTTTCTTCTTGCCTAACAGTGAAGATTGAAGCCACTGATTGACTTTGCATATTCTGCTTCCTTTTGAAAAAAAAAAAAAAAAATGAGGGCACTGCCCAAACTTTACCGACCAAAGCAGATGACCTCCGAGGTCCCTCTCAGCACTGTGTTTCTTGGCTGGCCTTTCGGGCCCCTCCGCTGCGGGGACACGAGGGCCTGCTGGTGCACAGGTGGCCCTTAATCCGAGCCCCTCAGAGATCTTCAACGCGGAGGTGCTCTTCCGAGAAGACTGCTCCCCGGACGAGTTCATCGATGTGATCGTGGGCAACCGGGTGTACATGCCCTGCTTGTATGTAAGTGGCGCCGGCCCCCGGGGTGCGCGTGCGGGAGCAGAGCTCGCCCAGGACTGACCCGGACGCAAGGCAGGCAGGCTTCCCAGAGGAGCAGAAAGAGCCTGGAGCTGCTCCACCCTCGCCTCCCCTCTCCCCTGGGGGCTGCACGAGGCTTGCAGACCTGTCCAGCTTGACACCGGGGCTCTAGTCCAGCCTTCCTTCCTAGGGGTGCACAGCGGCCCCAGGCCCCTGCAGCCTTTCCCCATCCTTGAGGCAGCAGGGAAGGGAGGATCCTGGCACTGGCCTCCTGCCCTGTTTTGTTGTTTTCCTTCCCCAACACCTACCTCTCCCGTCTCAATCCCAGGTTTATAACAAAATCGACCAGATCTCAATGGAAGAAGTGGATCGCCTGGCCCGGAAGCCCAACAGTGTGGTCATCAGGTGAGGCCCCGGCACCCGGCTGTCCTTGTGAATGTGAGCTCATCAGGCCTCCCAGCCACCTTGGCCAGGCAAGCCCCCCAGGCGCGCCTGGGGCAGAGGAGACCATCTCAGTAAGGGCTTTGACTGTGGCCTGGTCGTACCCAGGATCAGCCTGGACAGAGTGGGTGATGTGGCGTGGGCTCTGGTTAAGAAAACAGAAGGTAAATAGTACCATGAACGGAGATGGTCAAGACTCAGTAGTTAACGGCAGGCCTCAGAAAGGCCAAGAGTGTGAGCCAGCTGTTCCTGATCCTTCCGGAAGATGTGGCTTCTACTGCAGGGGGTGAGGGAAAAGGAAACACGGAAGTCCTCAGGTGGGTGGGGCCATCCTGGCCCCGCCCCCGGCCCCTCCTGGAGGGGTGGGTCCTGGGGGGAGCCGCGTGCCCTCTCCCAGAGGGCTGCGTGTTCGCTCCTCACCGTCGCTGCCCATTCCTCCTTTGGAGCAGCGTGACTGGGGGGCTCCGCTCTGCTGGCTGCCCCGCTCAAGCAAGGCACTCTAGCCTCCCAGTGGGGCGGGGCTTCCAGGCAGTGGGACGCTGAGTGACTGAGTGGGATGACTGGTACAAATGATGGGTAAGGGTCCTGGACCATCTCCCGGGCATCGCCAGCTATCGGCAAGAACAGCAGAGAGCGGGCATCCTTCCCAAAGGACAGCCTCAGTTCCTCTCCTGCTGCTGCGTTCCAGGCTCCCTTCAGGGGCTGCCCGAGGACAGGCCGGGCCTCAGGGCGTACGGTCACCTCCACACCACCCCTTCACCTGCTGTGCTCACAACATGTCAGCGGAGGTCAGGGTACCTGCTCCAGGTCATGCCTCTGAACACGATCAAGCCAGGGGCCGCCCAGTCACTGAAATCCTCACCGGCTGCCCTGTGCCCATCGGTCTCCCAGCAGCCGTCAGGTGGAGAGCCCCCCTCCAAGCACTGTGCGTCCCTTAGCGATGCCATGTGCTCTCCCAGGAGAGACAGCTGAGCTCTACTGGGTGTGACCGTGGCTGTGACCAGAGGCGCTGGCCGCTGAAGTGTCAAGCTGCCACCAGGTCTGTGGGCTTGGTTCCCCACGGGTGCCAGATGGGCCGCAATGGCCTCGGTGCCCAGACCAGCTACATGGAGGTCACCCTCTGGAAGAGTGAGAGAGCGGGAAGCCCTGGCCTCCAAGCCCACGGGGGCCACTCTGACCGGCCGCCTTCCTCCCTGGCAGCTGCGGCATGAAGCTGAACCTGGACTACTTGCTTGAGATGCTTTGGGAGTACCTGGCCCTGACCTGCATCTATACCAAGAAGAGAGGACGTGAGTTCGGCGGCATGTGGCCCAAGAAATGTGCTGAGTCACCCTCCCTATAGGGCTGCCAGGCTCTGCCTGGGGCACCCAGAGGGCACAGTGCCCCTGGCTCAACTTGTCCTGTGCAGATCGTACCTTTTCTCCCATCCCAGAGCTGGCATGCTCTCTGCCCCAGGCTGCTGGAGGCCTCGGCTGAGCCTTTACAGTAAAGAAGGCCACTTTCTGGGGCTGCTGGTCTTGAGGATGCCCGGGGGCAGGGCCGGGGTGGGGGAAGCTATGGAGGGAGGGGCAGTGGGCTAGAGGCCGGCCTGTGGTTCCCAACAGGCTACAGCGATCGCCCCCCTCCCGGCCTCCCCTAGCAGGAGCACGCCCCCTGGGTCAGGACTAGAGGCACAGGAACACAGAGGAGCCTTCACCATGTCCCCCTCCCCCCCATGGCACGCCTCTCACACCCTGTGACCTTGCAGCTGAGTTCTGGCAGTTTGCGTGGCCTTGACCTTGTCAGCAAGGGAGGAGCTGCCGTTGCCCCTGACTGGTCGCCAGCAGCTGTCACGTCTTGCCAGTGCTGTCCAGGTGCTCCCCGTGGCTGGACTTAGGGCTCTCATGGCAGATGGGGTTACAGGCCGCCTGAGTCCCGGACGTGGATTTTTGTTGATTTCCTTTGCTAAAGTCAGGGTTGCAGAACACCGCACAAGGATCCATAGGGAGGGTGTGCCCGATGGCGAGGGGAAGGTTCGGCCAAGGCTGGGGGCTGGGAGGGCCTCTGTCCCCTGATGGAAGGCGACCACAGAGCAGCTTGGGGCCGTAGCTGTGGTTGCCTCCCTGTCGCCCCACCTGCAATCTCTACCTTTGCAGAGAGGCCAGACTTCACAGATGCCATCATCCTCCGGAAAGGGGCCTCCGTGGAGCACGTGGTGAGTTGCCCAGATGTGTCCAGATGGCGGGTCAGGGAGGTCTCCGTGCCAGCTGCGGGGTTTTGCCGAAGGTTCTCCCAGCCCTCGGCTGGCTTGGCTGACAGCAGCTGCGGTAGCAGAGTGGCTGGGGGCAGGCTCCGGAGTTAGACCCGGGGTCACCTCCCTTCCCAGCTGCGTAGCGAGCCTCCAGGCCTCCCCCAGAGGCAGGGATGGTACTGCCCAACCCAGTGGTGACTGGGCCATGCCGTTGCATGAGGTCCCGCACGTGAAGCACTCGGCCTGCTGCCTGGCGCCGGGAAGGTCCTGGAAGCAGTGGTCATCCCCATCCTGTCACACCCCCTGCTGCAGGCTCCTCAGAGCCACAGCTGTTCCTGTCCTCCGCCTGGGAGAGCTACTGCCCTGGGGCATTTCCGTATTGTGAACTCCACGTTGTGTTTCCCCAGTGCCGGCCTAGGGCTCAGAGTTGCCGCCTCCATGCCCTTGGCTCCTCCTGGCTTCCTGTCCCCCCAGTCAGCCCCCCACAGCCCTCCCTGCTCCCACAACCCCCCCTCCAGCCCCGGATGGCTCTGAATGCTCTTTGCACTCGACATTTACTGAGCACCGACAGTAAACAAAGCAGCCCCAGTTCCAGCCCGAACGGGGTCCTTTGGGGGCAAGAGATGCCAAATACCCAATGCCAGAGCTAAGAAGTCACACCTAAGGGGGGGGGGTACAACACAGTAAGGGAATGGGGAGTGACCCTGAGCCTACACAGAGAGGCCAGATGGTCTCTGGGGAGTGAATGTGATTGGGCCTGTAGACCAAGGAGGACCTGACCGTGAAGAGTTAGGGGTGATGGAAGCCCTCCCAGGCAGGGGAGTAAGGTATACAAAGGTCCTGAGGCAGGGGGGCCCTGGGCTGAGCCTGTAGGCTCAGGGAGAGGAGGGTGCGTTCCACGTCTGGGGTTTTGTTGCAGGCCCAAAGGTCATCTGTCCCTGAATGTGACCCTGCACCATCTTTCACGAAGGCATATGGGCCCTGTGGGAGCAGGTGATGGCCCAAGAGCCTGCAACAATGTGCCAGGTCACACAGGCATCTTAAGGTTTTGGTTTTGGGGGGTTTTGTTTTCCATCTAGCTCATTTCTTCTCAGGATCTGTGTGGCGGACAGGCGGTGGGCTGGCCTGCAGGCTGGGCTCCTGCGTGCGTGCGTTCAGCAAGCCCGGCCTGAGGCCCCTGCCAGCTAGGGGCCTGGACACAAATGGGAGGGCTCGGCGTTGAAGGCCAGTGTGCCCGGCAGAAGCCACATCCCTCAGATGACTCATAAGGGGCTCCGTGCGGGAGTCCCCGTCCCTACAAGCCTGTTTCAGAACCGGTGGCTGAGGTGTGGCCTGGGGACCCAGCAGCTGTTGGTACAGCCCTCTGTGGGGCTACCCTGCACCCCCTGTGGGTACTTTGCGCCATCCACTCAGGCCCTGGCACCTTGCCCAAGAGGATATAGGATTTCAGCCACTCCCAGGAAGAAAAGCGGAAGATAGAAGGACAAGGGCTTTCTAGGCAGGCGTTATAGCAGGTACAAAGGCCCAGAGGCAGGAGTGAATGTGGGGAATGCTGGCTGTTGGCCATCAGCTGCACGGGGGGCCAGAGGCAGGAGGTGCTAGACCCAGGGGTGAGAAGCGCCCAGTGGGGTGGGGAGGGGCTTTGAGGGCCTGGTTTCAGAGCCTGGACTCTGTTCCCGAGAAGCTTGCTCTTCCGTGGTCACCTCTGCCCTGCTCGCCCTCCCCACGGGTGCCTCCCTCCTGGGGCACCCAGCTGTCCCAGGTGCCGTAGGGTATACGAGAAGGCCTGCCTAGATGCTGGTGGCAGGGACCCAAAATAGAGGAACCACATAGACCTTGGAACCAGACAGACACAGGGTCATACCCCAGTTCCCCTGTACTGTGTCAGCCTCCCTGTGCCTCAGTTTCCTCTTCTGGGCGTAACTGACCCAGCCCCAGGGCCTCTGTAATGCACCCAGCCTAGGCCCCGGTACGTATTCAGTGAGAGCTGACATAGGCCTTGCCTCCGGAAGGGTCATAGGCCATAAGGCCCCAAGGCAGCGAGGACTTTGCAGGGCTCTCAGCAGGAACAGTGGGCAGGGAGGAGCACGAGTGTCCCCATTGTCAAACAGTATGATCTCTCCCCTGGTAGAAAAGATGGCCTGGGATGACCTTCCATTGTCCCCCATCGCTAGAGACAAGTACAGAGAAAGGCAGAGGGGGGCGGGAGCAGGTGGGCCTGTATTTGCTCAGGAAGTGTTCTTACAGGCTCGGCGTCCGCACGGGAGCGGGGCCAGGGCGTCGGGGCTCCGACCAGGACCTGTAAGGCTTGCGGGCACATAGAGGAGAGGCAATACCACACGACCTTCCCTCCGGCCCCCCATCCCAGGGGAAGAGCTGGCTGCCCCTCCAAGGTCCCCTGCTTCTAGCTCCCTTTAAGAGCGCTGGCATTTCTGAGGTGGGGGTGGGTGAGGTCCCAGCTGTGGCCAGGGGACGGGGACCAGGTGGGGTAACTCCAGGCTGAGGTGGGGTGTCCTGAAAACCACCCCCGCCCATCTGAAGGAGCATCTGTCAGGGTTGTCACTCAGGCAAGGCCGGCGGAAGGCTCCTGGCAGCCAGATCCAGACCTTTAGAAGGGCACCACAACCTTTGGGCCAGCCTGGAAGTGGGAGCATCAGAACAGCCATGAACACAAGACTGCCTGGATCAAGCCGCTGGTGTTCACAAGGCCACTGCTCTCTGACCACCTGCCTGGGGAACTACCACTTCCTGGCCCGTGCCTGGGGCTTGGGTGTGTGGCCACGCTCGGTGGGCACCGTTATAGACTCCTCTCACTGTCTGTCTCTCCCGTCCTCCAGTGCCACCGCATCCATCGGTCACTCGCCAGCCAGTTCAAGTACGCGCTGGTGTGGGTGAGTCTCTGGGCCGGAGACGGGTGGGGGTCATGCCCAGCATCACCCCTGGGTCGGGCAGGAGCACAGCGTTCATGCTGCTCTGTGTGTCCCAGTTTGGGCGTGCGTGCCCACCCATGCTGGCCTCTCCTGTGTTGGGACCTAGGGATGGTCAGACCCCTGGGGACATTGTCCTGTCTGAGGGCGGTTTGGCAGTGCTGGGGCCCCCACATTAGACTCTGGCATTCACATCCCCCGCAGAATATCTACACCCACACGCACCTTCCTCTTGTAATAGCTATACCAGGCTTGGCCCTGCTCAGGACAGAGGCTGACGTGGCCCCATTGTCTGTCCCCCGCCAGGGCACCAGCACCAAGTACAGCCCGCAGCGGGTGGGCCTGACCCACACCATGGAGCACGAGGACGTCATCCAGATTGTCAAGAAGTAGTGCCCCCTCCTGGGCCCCCTGCCTGCCCAGCCTCTCTCCCCGGGGAGTCAGAGCCAGCCGGACGCACCAAAGCCCAAACAGGAAATACATACAAATACATACACCCCAGGAAGGGGTCTCTCAAGTCTCTGCTGTTTCTGGAAGTTTCTTCAGTAGGCAGATGATGAAGAGTGTATTGGGGTAGAGGGACACGGTCGGGGAACTTGGGCTGGTCTGGTGGCATTTCCCATGAGACTGTCCCCTTGGGTGGGGGTTCTGTGTTTGGAACCCTGGGCCTGCGCCCTACCCTTGGCCCTCTCAGGCCCCGAGGGACTAAGTTGCCCACCTCCCCTGCAGCCAGGGCCTCACGCAGACGGCTAGCTCAGTGCTGGGGCTCAGAGCCGAGCCTGCCTGGGCCTCTGGAAGCTGTAGTTTCTGTTGGGGTACCTTGGACCTTCAGCTCCTGCCGGCCTCTCTGGCGCTTGGGGAGGGGTCTCCCAGGACAAACCCTCTGCCCTGCCCCAGGGCTGCTCCATGGTGGCTTTAAGCCCCAGCTTGTGCCCTCGTCAGCCCGAGGAGTCCTGATGTACTGCCCTCCCAGGGCAGCCCCTGCCCAGCACAGACCCCACAACCCAGAGCCTGCACGGATATCTAGAGTGGAGGCTTTGGTGCTGGGTTTCTGTGCTTTTTCTCCAAGCCGCTGGTCTTGGCTCTCCTTTCTGCAATAAAGAGTGGAAACAATCCCTGTTCAGACTGAGGACAGTTCTGTCAGTTTGCCGAACTCTTGCCAGGCGGGGTCAGGACCAGCCATGAGCCTGGTGAGAGGTTGGGTGGAGCCGGGGCTGTGGGAGAGCAGGCCCAGGTCTCGGGTGCAAAGGAGAGTGTGGGGGACCTACAGGGTGGTCTGTGCCCTGGAGGGTTGGCTGGGGGCTGGGGACCCCAGATGTGGCACCTCTTGACGCCAGGCCTGGCTGACAAGGGGGCAGAATTCTCGGTAGGCCCTTGTGGCTTTCAGGGTGGCAGGGAGGCTCCCTTGTGAGAGCAGGGTGGCCGTGTCTCTCCTCTGTGACCTCAGCAGACAGGGGTGGACCGGCCTCGGTGTGTGCCTAGGAGTAGCAGCGGGTGGTCCCTGAGCCCCTACCCCATGCCAGGGTCAGTGTGGCCACCTCAGCAGCCTGTTCTCCAGGGGCAGCAGCTTGCCCGGGGTGTACACAGCTTCTAAGTGCAGAGCCGGGATTTGAACACCGGCTAGGGCTGCTGAGCCACAGGGGAGGCTTCCTGAAAGAGGTTTTGTGGGGCTCCCAGGCACTGGGCTGGCAGGAGATGGCGAGGGCTCCCCCGGAGGTCTTCAGGTCCAGCTGGGGTGTGGAGCGGGCCCACTGCCCCGCTTGCCAGGCTGTTCCTGGTTCCTCTGTCAGCTGCTCGGGCTCCTTTCCTGAGACAAAACAAGAATAATAGACATCATTAAATATACATGGGGCCCCAGGCGGTTGGCGTGGTGGGCCGGGCCTCCTTCCCCGCAACACTGAGCTGCTCTGCTGGGCTGGCCATGCTGCTGGGACCAGCCACAGGACCCCCATTAGGCGGCATGCAGGCAGGGAGCAGGCCACAGGACCCAGGTAAGAAGACCCCAGCCCTGGGCCCTTGGGGTCTGCCACAAGTGCCTCTCCCCAGGTTGCAGGGAGGGGAAGAAAGGAGAGGGCAGTGGCAGCGCTGGGCCTGCCCCTAACTCACGGTGAGGCGCTCCCCTGGGCCTCAGTTTCTTCATCCATAAAATGGGCATGAGGCCCACATGGTTCCCCTCTCAGTGATGGTCAGATGCCAAGACAGGTAAGTGCTCCGTGGCTGACCTCAGTCCTTCTCCCCACGGCCGCAAGGCCTGGCCATGAGGTCCCAAGTAAGGGTTCCTGCCTGGGTGATGGTCACTGCTACTTCTTGGAGGGAGGAAAGGGCTCCATGTTGACAGAGCATCAGATCTGGGCCTATTCTGCCCGCCAAGCCAGCCAGGGAAGGGTGGGAGGGGAGGCCAGAGGTCTTCAGGCAGTGTGGGCTCGGGGCCGGCACTGTCAGAGTCTCCAGCCACTGGGCATGGACGGGCTGCTTCCTCGGCCAGGTCTGTGTGTCCATAGATGAGGGCAACCTGCTCCTCTGTGTTAAATGTTTGGTTTTCTGGGTGGGTGGCTGGCATGGTTATACCGTCTGGGCCAGCGTGAGAGTCGAAGGAACCGTATGCTGTGTGCACCCAGGTCGGTGCGAACTGGCAGCTTGCAGGGCCTTGTGCTGGAGGAGGTGTCCTTAGGGCTGGAGAAGGTCCCCCTAAGAGCCCCCCCGAGGTCCCTGCCACCCCACCAGGGTGAGTGCCAAGCGTTGGGCCCCGCTACGATGGCCACCCTGTTCCCACCCCTCACCCTCCCTGGGCTGCCTTCTGTGCCGGGAGGCTCTGGCCAGCCTGATCCGAAGCCCCTTCCTGCTCAGACAGCCTGTTTTCACGAAGGTCAGTGACACTCAGGCCGGTCCACAGACCACAGGGCTGCATTCCCAGAGGGCCCAGCCTGCAGCTTTACAAGGCTCAGCGGCAAAGGAGCCCAGGGCATGAATATTCATCCACATCTGTGTGTCCGTCTCCCTGTCCCTCCTCTTCAGCGTAGATTCCATGCTTCCTCATTTCAGAAACTGCCTTTGGCAAGCTCATCTGTCCTCAAGATCCCCTCTGGCCTGGCCCCTGGCGGGGCTGGGGGTTTGTACCACCCATTGCGGAGGGTCTCCCCACAGCAAGGCCTGCCTCAGGTGCTCCCCTCAGCAGCTCTTCGAACCACCTGTGCTCCCCTTGAGCCCCAGCCAGGAAACTCCTCGTCTTCTCCAAACGCTCCATCCTCATCCACACCCACTTCTCCACGACGGAGGGGCCGAGTCCAGGCCACGTCATCTGGGCCTTCACACTGCGTGGATGACAACCTCCCTCTGTCCCTCCATCTCTCTCTCTCTCTTGGGTCTATGCCATTGATCTGCCAACTAATCTGTATAAGTTTGCTCGTGCCGCCATAACGCAGTACCACAGACTGGAGGTCCTAGACAGTAGACATTGGTTTCCTCACTCTTCTGGAGGCCGGAAGTCTGAGATCAAAATGGCGGCAGGGTTGGTTTCTCCTGAGGCGTCTCTCCTCGGCTCACAGGCCCACCGCACCCTCACACGGCCTTATGTCCTTACGCCTCGTCCACTGAAAAAATTGTGAGCCCCTGGACATGTCATTCCCTGTGGCCACCTGCTTTTTGTGCCTCAGCTCCTCCAAGCACCCGTCCCCCGTGTCAATCTCCTCACCCACCAGCGCTCCCCAGCATGCTGTCCAAACAGCTCCTGCCCCGGCCCGTTGCCACACATTTCTAGACAGCGACCATTTCTAACCACGTTACCGGGCCCAGCAAGCTTGGCACAGTCCGTAAGGGCTGGAGTGGGAGGCCCCCAACTTCTTGTGCTGTCCTCCTCCACAGGCTCACCCCCACCCCTGCCTCTGTTTCATCTGACCCGTGGATCTGCATTTCCCTGACTCCTCATCGGGACACCCACGGTCCCCTCAACGCTCCCTGTTCTACAACAACCCCCCCCCCTTTGCCACACGGTGGCCCAAGAGCTTTTCCCACACCACTTTCCAAGAAGCGATGTGAGGCAGTGGCCGAGAGCATGGACACTCGGGAGCCAGACTATCCGAGCTCGAATCCGGTTTCAGGCTGTGTGGCCTTGGGCCACTCGCTAGACCTCTCTGGGCCTGTCTCCCCACCTGTAAAGTGGGAAGAGTAGTACCTACTTCCTGAGGTTGTCGTGAGGGTTGAATGAATGCTGTGTGGCCAGGCAGCTCTCCCTTCCTCGCTGGGGGTTCTCTGCTGAGTGACGGAACCTCTCTAATTCGGGACCTTCAGCTATGGGATGGGAAGAGTAGTTCCCACCTTACACATCATGCGAATCTAGTGAGATATTAGAGCAAAGCACTCAGGACCAAGCCCGGCACACAGTAAAACCTGTCAGTGTTGGTTATTTTTGTTATTTTCAAAATGCCTATGTGGTCTTAGCACTCCTGACAGCCTAAAACCCTTCCAAGGTTCCCCGCTACTTCGGGGGTAGAGACCGATGTCCCAGCCCAGCCTGCAGGTGTCCTGGGGCAGGTCGCTCCTGCCATCCTGGCGGCTTCTCATTCCACATGCTCTGCATCCCTTCACCCTTCGCCCCTCTCACCACTTGGCCTTTGCACATGCTGTTCCACCTGCCGGGAATACTGTCCCCTCTTTTATTTGGTTAGCTCCCTCTTACCCTTCAGATCTTGGCTCAGGGGCACCTTCCCGGTCTTCCAATGCACTGTTCGCCCACCTGGGTTGTGGTGAGTCTGACCTTCAGAGCCCTCCTCATCATGGCTAGCAGTGTCCCCCTTGGGGTGGCTCTTTGCTCCAAGTCTATGTCCCTGTGACCCTGGGAGTTCCACGAACAGACTGTGGTTGGTCCCACTCAACTCTGGGAGCCCCTAGCACCCAAGGCAGTGGCTGGCACAGAGTATTGAGGAATGAGTGGGTGGGTGAGAAACTTGAGCCCTGATAGCCCCTCTGTGCCTACTGCGGAGGCTGGGGACACAGAGGGCGGTGGGACCCACACCCACCCGAGAAAGGGTAGCCCTGGTTGACTGGGGACACTCTCCCCATAGCCTGGGGCAAGCCTGGGCCCCAGAGACCAGAAAGGACCGTGGGAGCAGCCCTGCTGCCCGCAGTCACCCAGACCACCTGTGCAGAGCAGACAGGACACCATAATAATGGCGGTTTGCTCCAGGCTAGGCGCTGGGCCAGGCTCTCGCATTCAATGCTTGCTCCAGCCCTGCACGTGGAAGGTGCAATTAGCACCCACACTTACAGATGAGGAGACCTAGGTGCAGAGGCTGCGTGACTTGCTGTGGTCGGATCCAGGACAGGAACGGGACCTGACCCGGGGCTCTGAGCCACCCCACTTCACATCCCCTGGGCTCCTCGGGGCACCTTGGGCCCTCCAGCAGCAGCAGCAGCAGGGTTCACCTCTCTGAACATCAGTCTCTTCATCTGAACCAAGGACCCCCCACATAGGGCAGAGAAAGGATGTGGCTCTGGGATATGTCCTTGAGCCGAAACCTACCCTGCCCGCTCTCCCTGGCCTCCGTTTCCTCAAATGTCACATGGAGCTGGGCAACAGGATTGAATCTTGTGGTCTCAGGCCGACATTCTTCCCAAGAGCTCCTCTAATGGGGTGTCTCCTCGCACGGTTCCCCATCTCTTTTTTCCATTTTCACTTTTTCTCTTTTCAAATATTTTTTTTATTCATTTGAATCAGAAATGCCCTCACATGGTTCAGAAATTGAACTGATACAGAAAGGTTTACAGCCAGATAACCATTTTCATCCATTTCTTGAATAAACTTTCTCAGTATTGCTACATGAAAATAAAAGCAAATAACAATTTATATTCTTTCTCCCCGCCACCCACCCCGACACACACACTTGCCACAAGAAGGAACGTCTAGGTATGTACCGTACACAGCACTGTTCTGCACTCTGCTCCGATCCTCCCTCTTCTTTTTGGTAACAGCTTTGAGATGAAATTCACACGCCACGTGACTCACCTACTCAAAGCGTGTATGATGCAGTGGGTCTGGCATGTTCACGGGCGTGCACACCCTGTGACCACCGCCCTCCTGGCTTCCTTGAATCTCTCCCGTCAGGCTGGGACCGCCCTCACCCCCACCGCTCCGCTGGGACCGCCCTTATGGTAGCCGCCTCCAGCATGCAGCTCTCCGTCCTCAACCAACCTGCCCCATGTGCCCCTTTGCCACAGCTGCCCTGTCCTCCGCCTCAGCCACTTGCCACCTCCTTGTCCCCAGCAGTGCAGCCCCGGGGGTTCATTCGTTCTCCTCCATCTGCACTCATTCCCTGGTGTCATCCTCTGGAACTGTCCTTCAACACCTCCTAGATGCCACTGACACCCTAACTGATGTCATCAGCCCTGATCTCTGCAGTGCACCCCCCCCCCAACTCCCTGGTGATGCCCTATGGACATCTGAGACCAACACGTGCAAAGCTGACATCTGGCCATTCGTCTTCTACCTGCTCTGGCCACAGCCTTCCTTATTCAGCCAATGGCATCTCCATCCTTCCCCTTGTGCGGGAAGGAAACCTTGGAGGTACTCGTGACGTCCCTGTAAATCCTGTTGGCTCTGCCTGCAAAATATGCCAGCATCCCACTATCGCCCTCCGGCTCTGCTGCCTCTGGCCCGGGGCCAGGCCCCCGGGGTCGCTCCTCTGGACCACCATGCAGGGCATTCCACACCTGTCTCCTGCATCTGCCCTCCGTCCTCCTGAAGCAGCCAGAGGGGTCCTGGGAAGGTTGAGGTCAAATTCCACCCCTTCTCTGCCACAATGGTCCCACCGCGCCGCCCTCACTTGCGGTTGAGGCCGAGTCCTCACCCTGACCTCTGACCTCACCTCCGACCTTCACCTCTCACTGCACTCTGGTCACCCTGGTCTCACTGCTTCTCCATCACATCAAGGCCCTCCTGCTTCCTCCACGGGTGCCTCCCTCACCTCCTGCAGCTCTCGGCCCCAGGGTCACTTCCCACCGTCACCTTCCCCAATCCCTACTCAGTGTTGCACACACACCCCTGCCCTGCTTTTTTTTAACCCACAGCGCTCATCACCATCTGATCAATTACAGCTCTTCCTTATTTTCCGTGTTTGTTGACAACCCCCCCACCCCTGTATGTCAACTTCACAAGGACAGGGTTTTTCTGTCTCCTTCTTAGCTGTATCCCCAGTGCCACGACAGTGCCTGGCCCATGCATGAATGAACAAGCAAACGCATGCTGGCTACAGCACCCCGAGGGACAGGGGCCAGGCTGGCCGAGGAATCCAGGTGGGAGCCCCAGACAGGGACACGGCCTGGGGGATCGCTATTGATATGTCAGGGATAAGCACCGTGGAGGCCTCGGTGCCCGATGGATGGAGGCCTGACTGGGGGTTCTCTGGCTTGCCCAGGGGTTGAAGCAGGGCCTTCAGCCCCCGAAACTCCTGGAAGGCCCAGGCTCTGGGGTCAGCTCAGTTAAGCCCCTGCCTTCACCTAACATTAACTGAAGATCTGTCTTCAGCCTTCTGAGCCCTGTATGTCCTGATCCTTGATCTTTGGGCAAAGGGGGGGAAGAGGACCTGAGGTCCCAGAGCTGCTGCCCTTGAGTTCACAGCCCCCCCCCGGCTCCCCACACACACCCCCTCTGTCTAATGAGCAATAGACCCTACCACTTACAGTGCAGATTCTCAAAAGTGGGCTGGTCACTGGCCAGACAGTGGGCGCCTGGCCTCGGGACAAAGGTCCACATTGGAGCAATCAGCTGTACCCAGGGAAGGCGGGGGCCACATGAACACTGCCTTCTCAACAAGGGCAGAAACTGGGAGGAGAGGCCAGGGCTGGGGAGGCCTCCCAGATATGAGCCACGCATGTGGCATCTCCAGCCTCTGATACTAGCCCGTGGCTCCATCAAGTCTTGCTTCCTGATGAAGGAGATAGAGCAGGGCTTATCACTCCCATCCTACAGATGAGGAAACGGAGGCCCAGAGAGGATAAACGGATTTCCCGAAGCCACACAGCCAGTTGCTGGCAGAGCTAGGAGTCAGAGCCAGGATTGACCCACCCTCTGTTTTTGCTACCTCAGCCCCGTGACATTCGGCTTCACAAGGCCCTGCTGGGGAGTTCCACTAAGACACCCCCACTTTGTCCTGCCTTCTGAGCAGGCAGCCCGGTTCTTCCAATGCATTATTCATGCTCCCGAGAGCTGGCCAGCTCTGGTTACACTGACCACAGCCCTGGACACCTGCTCTGCCCGCTCCCCTCCTCCCTTGCCCAGGGCCTGGTGGGTCCAAGGTTCCCCTCCAGGGTAACTCGGTGGGCTTTGAACCTCCCACCCTGGCTCAGGAGAGGTGGCTCCCCTCTGGCCCAGGACGCCTGTGCTAAGTGGATTCCGGCAGGTGGCTTCCCTGTTCTGGGACTCAGAGTCTCCCTCTGTGAAGTAGTCTTGACCCAAGCATTCACTTCGGTGGGCTGAGGCGGCTGAGGCATAGGGAGGGCTTGACCCGCCATCATGACTGTCCTCATGGTGATTCCAAGGCCAAGATGGTCGCCCCCAGCACAGGCCTGAGCCAGGCCTCCCCTGCTCCCCCGTAAACAACACCCACGCACTTTCCACCGCCGCTGGGGTGAAACCCAAGGCGGCCCTGGAGGAGATGAATTATGGATCCGCCCTCCCGGAATCTGGTCGCAGCGGAAGCAGCTTGGCTGTCCCTCCCCAGGCCACCCAGGCCAGTCCCGGCTGCTCCCAGCCCGAGGAGGCCGCGTGTCCTGCGGCGGGCAGGAGACGCAGCGTGTCCCTTTGTCTCCAAGTCCCAGAGCTCGTGACACGAGCCGCCGCCCGGTGGGGAACAGGCATCCACCATGGCGAAGGAGGAAGAGGATGAGAAGAAAGCTAAGAAAGGGAAAAAGGGGAAGAAGGCTCCGGAGCCGGAGAAGCCCAAACGGAGCCTGAAGGGGACGTCGCGGCTGTTCATGGGCTTCCGCGACCGCACGCCCAAGATCTCCAAGAAGGGCCAGTTCCGGAGCGCGTCGGCCTTCTTCTGGGGCCTGCACACCGGCCCGCAGAAGACCAAACGCAAGAAGAAGGCGCGCACCGTGCTCAAGTCGACGTCCAAGCTCATGACGCAAATGCGCATGGGCAAGAAGAAGCGGGCGATGAAGGGCAAGAAGCCGTCGTTCATGGTCATCCGCTTCCCGGGCCGGCGCGGCTACGGCCGCCTGCGGCCGCGCGCCCAGTCGCTCAGCAAGGCGTCCACGGCCATCAACTGGCTCACCAAGAAGTTCCTCCTCAAGAAGGCCGAGGAGTCCGGCAGCGAGCAGGCCACGCTGGACGCCTGGCTCAACCGCTCGGGCTCCCGCGTGGGCTCCCGCAAGCTGCCCTTCCCGTCGGGCGCCGAGATCCTGCGGCACGGAGGCCGCCTGCGGAGGTTCCCCCGCAGCCGCAGCATCTACGCGTCGGGCGAGCCGGTGGGCTTCCTGCCCTTCGAGGACGAGGCCCCGTTCCGGCCCTCGGGCTCCCGCAAGTCGCTGTACGGCCTCGAGGGCTTCCAGGACCTGGGCGAGTATTACGACTACCACCGCGAGGGCGACGACTACTACGACCGGCAGTCGCTCTACCAGTACGAGGAGGAGGAGCCCTACCTGGGCTACCGCCCCTACGACCCCTACGACCCGGCCAGGCCGCCCTACGGAGACCACCCCTACGGGTACCCGCCCGAGGACCCCTACGACTACTACCACCCGGACTATTACGGCGGCCCCTACTACCCCACGTACCCCTACGGCTACGGCTACGACGATTACGAGCCCCCGTACGCGCCCCCGGCCGGGTACGCGTCCCCCTACAGTTACTATGATGGGTACCAAGGCGAGCCGTACCCGCACGGCTACTACCTGGACCCCTACGCACCTTATGAGGCGCCATACCCGCCCTACAACCTCCCGTACGACCTCCCGTACGATGTACCCTATTTTGATCCCTACGGGGTGCCCTATGGCGCCCCCTACGCCGAAGGCGTCTATGGTGGCGGGGACCAGGCCATCTACCCTCCCGAAGCGTCCTATCTTTACCCGGAGGAGCCGGCCTTCGCGTACCCGTGGGTGCCGCCGCCCATCCTGTCGCCCCACAACCCGTACGCCCACCCCATGGATGACATCGCGGAGCTGGAGGAGCCGGAGGAGGCGGGCGGCGAGCGGCAGGGCACGTCCTTCCGCCTGCCCAGCGCGGCCTTCTTCGAGCAGCAAGGCATGGACAAGCCCGCCAGGTCCAAGCTGTCCCTCATCCGCAGGTTCCGCCTCTTCCCGCGGCCCCAGGTGAAGCTGTTCGGGAAGGAGAAGCTGGACGTGTCCCTGCCCCCGTCCCTGGACATCCCTCTGCCCTTGGGGGACGCGGACGAAGACGAGGAAGAGGAGGAGATGGCCCCGGTGCCCCCGGTGCCCTACGCGCAGCCCTTCTGGGGCTTCCTGACGCCGCGCCAGCGCAACCTCCAGCGCGCCCTGTCCGCCTTCGGCGCGCACCGGGGCCCGGGCTTCGGCGCCGACTTTGGCCGCCCCGCGCCTCGCCCGGCCACCTCGCTGGCGAGGTTCCTCAAAAAGACGCTGTCGGAAAAGAAGCCCATCCCGCGGCTCAGGAGCAGCCAGAAGGCGCGGCTGGGAGGCCCGGCGGTCCGGGAGGCGGCCTACAAGCGCTTCGGCTACAAGCTGGCCGGCATGGACTCCGAGCGGCCCGGCACGCCCATCGTGCTGAGGAGGGCCGAGGCGCGCGCGCGCAACAACAACAACTCCCGCCGGCCGCCCGCGCCCGCGCCCCGGCCGCCCGCCCACTGGAGCGCGCTCCTCGCCCCGCCCGCAGCCCCGCGGCCCCCCAGCCCCGGCCCCGCGACCCCGCCCGCCCGCCCTTCGCCCCGGGCCTCGCGGGCCTACAGCGGCCCGCGTCGCCCTACGGCTCCCTCCGCCGGCACCCGCCGCCCTGGGCGGCCCCGGCTCACGTGCCGCTCACGCCCCCCGCTCCCTGGTGGGCCTTCGTGGAGCCCCCTGCCGCCAGCCCGGAGGTGCCCCCCGACCTGCTGGCCTTCCCGGGCCCGCGGCCCTCCTTCAGAGGCTCCCGCCGGCGAGCCGCGGCCTTCGGCCTTCCCTGGACCCCACTGCCCTCCCCCCAGCCCTCGCCGAGGAGGCTGCCCGGCCTGGGCTACCGCTCGCCCGTGGGGGCCCCATCCCCTCAGCCATCCCTCCGTGCGCGGCCTTTCCAGCCTCCCTTCTCGCCCCCGCCCCGCCGGCCCCGCTCGCTGCGGGAGCCCCCGTCCCCGCGCCAACTGTCTGCGCGCCTGGGTCCACCCCGCTCGCCTGTGCTGGGCTCCCCGAGGCCGCCCTCGCCGCCCCCGCTGTTGGGCCACGGCGCCCGGTGCCGCTCCCTCAACCTGCCCTCGCGCCTGCCGCACACGTGGCGCCGCCTCAGTGAGCCGCCCACCAGGGCCGTGAAGCCCCGGGTGCGCCAGCCCTATCCCGGGCCTCCCAGTGCTGGGTCCTGGCCAGTGGCTGCGGCTGCCCCCGAGCACCGGGAGAGCCAGCGGGAGGCAGAGGACTCAGAGACACCCTGGACGGTGCCCCCGCTGGCGCCCAGGTGGGACGTGGACATGCCTCCCACCCAGCGCCCACCCTCGCCCTGGCCGGGAGGTGCAGGCAGCCGTCGTGGCTTTTCCAGGCCACCCCCTGTGCCCGAAAACCCCTTCCTCCAGCACGTGGGCCCTGTGTGGTCTCCTGCCTCCCGGCCTGAGGACCCCGCCTCGGACTTGACTAATGTCTTCTTGGTTAGACACCACGACCCAGGGCCTGGACAGTTGGTAAAATCAGCCAGCCCGATCCCAGAGAAGCCAGAAGAAGAGGACGCTCTGGGGGAGCTTCAGCAACCAGCAGAGCCTGAGCCCTCTACCCCGATGCCCCCCATGGATTCCCTGCCAGAGCGGAGGGTGCTAAGGCTCAGCCTCTCCTACCCACTGGCCACACGTGATAAGATGAGAGCCACGTGGCCACCATGGCGCCGCTGGGGGACCCTGCCCAGCTCCCCAGCCCCCTTGGCACCCACTGGGGCGCCAGGGCCCCTGCCCAAGGTGGGTGAGCGGCGCCCGGCAGGCCCTGGGCGTTTTGCAGTGGTCATGCCACAGGTGCAGAAACTCAGTGCTTTCCAGCGAGTTCGTCCTGCCGCCCTGCAGCCCCCTGTCCAGGTGACCCAGGACCCAGAGCCCAGCCCCAAGCCAAGAGCCTGGAGTTTGCTCTGGTCCTGTTTCTGGCTGCCGGTGGAGGCCCATGGACCCTGGCCACCAGTGCTCACCAGCCCCCAGTCCTGCCGCCTGGGCCCTGGAGCTAATTGCCTGCCCCATAGGGGCCCCTGGGAAGAAGTTGGCCCCAAAAGCTGGTGGAACAAGGTATGAGGGCATAGGTCAGAGGGAGGGCGTGGGGGTTCTGTCCTGGGAAACAGAGCAGGAGACTGCCTCACAATCCTGGTGAGCTGCTGCCTGCTTGGGCCTCCGTCTTCCCATCTGTAACCCGAGGAGAACAGCCTTTGGGCTCCCAGAGCCTCTCGAAGATTGAACAAGAGAATGCCCAGCACAGGCAGGCACAGTACAGAGACTCCAGAAACTCCTGCCGGTCACTTTAGGAAAGGGATCTCGTCCCGGGCTGCACTCTGGGCAACCCTGTCCTGGGGCAGTCTGAGTGGCACGTCTGTCCCCAGCAGCCCCTCAGAGATTTCGTCTGAGTACAAAACTTCAGGACATGCCTGTCCACCCTGTCCCAGCCTCACATCCACGTCCGTACTGTCTCATTTGCCACCTGCTGACCCTCCCCCTGGGCTGGAGTCTTCCTCTTTTGACGTCCTGCTTAAGGGCAGTTCCCTGGGCTGCAGGATTCTGAACTGTCCAAAGGTGAGGGGCTCAGGAAACAACTTCCAGCGTTCTCGTTGTATGGGGAGGAAACTGAGGCCCAGAAGGTCACACAGTGGATCAGAGGCCGGCCCAGGAGTCTGGGCCCCCTATGGGGTGCAGGGCAGGTGGCTTGGCTGAAGGGTGCCAAGCTCGTGCCTGGCTACCACGCTCATGGCGGAACGCGAGCCCGATGCTGGGTGGCCCTCAGTGGAGGGGGGTGGTCACCGGAGACTCCCCGGGGACGCCTGGGGTGGGCGGGGCACGCAGGGGCGGCGGGCGTTTCTCAGCCTCTGCAGACGGTGCCCTGGGGAGCGGGCAGCTAGCCGGCCTGGCAATGGCGACCGGGGCGGCCTGGCTGCTGGGGGGGCCCTGGCCCCGGCGCCGGGTGCCCCGTGCCGTGTGGGCCGCAGCATTGTGGGAGCGGGGCGCGGGGCGCCCAGGGGTGAGGGGCAAGGATGCTTGGGCCCTCCTCACCCTGGAATACGTGAGTGGCTGAATTATTCAGGGTTTGTGGCCACTGGCGCACATGGCCAGACGGGTGGGCGGGAGGCCAGGGCCGCCGGGGTGATACTCGCTTTGCCCTACTTAGCAGCCTGGTGACAGGCACGCAGCATGCAGGGCTCCCTCCTGGTGTCCCCTTTCCTTGCCTGCTCAGAGAAGGGTGCGGGTTCGATCTGAGAGGCTGGAAAGGCGGAACGCACCCACGCTCTCGTAGTCATGCGGGTCACAGGCAAGCCTTTGTGCCTGTAGGTCGTGGCTACACAAGGGAAGCGTGGATGTGTACTGTGTGTGCGCCAGGGTCTGAGCAAACGTGGCATCCTTGGTGTCATGAGTATGCACGTAGGTGGGCACGGTAGGGATCCCGCAGCCCACAGGTGGCATCGGGACTTCTGTCTGGAGACCCCTGGCTGTGGTTGAGACAGCCCCAGCCCTCCATGCACTTGAGAATGTGTCAGACGGACATTGAGAGCGTGTGCCCACACATATGTGTGCCCCTAGCCAGGCAGCCCAGGCCTGCCCGCGTGTCCACAGACATTTGGCAAGACCTCGGGTGTATGTAAGTATTGCCTGGGCTGCAAATGGCCTTGCAGACGGGTCCGAGTGTAGGGGTGTACAGGTTAGCCCTGGGCCGGGTGCAGGGCAATGGTGCTGAGTGGGACAGTCTCGGTGTCCGCCCTCCTCGTGGCCCCCTCCACCGGGACATGGATGTTCATGAGTTTGTCACATAAGCCAAGATGTGGGCTCCACCCGGGAAAGGGTGTCACACTGGGAGAGCATGAGGTTGGGAGGACTTCCGGGCAGAGAACAGTGTGCGTGTGAGCGCGCGCACCCTCGCCCCCAGGTCAAGGACACTTGGGAGCACATGGGAGCCACAGGGAACCTGGACAGAGGGCAGCCATGTGTCCCCATGAATAAGGCTTGCTTGCAGCCTCCACGGGCCACAGTATTCCACAGCAAGGAGGCCCCAGGGCCCGGCCTGGCCTCGGCCTTGGGGTTCTCTCCTCCGCAGCAGGAGCGGGTCCCGGGCATGTGCAGGCCAGGCGGCAGGCCTGGGCGCCCTCCAGCCAGGCTGACCACAGACTCTCTCTGACAGATGCACTCCATCCGCAACCTGCCCACCACACGGTTCCGCGAGCAGTCCCGGGAGGATGGTGTGGAGGACATGACGCAGCTGGAGTGAGTAGAGTGGGGTGGGGGGGGGTCTGCAAGGAGTCACCACGGGGTTGCCCACTCCTGGCCGGGGTACCTCTCCCCTCCTGGAATGTTTCCAGAGCCTCCGTGTGTTCATCTGCGAAGGGAAAAGGGCTGGAGTCACACAGGCCTGAGTTCAAATCCCAGCCTTGCCACTTCCTGGCTGGGAGACCTTGGGCAAATCACTTTGTCTCTCTGTGCCTCAGTTTCTCATCTGCAAGGTGGGGGTTGGTGGCAGTTGCTGTGCGGGTGCCGGCTATTTGGAGGTGCCTGACACGTGAGGGCTCTGGTGGTCAGTATCATTATCCAGTCACGGTGACTCAGCCCTCACGTCTGCTTCCTGAGAGCATCCCCCCCCATGCAGGGAGGTAGAGACAGTGATTCGTACAGACGTGGAGAAACCAGGCAAAGAGAAGTTAAGGACCTTGCCCGAGGCCTCACAGTTCGTTGGTGTCAGAGACGGGTCTCGAGCTCAGGCCTTTCTGACCAAGGCCCTGCACTGAGGGGAAAGGTGGGCCCTGATGTCCCCTCTTTGTGCCCTCCCAGAGACCTCCAGGAGACCGCCGTGCTGTCCAACCTCAAAACCAGATTTGAACGGAGCCTCATCTATGTAAGTCCCTGGGCGGGCTCTTCCCTGGGCTCAGGTCAGAAAGGTAGCTGCGTCCTGGGGCCACAGTGGGAAGCACAGATTTCTCCTGCCGAGCCCCCGCTTTGTGGCCTCTGCTTTGAACTCTGGGGTTTCTACCATTTGGCTATAACATGCTAGAATCTGGGGTTCTAAAATCCAGAGTTCTAACACATAGAATCTTCGCATGGTGGATGCCACCCACAAGGGCTCTGGTCACCTCAGAATGCCCTGGGCTCCCGACTCCCTCCCTGCTCCAGACAGTGGAGGTTTGACCTCACTTTGAGGCGGAAGCTTCCGGAGCCTGGCCCTGACTGTGCAAAAATGAAGTACACGACAGTTGACACAGCCATCTTTGCCGATTCGTGGCTGCAGGGTTTTGCTCACTTTAGCCTTCTCCGAGCCTCAGCCTGGTACAGTGCCTGAAATTCCTCAACCAGAGTAGATGACCCATCGAGCTGTGAGAGGGCCCCGGGTGCGAGCATGGAGGCCTGGCCCCATGGACACAGGCTCCCGGAAGCTGGGGAGGAGGGCCGCGAGGAGGCCTAAGCACTGAGGCCGCTGTCTGCCCGGCAGACCTATATCGGAAGCATCCTGGTGTCGGTGAACCCCTACCAGATGTTTGAAATCTACGGGCCTGAGCACGTGCAGCAGTACAGCGGGCGGGCCCTGGGAGAAAATCCCCCGTGAGTGTCTCTGGGGATGGGGAGGGGGCTGTCCCGGGGTCTCCTGGGTCCCTCTGTCTGAGCTCAGCGCTCCCCCCGCCCCCCGCCCCTGAGCCAAGGGTAGGCCCACCTGGTGGTGAGCGGTGGGTGGACAGAGACGCTCTCCTACCTGACCCTTAAGGGGTTTGGGAGGCAGGGTCCTGTCCCAGTGATACCTGTGGCCTGTCTCTCCAGGCACCTCTTTGCAATTGCAAATCTTGCTTTCGCCAAAATGCTTGATGCCAAACAGAACCAGTGCATAATCATCAGGTGGGTCAGGCTGGGGACTTTAGTGGGGGGGGGGGATGTACGGAGGAATCGCAGAGGACGGGTCTGCATCAGGCCAGACCTGCTGTGGGAGCTGGGAAAAAATCAGTTGGCAACTCTGGACTGGCCCGCCCACGTCCTCTTGTATCATAGGAGGTCGAAGAAGGGTAAGGGGAGGGGGAGCCCAGAAGGGGCAGTGACCTGGTTGGTGCTCACTCCGGTTCTTTGCCCGGTCAGCGGAGAGAGTGGCTCTGGAAAAACCGAGTCCACCAAGTTGATCCTGCGCTACCTGGCCGCCATGAACCAGAAACGAGGCATCACGCGGCAGGTGAGTCTGTCTGTTGCGTGGTCTGACTCCCCAGGACTCCCAAGCCTAGTGCTCCCCCAGAGACAGGCTCCTTGACCCCACTTGGAGGATGGGGAGGCTGAAGCCAGCGTTGCGCTGGGAGGGCTCCTAGGACTCTGGCTCCTTCTGCCACCACCCTCCCCACCCAGGGCATGGCTACAGGGGACTTCCGTCCTGCCTATGCTCCAGAGCGGCTCCAGTTCCCGCCCTGCTGGGCCTGGCCAGAGCAGAAGCCCCATTTCTCCTGCCGGGCCTCATCTATCTGATAGTGTAAGAGGAAGGACGGGCCTAGGCTTGGGGATGGGCTGCAGGAGATGCCGGGGCACTGAGGACACGGGACTGGGGGAAGTTCAGGACTGGAGCATTGTGGAGAGTGCTAGGTTCTCCAAACCTGAGAGTGTTAGACCCTCAGTAAAGCTTTCCCGGGGACATACTGTGTGCCAGGCCCGGGCCAGGTGATGGGGAGGCAGGCAGCAGCAACGCAGACAAATGTTTCCACCCTCATGGGAATTTTGTTACAGTGGAGGAAACAGAAGGAAAGAAATACACAACTGAATTATGTCTATGTGAAAGGGTGGGAAGTTGAGGACCAAAAAAAAAAAAAAAAAAAAAAAAAAGGCAGGGAGGAGGGTGGATGGGGGTTGTAATTCGAAGCATGGTGGTCAGTGAAGGCTCTACTGAGAGGGTGAGGGAGTGGGCCCTGAAGACATCTGGGGGAAGAGCAAACAGGCAGAGGAAAGAGCAAGTGCAAAGGCCCTGGGGTGCAAGGAGGTCTGGTGTGCCCGGGGGATGGCGAAGTGGCATCGTGGAGTCCAGGTGAGGGAGGACAGTGGCTTCGGCCAGGGAGATAGTGACAGAGATGGTGAGCACAGCTAGACCAGGTGCAGATTAAAGGGCAGCCAATGACTTGCTGAGGGACCAGACTGCGGTGTAAGAGAGGGGGTCGGTCCAAGAGCAACCCCAGGCATTTGGCCTGAGCCATAGGCCGCGGGGAGCTGCCATTGGCTGTGTGGGCAGGGCTGTGGAGAAAAGACAGGTAGGAGTCTTTTCTTCTGGGGAGTCTGCTGGGCATCCCTACAGAGATGGTGGGAAGGTGGTGGCTACACCACGAGCCTGGAGCTCAGGGAAGGTGAGGCTGGAGGCGAAGGCCCAGCAGCTCAGACTCCAGAACCTCCCTTTGCTCCAGGCGGGGCTTTCGAAACCTCTAAGTGTAGACATCTGGAAGGACTGGCTAGGTGGGCAGGGAACTGGGTGCTGAGTACTTCCTATGTCTGATGCTTTAGATATGGGGTCACACTAGAGCCCTATAGCAGCCCTGGGAGGCGGGTATGTTTGTGTCCATTTATGGACTGGGAAACCGGTCTGGGAAGGGAGAGCACTTACCCAGTGCCCCGAAGTGTGGGGGTGGAGGAGCTGGGATCTGAAGCTTAAGGCAGAGAGCAGTCTTGGCGGGGTCAGGGAGGATGGTCAGAGTGGTGGGATGTGGCTGGCTGTGGGAGTTTCTGTGCCAGGCCTTCTGTAGATGTGAGGATGGGCCTGCCAGCTGCGATGTGTGGGCTCATTTCCTACCTGCTGCTCTGCTCTGCTCACGTAATCTGACAGTCCTTACCTAGGGTCGGTTTTAGGTATGGCTGGATCCAGGGTCTTAAACAGCGTTCCTTGTTTTGGCTTCATCCTCCCCATCTACGGGGCATCGTTCTCAACCTCTCTCTCATTGATCAGCAAGACAGTGCCACAGTGTACCACCCAAACTTCCCAACATGCCGGGAAAGTCTCAGGGTTCCCTCTTGTTGGACTAGTTTGGGCCATGCGTCCTCACTAAGCCCAGCTGTGCCTCAACTGTCCGAGGCCTGGGTCACAGGCTCTGCCTCTGGGCTGGGATGTGACAGGCGTTCCCTGGGAATGGAAGGTGGCCGGATGCCACCCAGCCCAAACCACAGGCTATCACCCCAGCTGTGGGTTGAGCTAGAGGGCCCCACAGGACATGTTTACCCATCCAGCCCTGCAGTCCTCTCCCCAGCCGCTGGCTGGGCACTAGGGACAGAGGAGCGGCTGACTCACACTCAGACACCCTCAAGGGGATTCCAGACTAGGGGATAGCATAGCCCAAAGTCCAGGCAGACCCCAACTCACTGAACACCCCCAGGCCAGCTCCCACTCTCGTCGGGGCCGCAGTCTACTCCTTTGTACAATGGACGTGCTATTTCCTGGACTAAACGGGACCATGAGTGTGAACAGACAGAGGGAACTGGCACCTTCCCCAAAGTAACATTTCTGCAGAGAGCAGGTCTTCCCCGCTTCTTTTCTGAGAATTTATCCCGAGGAAATGACTCAGCCTGAAAATGCTGTGTACACAGATACGTGCATGCCTGGCACGGTGTTGTGATCTCACTCGTAGGACCTGGAGTCTCCGGGGAACACTACCTCGCCTTTCTAAGTCTGTTCGCTGATCTGTGAAATGGGTGCATTGGTACCTACCTGGCAGGATGGCTAACAGCCATATAATTAGGGCAAAGGGTCTGACACGTGCTAGGGGCCTAATACATGGGAGCTGGGACTGGCTCTGCCTTGGGCAGCTCTGCGGTCCTAAAACTCTGCTCCTTGTGTCATCCGTTTAGCAGATATTTTTTTGAGGGCCTCCTGTGCTCCCAGTCCGGTGTAAGTGCTGGGGACCCAGAGATTGCACACAGACAAAGGTTCTGGCCTCTGGGGGCTGACAGTCTGGGGTGGGGGGAGACAGGATACAAGGAAGTGAGGGGATTTGCCAGCGGTGCTGAGGGCTGCAGAGGGAGAGAACTCTGGTCCCGAGGCCGGCATGGGCCGGCAGGTGGGTCAGGAGGGCTGTGCAGGGCAGGAGAGGAAGGAAGGGGAGATGGGGCCAACCAGGAGCTTGGCTGTGCAAGGGCTAAACTTTGAGCCTGAGTGACGCGGAAGCCACGTGAGGGGAAGCATGACCTAACACAGGTTTTCAAAGGACCCCTGGAGGGCGCAAGGCCAGGATCAGGAAGGAAGCTCCTCTGGGAGCCCAGGTGATTGGCAAAAGGTGGCGGCCTTGGGGATGGGGTAAAGAGGACATCCCCAGAGCCTTTTGGCAGGTAGACCCGGCAGACTCCCACACCCTGAGGCCACACTGCAGTCCCCAGGCCGGACAGCTGGGGTCTCGAAGATTCATGGGTTTGCTCTCACCTGGCAACCCCTCTGCCCACGCCAGGGGCCCAAAGGGGTCAGTGGTCCCTCCATGGTCTAAGGCCCCTGGCGTCCTGGAGGGAGAGGGGTTCAGTCCTACAGGTGACCTGCTTCTTTCTGTTCTTGTCCTTCTCTCCTCTTCCTCCGTTCTGGGTGCTCCTGAAGATGAAGGTACTTGGAGTGCGTGTGTGTGTGTGATGGCAGGATGGGCAGGAAGGGGCATCCAGAGGCCTGCCCTGGCTGGGGGCTGCTGTGGGAGGGGCTGGGGGCTGGGAGACGGTAGCTGTGGCTTCAGTGTGGGAGGTTGGCAGCATGAGGGGCATTGGGGGACACTGGGGAGACCCAAGGATTCTACAGGGAGCCCACCTGCAGTTGCCCCTCACACAGGGGTTCCTTGGGGAGGTCCGTGTCTGGGAAGACCTAGGGGTGGCCCTAGCTATGCTCCCTACTCCAGGCCCCGAGAACAATTCCCACATCTTCTGGGGTCCAGATCCTAGAGGCAACACCCCTCTTGGAGTCCTTCGGTAACGCCAAAACCGTCAGGAACGACAACTCCAGCCGCTTCGGGAAGTTCGTGGAGGTCTTTCTGGAAGGGTGAGTGGGACAGTGGCGGGAGGGGTCCCCCAAGGCCTTGCGGCACACCCCATGTCCTGGTGCAGCCCCTCAGAGCCCACGCCAGCCACCCCGCCCACCCAGCTATCCCGGACAAGCTGACTGTCTCCCCCCTCTCCAGGGGCGTGATTTCCGGTGCCATAACCTCCCAGTACCTGCTCGAGAAATCCAGGATTGTGTTTCAGGTGGGACAGGGCCTCCTGGGCCCTCGTGTGCTGGGATGCACTGGGGGTAGACGGATACTCAGAGCCTGGCAGCTGGTGGGGGGCTGGGGCAATGCTGAATTAATGAACAAGGATGTGTGTTTGTGTGAGCATGTGATCTCCTCCCCACTCTCAGCCCTTTCGGCCACAGTGACCCTTTCTTGTCCCTGAAGCATACCAGCCATGATTCTGCCTCAGGACCTTTGTATCCACGATTTCTTCTCTCTGAGCATTCTTCCCCGCAGACATCTGCGCGACCAAACCCCTCATCTCCTCCAAGTCTTCCCTGAAATGGCACCTGCTTAGAGAAGCTACCCCATCTACGACGAAGGCCCTCTCCACCCCACCAGAGCTCCCCACCCCCGTCCCTGCTTTATTTCTCTCCAGAGCACTCTGTTCTGTCTGACACGTCTTATTTTCACCGGCGGCTTGCTGGGTGTCTCTCTCTGCAGCTAGCAAGTGGGCTCCAGGAGGTCGAGGGCTTCTGTGTCCCTTGTTCCTCACCGCCCTGGCTGAGTGAACCTTCAGGAGGCCCTGTGTGGGCACATCTAGGCCGTGGACACAGCGCACATGGCTGGGTGTGCCCAGTGTGCGCAAGAGAAGAAAGGCTACCTTTCTCTTGTTCCTCCAAACAAAAGTAAATCCTGACCAGAGCCCCCCCGCCCCCCCGCCACTGTTCCAGGGTCAGGCTGGGGGCTCGCTCCTCACAGGTGCCTGGTCTCACCTGTATCTGTATGGGCGGGCACACCTGGCCTTGAATGTGTGCCTGGGGGTCACCTAGGTGGGTGGCTCCCTTCTCTGCACACACCCCCTTACCCTACAGGCCAAAAACGAAAGGAACTACCATATCTTCTACGAGCTGCTGGCCGGGCTGCCCGCCCAGCTGCGGCAGGCCTTCAGTCTGCAGGAGGCTGAGACCTACTACTACCTAAACCAGGTGAGTGCTGGCAGGCATCCAGGGCCCCCCGGCCTGGTACCCCTGTCTCATCAGGACAAGGGTGACAGGCTTCTTTAGGGTCCCAAGTGGGGCTAGAAGAGGCCTACCTGACCTCATTTCTCTATAGCACAGAATAGAGCTAAGCAGCCTGGAGTTACGGCCCTTCCCCTTCTGTGCCTCAGTTTCCTCATCTGTGAAATGGGGACAGCATAAGACTGCTTTTTAGGGACATGGCGAGGACTAGAGGGGCAAACGAATATAAAGCGCTTGGTCAGGGCCCGGCGTGCAGGACCTACTTGGGGCCTCAGGCCCCTGGGAGTGGGACAGAGCTGGAGGGCCTGCCCAGGGTCCCTGAGCCCCGGCCCCTGCCCTGGCGCAGGGCGGGAACTGTGAGATCTCAGGGAAGAGCGACTCGGACGACTTCCGCCGGCTCCTGGCTGCCATGGAGGTGGTGGGCTTCAGTGGAGAGGACCAGGACAGCATCTTCCGCATCCTGGCGTCTATCCTGCATCTGGGCAATGTCTACTTCGAGAAGTATGAGGTGAGAGAGCCCACAGCCTGCCGTGGGGCCCTGGCGCCCTCAGGACACGGCTCGTCTCCTCAGAGGCTTGGGGGCCACGGATATTTGCCTTTCGGGGTACGCCGCCATGCGCATTTCCTTTGTTCTCTCCCCTGCCCCCGGCCCCCACCATTGGGGTCGCTCCTCTTTTTTTCTTGTTGATGTATGAGAGCTTTTTATATATGTGAGGGAAACCAACCCTTTGTCCCCTTGTCATTTGTATTTTGATTTGTATCCAGGTTTTTTTTTTTTCTTGTTTTTTGTTTCTTTTTCTTTCTTTCTTTCTTTCTTTCTTTCTTTCTTTTTCTTTTTTTTTTTTTTTTTTTGGTGTTTTGCTTGGTGGTGTGATTGTTCTGTTCTGGTTTGGTTTTTTGCCATGCAGATTTTTAGAATTATTTTCCGGCATTTTATCTGAGAGTCTTTTCTTGTATAAATTTTAGACTTTGTATCATTTTTAGAGAGATTGATCTCTCCAAAATTGTAACAGCTTTCTCCTATCATTTTTTTCAAAAGTTTTTATGATGTATGTGCGTGTGCACGTTTAATCTTTGGTCCATCGGGAGTTTATCGCAGTAAGGTGTGAGGTCAGAATGCAATTCCTTTTCCTCCATAACTAATCCTGTAATTCGAGAAATACAGATTTATCACGTACGGAATTCTCAGGTACATTTAGGCCTAATTCCTGATTTCCTGTCGTGCTTCATTAACCCACGTATTGTGTGTCTATCCCCACGCTGTTTTGGTTTTTAAAGATTCTATTTGTTTCTTTGAGAGAGAGCACAAGCAGGGGGAGGGGTAGAGGCAGAGGGAAAAGCAGACTCCCTGCTGGGCAGGGAGCCCAACCCGGGGCTCCAACCCAGGACTCCAGGATCGTGACCCCAGCCAAAGACAGACACTTAATGGCCTGAGCCACCCAGGTGCCCCTAAAATTCCCCACAGTATTTTGATTATTGTAACTGTAACACATTTCAGTATCTCTCTGGGCCTCTTCACTCCCCATCTATCTCAGAATTTTCCTGGTTTTTCTAGCTTGTGTATGTTTTTTGTATGAACTTTAAACCGCGTTATCTAGTTTAAAACACACTGCTGTTGGTACCGGGCACAGACGGGCGCGCAGGAGACCGCCTCGGTGGTGAGCGCCCGGGAGATCCAGGCCGTGGCAGAGCTGCTGCAGATCTCCCCCGAGGGCCTGCAGAAGGCCATCACCTTCAAAGTGACCGTGAGTCCCCAGGCCCCCCCGGGGCTGTCAGAGCCTCCCGCCAGTGCTTGGACGGCATAGGCTCCTCCCTCCGCCTCCAACGCTCTTCCCTTTCCTACACGTTCTCATCCTTTAAGACCTGATTCAGGCAACCCCCCCCCCTTCCAGGGAGCCTCCCCTGAGCCCTGCCTGGGTCATTACCTCCCCCGGGGCTCCCACATCCCCTGGCCCTTTGTCCCTTCCCAAGGCTGATCTCGCTGGGTCTGTCTGCTTATGCCTCTGTCTCCCCCATTAGACCCGCGGCCCTGCCCCCACCAGCAGCACAGGCAGGCAGAAGGGGGATAAGGGTGTTCTGTTCGTGTGCCTGAGACCAGTCCCATGGTCATTCTGGCTCCCTTCTCCATGCCCCCCCAATCTTCGGGGGCTTCCTGGAGGCGGCAGCCAGCCTGCTGTCATTCAGGGGCCTCATCCCTCCCCAGGAGACAATGCGAGAGAAGATCTTCACCCCGCTGACCGTGGAGAGTGCCGTGGATGCCAGGTGAGGCCTTGCTCCTCCCCGCCTAACCCCAGATCCCTGCCCCCACCCCCACACTGTGCCCACCTGCCCCAGCACCTTCTCTGCTCCAGAGACGCCATCGCCAAGGTGTTGTACGCGCTGCTCTTCAGCTGGCTCATCGCCCGGGTCAACGCGCTGGTGTCCCCGCAGCAGGACACGCTGTCCATCGCCATCCTGGATATCTATGGCTTTGAGGTAGGGCTGCACGGGTGGGTGAGGGGCAGGGGACACAAAGCCTCATCTCCCTCCCTTCTCTGCTGACAGCACCCCCCAGCCCCCTCTTGTCTCCCTCACTCACCCACGAGCACTGCCTGAGGCCACGGAAAGCAGGGAGGGCACAGGGCGGCCAGGGCGGTGAGCGGAGCCCCGGGGGGTGGGGGGGGGGACACGTGGGCTACTGGCCATGGAGGGAGCAGGCCCAGCCTCACCACGGCCCGGCAGGACCTGAGCTTCAACAGCTTCGAGCAGCTGTGCATCAACTATGCAAACGAGAACCTTCAGTACCTTTTCAACAAGATCGTGTTCCAAGATGAGCAGGTGTGCACTCCCGCCCCCTCCCGACGGCCCGCGGGCCTCCCCGGAGCCGGATGGCCTCTGGGGCTCTCAAAGGGCAAACCCGAGGTGGCCAGTCCGAGTGGAGGGAAAGGCGTCCTAAGCCGGGACCAGCACATGTGAAGGCCTGCGCTCTGGACGGGGAAGAGGCTGGGTGCTGAGCCGACAGAAGCCCTCTCGGGGGATCCTTCTCTGCCCCGCGACGGGGCTGGCCCAGGCCAAGGGTGGAACGGGGCTCAGAGATGCTTCGTGTTGCTGTCCTGGGGAGCGAGCTTCCTGGCCCGGCCCCTTCAGATGGATCCAGCCTGGGAGGCGGGGTGGATGGGGGGCGGGCAGGGCAGGAGGCTGAGCGCCTGACGCGGGCAGGAGGAGTACATCCGGGAACAGATCGACTGGCGGGAGATCAGCTTTGCCGACAATCAGCCCTGCATCAACCTCATCTCCCTGAAGCCCTACGGCATCCTGCGTATCCTCGATGACCAGTGTTGCTTTCCCCAGGTGAGCCACAGCCGCTGTGTGAGCCCGGTCAGGGGCTCAACGTCTCTGAGCCTTATGTCCTCATCAGGCCTGGGTCCTGCCTCCTTCTCTGCTCTGGCCTGGGGACAGGAGCTCAGGACACCCAACCTAGCAATCACAACCTGGGGTGATAGAGGCTGGTTAGGGGGCTGTGAGTGTCCAGAGGAGGGTACGAGGCTGGGAAGCCAGAGAAGGCTTCCCGGAGGAGGTGACCTTGAGGTTGGGCCTCAAACTCTGATTGGAAGACACAAGTGGGGGGGGTCCTCTTAAGCCTCCCCACCAGGGCACTGGGCAGCCAGAGGCAGCCATGACTTGCTCCTTCCCAGCGCTCTCTGGAAAGCAGTCCAGGCTGGAGGATTTGCCATTCGCCCGGGAACAGGGTGCCCGGGTCCCCTGCCCACCCTCTGACCCCCGCCTGCCCACAGGCCACAGACCACACGTTTCTGCAGAAGTGCCATTACCACCACGGCGCCAACCCGCTCTACTCCAAGCCCAAGATGCCGCTTCCCGAGTTCACCATCAAACACTACGCAGGCAAAGTCACCTATCAGGTGAGACCCAGGACAGCCCGCACGGCCTCCCGTGCCACGGTCCCCGCAGTTGGAGACAGAAGCACAACGGGGGCTGCAGACACTCCCCCCGGTTCTAGTTCTGGCCCTGCTCACCCTCGGCTGTGTGACCTTGGGAAAATTGCTTTACCTCTCTGAGCCTATCTCGACATCGGCAAAACCCGGATGATAGTGCTGGTCTCCTGTGGTGAGTGTGGAGGCCTCCCGGCTGCAGTGGGTGATAATGAGTAGCTATTATCGGTAATGATGCGGTCACTCTGTTATCTCAGACACATTCCTGCCCCGGAGGTGTCTCAGGCCAGGATTCCAAGCTTCTGTCTCGAGCCTTGTTTTCCTCGCCTGGAGGACAGACACAGGACAGTGTCCTCCACTGAGGATGGGGCCAAGACCCAGACCGGTTATGTGAAGCTATGGATAGTGCCCCCTCTCCAGAGGATGGGAAGGGTAGCGGGGGGCAGAAGGGGAGGGGACCATAGCAGGGGGAAGGGTCCAGTACCTCCTAGGACAGATAGGAGACAGAGGCCCGGAGGGGCAGGGCCAGGGTCCCCCAGGGGCTGGGAGCTCCTGACCCGCTGTAGGGAGGAGGGAAGGAGGAGGGGAGCAGACAGATGGATGCACACTGGGATAGGTTATCCCCTACCCTCTCCTCAGGCTGCATGGGCTCCAACCCGAGCTGCCCCCCTTGATCTCCCTTTGCAGGTACACAAGTTCCTAGACAAGAACCATGACCAGGTACGCCAGGATGTGCTGGATCTCTTTGTGCGGAGCCGGACACGGGTAAGCAAGCCTGTCCTCCTGCCACTCTGCCCTCCCCCCAGCACCCAGCCCATGATCAGGCCCCCTCTCAGTCCAGGAAATGGGGAGGTCCCACTAGGTACCCAGGTGCTGGTCCTGCCTCTGGGGCACCCTACCTCCAGCCAGGCTCTGACCCAAATCTCAACCCTAACTCAGAGTCTTGCCTTGCTCTGTACTTTCTCCGATTCCTGGTCCTGTCCCCTGAAGGGCCATGCCCCTGGCTGGCCCCACTGGATCGCCCTGCCTGTCCCCGGGCCCATCCTGGCCCTCCCCACCCATGCTCTGACCTGCCCTATACCCTCACTGAGTGGTTCTCCCAAATGGCCCTGTTGTTCTCAGCCACCCACCCCATTCTCTGGGCCTCCACCTTCTTCTCTGTCTAATGGGCGCCCTCCTGCTGAGGTCCCTGCCAGAGTTCATGACCATGTGTGTAGGAGCCCAGCTCAGGGCCAGGTGCACAGTCATACTGAAGAAAAAAGTCAGCTCGACCACGGGACAGGTCCCTTGGAAGGTGCTGAGCACCCTGACTTGAGAAGTGTGTAATCCAGGAGGACAGCGGCCTTGCAGAGATGGCAGGGGCCCAGTGGGGTAGTTTTCTGATCCCTCTGGTTTGGAGATTTGACTGTTTTTGTTTTTAACTCCTTTCTCCAACACCCCCACCTCTATTTCTTCCTTTCTGTCTCTCGGCCCCTACCCCTGGTGTCTCCCTGTGTCTCGGTGCCTCGACCACTGCCCCGGCCTGCTGCCCGCCCCGGCTCAGGTGGTGGCACACCTCTTCTCCAGCCACGCCCCACAGGCTGCCCCTCAGCGCCTGGGCAAGAGCGGCTCCGTCACCCGGCTCCACAAGGCACACACAGTGGCTGCTAAGTTCCAACAATCGCTCCTGGATCTGGTAGAAAAGGTGGAGAGGTGAGCATGCAGGTGGGTGGGCACCCAGCCTCACCTCTGACCCACTCCATGACCCTCAGGGGTAAGCACTTCCCTTCTCTGGGGCTTCACACTGCCTTCCTCCCACCCCTGTGCAGGTGTAACCCCTTGTTCGTACGTTGCCTGAAGCCCAACCACAAGAAGGTATGTGATGGCTGAGGTCCCTGAGAGAGCCAAATCCTCTTCCCCATGCTGTGTGACCTGGGGCACGTGGCTGTGCCTCTCTGGACTTCCATTGGCCCAGCGCACTGTGGGGACCGTTTGTCATTGCTAGTGCCCGTGGCACTAGGATGGGCCAGAGTGCAAACTCCCTATCTGGGGCCCTCCTTACAGGAGCCAGGCCTCTTTGAGCCAGATGTGGTAATGGCACAGTTACGCTATTCGGGGGTGCTGGAGACGGTGCGAATCCGCAAGGAGGGCTTTCCAGTGCGCCTGCCTTTCCAGGTGTTCATCGACAGGTACCGCAGTCAGGGTGGTTCTTGAGCTCCACAGATCCTTACCCAACCCCCCCCATGGCCCCAGGAAGACGGGACCCGGGCGGGGTGGAGCTTGCCATGCACAGTTGCTCAGGTTGTGTACTATGCAAGATCATTACCTGCTGGCTGTCACAGAGCAGATATATTTATTGTTCCTCATTTTTTCATAGTGTGTGTGTGTGTGTGTGTGTGTGTGTAGATTCCAGGAATACTTTTAAACTATTGTGACAAGTTTCCAGCAGATGGCAGTAAAGTGTCTTATCCAACTGAAACCACAGGTACCGCTGTCTAGTGGCCCTCAAACACAACCTGCCAGCCAGTGGGGACCTGTGCGTGTCGCTGCTGAGCCGCCTGTGCACGGTCATGCCAAATATGTACCGCGTCGGTGTCAGCAAGGTGAGTCCCACCGCACGTGCAGCCCCTGGAAGCCTCAAGTTCAGGGGCTTCAGAGCTGGAGCCGAGAAAGGAGAAACGCCCCCACTAAAGGTGACTGGCCCGGAGGCAGTGCCGTGGAGCTTGGTCAGTGGCAGGCTAAGCCTGTCTCTGGACCTTTGCTCGGGCGGTTCACGGGCCTAGATCCCCATCGCTGCTCCCCCCACGTGCCCGCGCTCGGCCCTCCCGCTCGGTGCCTCACCGCCGGCTGGCCCGCCCTCCTCAGCTGTTCCTCAAGGAGCACCTGCACCAGCTGCTGGAGAGCATGAGGGAGCGCGTCGTGCACCTGGCCGCCCTCACTCTGCAGCGCTGCCTCCGCGGCTTCCTCATCCGCCGCCGCTTCCGCTCGCTGCGCAGCCAGATCACCCTGCTGCAGAGCCGGGCCCGGGGCTACCTGGCCAGGTACGGCCCACGGGGGGCAGGACGCGCCAGAGCCCTGCGGCTGGGGTCGGGACAGGCCATGCCTGAGCGGTGGTGCTAAGCTCCCTGGCCCGGAGGCGCGCAAGCCGAGAGTCGGGCCTCTGCCGGAAGGATGTTCGCACTCTCCACGTCTCCGCGTTGGGATGTCCTGCCCACCTAGCCCCTGGCCCTTGTGATCTTTGCAGCCACGAGGGGCCCCAGCCTGCATCCTAGCCCTGGGACAACAACCCGATGGGATGCGCGTGCTCCGGGCAGTTTTGTCCAGGCCCTGCCACTTAATTTGCTGTGTGACCTCGGCCAAGTCATTGCCCCTCTCTGAGCTCCACAGGGCTCCCATAGTGAACCCCGGGCACCGATACCCGGGCCAGGCTGGCATGGGCATCTGTGCACCTTGGTCGCCCTGTGATCCCAACCCCTGCCCTTCCCATCCCCCCCAGACACTTCTTTCCTCCCCACCCCCAGGCAGCGGTATCAGCAGATGAGGAGCAATCTGGTGAAGTTCCGGTCCCTGGTGCACATGTACACGAACCACCGGCATTACCTCAAGGTGCACGCCCACCCGTCCCCCTGCTCCTGGGAGCCAGGCGGCAGGGGGAGGGAGGGGGCGCTTAGCACCCAGGAGGGGACTGTTGGCCTCAGACAGTCTTGGGTTCGAATCTCCACTCTGCCACTCGCCAGCTGTGACCTTGGCCTTCCCTAGCCTCACTTTCCCCTGCCTGCCCCCCGGAGCTGTGGAGGGGGTTCCGTGAGATGTTGCACGTGAAGGATCTGGCCTGTGCTCGGTTCACAGGGGGGCCTTCGGTAGTCGGGTGGGATGGAATTTGTCGACCTGAGCAGCACTAGATATGTTGCTTGTTGTCATATAAACCAACCACCAGAAAGACAAATGTAGGTCCCGAAGCCTTGACGAGCCTCCTGGCTTGTAGTGAAGGTTTTCTGGAGGGACAGAGGAAGGGATTCCATCACCCTGCCCAGAAATCCTCCTGTGGGTCTTTCCCTTTCCCCGAAATATTACTTCCTCTGCCTCTTGCCGGTCTCTTTCTCGCTCTTTCTCCCTTCCCTTCCTGTTTCTCTGGCCGTATCTTTGCCTCCTCTCTGCCATCGCGAGGCACCAGCCACCTTATGCAAGGTGGCTCGGGCTGCCCCCGAGCCTGGGGCCTGCCGTCGCCTCTGCCCACCATTCCGCCGCCTTGACCATCTGCTCTCCTGCAGCTGAGGGCAGAGCGGAGGCTCCGGGCGGAGGAGGCGCGGCTCCGGGAGCTGGAGGTGGGTGCAGGTGCTGGGCGGCAGCAGGGACAAGAAGGGAGGCCGGCAGGTGGGATTTGTGGCAGGCCTGCCCCCTCACTCAGGGCTGTCCCTCCAGGAGCTGAGCAAGCGGGAGGTGGTGGCCGTGGGGCACCTGGAGGTACCCGCTGAGCTGGCGGGACTCTTGCAAGCCGTGGCAGGTCCGTGAGTGCTGGCCGCTGTGTGTGTGGGGGGGTGCGGGCAAGCGCGGGAGTCTGGCACCTCACGCCCCCCCCCCACAGGCCTCAGACCGGCCCGGGTGCCCCAGGTGGCCCCTGTGCGGACTCCCCGGCTCCAGGCCGAGCCCCGTGTCACACTGCCCCTGGACATCAACAACTACCCCATGGCCAAGTTCGTCCGATGCCACTTTAAGGTAAAGGCCGGCGTGGACCCGAGCGGCCCTGGCCAGTGGGCACTGACTGATGAGAACTGACACTGCTGTCAGCCTGGGGCAGCCTCCTGGCCGCGCCCTGTGGCGTGAGCCCCCGAGTCGCTGGATCATGAGGAGTCTGGGGGCTCCGAGGGAGGGCTGGACAGAAGTGGGGGGCCCTCGGGGGCTTAGGAAGTGACCGTTTGCCCACCAGCTGGAACTATTTCAGAAATTTAACAACCGGTCGAGCCATAGGACATCATCCCGGCTCTCGTTTTCCGGCTCTCCAGGGGGGTCAGATGGTCTCCACCCCCAGCCTGCTGACGGCCGTGTTTGTCCCCCTTCAGGCCTCAGTATTCCCATCTACACACTGGGGAAAGGAGCCCTTAGCTCCCTGGCTTGTGCCCCTACCTGGCACAGAGCAGTTTATCCGTATCGCCCATGAGCCCCAGCTCTGGCCCCACGCCCCTGCCCTGTGCCCGCAGGAACCTGCCTTTGGGATGTTGACGGTGCCCCTGAAGACACCCCTCCTGCGGCTGCCGGCAGAGTGCCACGCAGAAGCTGTGAGCGTCTTCAAGTTGGTAAGGGTCCGCCCGGGCCACCTTTGTAGGCCATGAGGCCCCTGGTCTTGTTGTCCTGGGTCCTCCACTAGCCCAGGCTGTTAAGCCCAGCCCTCTTTGGAGGAAAGACTTCTGGGGGGGGGGTGGATGGAATCTGGGCTCCACTCTGGGCTAGGACTAATCCCACTTTGAGGATCGGGAGGCTTTCTTCTCCCAGCTGTCTTCCTGGCAAAGAAGCTACCCCGAGCCTCTGTGGAGCTTCCCAGGGACACGAAGAATAGGTCCAGGTCTTCTCCTCGAGGACTTCCTAGCCCGAGGGGGGAGGCAGAGCACACCTGACCAGTGACAACTAACACGGACAGAGGGTTAGGCACGGAGGCCGGGAAGTCTAGCTGGACCCCTAATCTGGCTTTGGACAGAATCAGAGAGGGCTTGCTGTTGGGCGGGGCGGGGGAGGTATTTGAGCTAGACTAGAAGGAGGCGGAATCTGCCAGCCAAGACAGATGGAGAAGGACCAGAGAGAAGAGAAAGTTGATGGAGTCAGAACATATCAATTGATGGAAGTCAGAAGGGCAGAGGCAAGAGGGGGTCGCAAGGCCTTGTCTGCCAGATCCAGAACTTGGATTTCATCCCATGGGCCCTGGGGAGCCAAGGAAGGTGCTTCTGTGGGAGGGGTGTGGTCAGATATGAATGTTAAAAAAGCGCTCTCTGGGGCCTGGAGGGAGCAGGAGGTGAGGGGCTGGCTGGAGGCCGGGGATGCAGGGAGGGGCTGGGGCTGTATGGGGAGCGCTTGTGGAAACTTCATGAGCAGGAGAGAAAAGTCCATATGCCCTTTGCATCTTTTCTCATAGTTGGCATGACCCGCCTGGTCATTTGACACAGGGTATGGCAATTCTATTGTAATGTGGGGGGGGGGGCTGTTATATGGGCTTTCCTGGGACACGGGGGAAGGACGTGAGAGGGGCGCGTGTTGGGGGTGGTGGGACCCTGGCAGGAATCACCTTCCAAGGGGCCCAGGAGAGTCTGTCTTTGGCGCAGATCCTGCGTTTCATGGGCGACCCCCACCTGTACGGTGCCCAGGAAAACGTCTTCGGGAACTACATTGTGCAGAAGGGGCTGGCGGTGCCCGAACTCCGGGATGAGATCCTGGCGCAGCTGGCCAACCAGGTGTGGCGCAACCCCAGCGCCCACAATGCCGAGCGGGGCTGGCTCCTACTGGCCACCTGCCTTAGCGGCTTTGCACCTTCCTCGCGTCTCACCAACTACCTGCTCAAGTGAGTGGAACCCGCCAGGGCCAAGGCTTGAGGACGGGGACGCTGGCGTGAGGCCCCGGGAGCGGGATGCCCGAGGTCAGGCCGGGAGTGAGGTCTCTGTGCTTGGAAGCTCAGGCACCGGGGCTGGTCAGGGGCTGGTCTCTGTCTCCACCGGGCTCAGAGCAAGAAACAAGGGCAGGTCTTCACTCTGGCGGGTAGGGCTCAGGCAAAACTGGGTAAAGGACTTGCAGAGCTCAGAGGAGGGCCAAGACCAGCGTCTGGGGAATTTGGGGAAAAGATGCTGACCTCTCACGTCACGGGAGTAGAGCCAGGGGGTAACGAGCATAGACTCTGGATGCGAGACAGTCTGGGTTCAAATCGCAGCTCAGCCTAGAAAGTGCTAGAAGTGCTCTGTGAGTTTAGTTCTTGTCAGCATCTTGATGATATCCGCGATGATGATGATGCCGGTGCCGCAGGGCTGCGTGAGAAGGGTGATTTGCGAAAGAAAGAGCTCGGGCAGGCTCCGGGTGCAAAGCCCAGCTCGGATACTTGCCTGCTGTGGGACCTGGGGCAAGTCCCTGCCCTTCTCTGGGTCTCTTTCCTCACCTGTGAATTCGGATTGGTAAGAGGACCCAGCTTACAGGGTGGCCGCGAGCCTGAGTGTACAGAGCTTGCCCTGGGCTGGTGGGCCGCTCAGCGGGTCAGTCTTGTGAGTCTGGGGCAGCAGGTTAGGACCACTGCCTTCCTGTGGGCGCAGTTCTGGGTTCCAACCTCTGGTGGCCCTTGTGGGCCTGCTTCACTGCTGCTCCAGCAGCGGGGAGGGAGCCAGAGAGCCACGTGGAGTACGTGCCCCTGGAGGGATCAGTCTTGTTGGGCCTGGGCCAAGTTGAACCCTCCCGGCCATCTCTTGTATAGATGAGAAATTGGAGGCAGGCTCAGAGGGAGTAGAGGACCCCCCAGGAGGCTTGATGAAGGGATGGAAAGCAGAGTCTTCCAGAGGCCAAGTTCTTGCCCACACCCTCCTGCAGCCCCCACCTTGTCAATGACCGTTTGCTCCAACAAGCTTTGGTGGGCCTTCCTGGAACCTCTTTGGCCTATCTTTGGATCTCTGTGCTGGCTTAAGATACTTCTGGCTAGCCTGGGACCCTTTCAGCTCAGTTCTGGGACTCTGGGAAAGCCTGAGATCTTTTTAAGTCTAGCCTCAGAACTCTGGGGCTAACCCGAGTCCCTTTCAGCCTAATCCCGGACCTCCGGGCTCTCCCGGAATCCCTTCGGTATCACTCCAGAGCTCTGGACTATAGCCTGGGACCCTTCCGACCTAGCCTCAGAGATAGGGCCTCCTCAGCTTCACCTTAGAGCTCGGGGCTAGCCTGGGCCTCCCTCAGACTAGACTGAGAATCCCCCTCTGTCGCGGGCTAGCCACAGACCCCTCTTCATCCTGGCTCCAACTCCGACCCATCAGGTTCGTGTCTGACTATGGGCGGAACGGCTTCCAGGCTGTGTGTCAGCACCGCCTCATGCAGGCCATGGGCCGGGCCCAACAGCAGGGCTCTGGGGCTGCCCGCACCTTCCCCCCGACCCGGCTCGAGTGGAGAGCAACCCAGGAGAAGGCCAGCATGGCGCTGGATGTGGGCTGCTTCAATGGTGAGCTGTCCTCTCCCCACTGGAGTCAGCAGGCCCCAGTATGCCCCAGGGATCAGGAGAAGCTGGAAGGGGGCGGGGGGGGCTCTCTGGGTGTGGCTCAGGGGGAAAAAGGTCAGCACGCAGGCATGGGGGCTGGACCTGGAATGGGGGAAGGCAGCTGGGGCAGGGAGGGTGCAGATCCAGGGTCCAGAGCAAGAGTGGGGAGGCAGGCGGGGAAATGGCCGAACTGGGCCGCTGATGCATCCTGGCTGAGCCCAGCACCTGCCGCTGCCCCAGGCGACCAGTTCTCCTGCCCGGTGCACTCCTGGAGTACAGGGGAAGAGGTGGCTGGAGACATTCTGAAGCACAGGTTGGCTCCTGGAAGGCCCCACCCAGCACACCCTTGTGTACCCGGGAAGGAGGGAGGGGGAGGGGCAGGAGACCAGACACCTCCCCACCACCACCGTGGGGTCCACTCTGGTCATGCCGGGGGTCTGGCTCGTGCTCCACGGTTTCTCCAGGCAGTACCTGTTGGCTCCATCCCTCATCTCTGCCCCTCCGTGTGCTGTCACCAGGGGGCTGGCAGATGGCTGGCGGGGCTGGACAGTGGCCATGAAGAGTGGGGTCCAGTGGGCAGAGCTGGCAGGCCACGACTACGTGCTGGACCTGGTGTCCGACCTCGAGCTGCTCGGGGACTTCCCGAGACAGAAGTCGTACTTCATCGTGGGTGCAGAAGGGCCCGTGGCCGGCAGGGGAGGCCCCAGAGCGTAGGTGGCTACCCGGGCCCTTTACGCAGATGGCCTCTCCTCGCAGACGGCTTTTCTCCTAGCTGCTGGTTCGGAGCTGAGTTCTAAACCTAAACTTTGAGTAACCTGTACACCCGGTGTGGGGTTCGCACTCACAACCCCAAGATCAAGAGTCAGATGCTTGGCTGACCAGCCAGGCTCCCCCTGAGGGCCCACCTTTAAAGGGAGAGAGTCACCCATTTCCTGAGCCCAGAGGAGAATGTGGTGGTGATGGGGGTGATTCTGGGAGGGCCATGATCTCTCGGGAGGTCAGGTGCTCCGTAATCCCCTTCCCTACAGGCTGTTTGGGAACAGCTGGGACTCAGATGAGGACATGCCCACCGGACCCCAGTCCCAGGGACACGCGCCCAAAGTGGCTGGCTCCGATGGGTACTGCAGCCACAACGAGGACGGTACAAATGGGGAGACTGGGGCCCAGAGAGGGACAGCGACCCACCAAGGTCAACCAGCAGCGGCCACGGTCTCTGGTGGGGAGGGATCCTGGGGGCTGTGTGGGGTGATCAGCAGGAGAAAAGAACTTGGCTTTTGTGTCCCCCATCCCCCCAACCAGACTCAGACAGCCTGGGAGAACCCTCTGTGCCCCACAAGGGACTGGACGGCTACCTGGACAGCCTCTTCGACCCCGTGCTGTCCTACGGGGACATGGTAGGGATGGGGGGTGTTTGCAGACAGCTGGGACCACGTGTGCACACCAAGTCACATACCCACAGAGTGACACGGGAGCCACTCACAGCCAGAGCCAGGGGGTGGCATGTCTCGTCTGGGTCTCTGCTGGGGGCCCAGCAAAGGATGAGGGTGTCCTCATGGCTAGGGATGCTCCTGGCTGACCCCAGAAGGACCCGCAGCTAAAGGTCCAGGGCCCTTCCTCCCCCTCCGGTGGGAGCCAGCCCCCTCAGGCACCCTTGCTCATTCTGGGAACTCCCAGGAGCCCCTCCATGGCATGATGTGGGCCCCAAGCAGGGCACAGCGCCTTTGGAACCTGTTTCCTCACCGTGGGAGGGGGTAACGGGTTTTGGGAGTTTGTAAGGCTGCAAGGGATTACTGACTGGGCTGCTGCAAGAGCAGAGGCTGGGCATAGAGCAGACATGAGGCTGGCGGGAGGCCCTGGGGACACAGGAGGTGGCCAGTGTCAGGTGCCCGTTACCTTGGAACCTTGGGAGTATGACAGTGACACTTGAGCCACCTGCCGCCCCCAGGACCTGGAGAAGCCAACAGCCATTGCCTACCGCATGAAAGGGGGAGGCCAGCCTGGTGGCAGCGGCAGCAGCAGCACTGAAGATCCCCCCAGGAGACCCCCAGAGCCAAAGCCAAAGCCAAGTCAGTGCCTGTCCCCAGGGTGGTTCCAGGGTTGGGCGAGGTGAGGGGGGCCCCCCTGCTGGTTCTCGGGGCTCCTTCACCTGCTAGGATAGAGGCAGCCACGGGCCGCCTGGTGGGGGCGAGACAGCGGCAGGGTGGGCGTTAGCTAGGGAATTCCCATGTCCCTCCATCTTCCGCCCCTGGGGATCCACGTCCTCTGACTCGGCACCCCCCCAGTCCCAGGCCTGGATGCATCCACGCTGGCTCTGCAGCAAGCCTTCATCCACAAACAGGCCGTCCTCCTGGTGAGTGCCCGATGGGCTGCGGGAGGTGCCCTGAGGGCGGGCCTGCCCGGTCACCACCACCGCCTCTCCACAGGCCCGGGAGATGACCCTGCAGGCCATGGCACTCCAGCAGCAGCCCCCGAGTCCCACCCCAAGGCCCTTGCCCCTGGAGGTGAGCCTGGCCTGCCCAGGTGAGCGCTGTGCTGCTCCGGGGCATTGTTGTGCCTCTCTGGGGCAGTAGCCCCGCAGCCCGTCCTGGGCAGACACGGGGTCCCTGAGAACAGGCCGGTGTGTCCCAGGAAGCGCCCCCTACCCCCTGTTCTCTGCAGAAACCCCTCGCGCCAGAGGCACGGCCGAAGTTTGTGGGCACTGGACCCCCAGCCAAGCCTGTGCTCCTGCGCTCCACTCCAAAGCCTCTGTCCCCAGCCCCTCTGGCCAAGGCCCCCAGACCCTCCACCAAGCCCGTGGCCGCCCCCATTCTAGCTCAGGACCGGGTTTGTCCAGAAACCAGTGAGTGTCCTATCCCAGCGGGGGCAGGGGGCTACCCCGGACAGGACTGGGAGTGTAGCTGTGTCCCCTGTGGCTTCACCCTGTCCCCCACCCCTCGCCCACAGCTTCGCCCTGCCCGGATCTGGTCCGGTATTCAACGCTCAACTCGGAGCACTTCCCGCAGCCCACACAGCAGATCAAGAACATCGTGAGGCAGTACCAGCAGCCGCCCCGGGGAGGCCGGCCCGAGGCCCTCAGGTCAGCTCTGCCCCCATCCCAGCCCTCCAGCCCTCTGGATGCGTGGCCTGCTCACCGTGGGGCCACCAGCCGTGCGGCCATGCAGCTGGGTAGCAGCCCCCAGCCCAGCACCGTTCAGGGAGTGAGTTTGCTCACGCGATGGTCTGGAGGAGCCCTTCGGCCAGAGAAAGGCCTAGACTGCTGCTCTCTAGGTCGTGCTGTGTGACCTCAGGCCAGTCTCTGATCCGCTCTGGGTGCTCATGTGTAACGATGGGGTGGGGGGTGGAGGAACAGGTTCCCTATTATAGGAACTTAGTGCTGGGAAGAAGAAACTCCTGTTCAATCCACCAGGAAGGACGGCGGAAAGGTGTTTGTGAAGCGGCCAGACCCCCACGAGGAGGCGCTGAGGATCCTTCAGGGGCATATGAGCCACGCAGCGGCGGCCTCTGGCAGCCAGGTGAGGGGCACTTTCTGGCTGGGCCCCGTCGGGACAGAAGACAAAGCGGGGCCCTGGAGTCTCTCAGAAATCAGCTGCCCCTATAAGCTGCTGCCCCTGCCGCTGCCCCCGTCCCAGGGCCCTCCTGAGCACTCTTTTGTGGTGGGGACAGGTGCCCAGAGAGGCCGTGGCCTTGGTAAAGCCGGTGACCAGCACACCAAGGCCATCCATGGGACCCACACCAGGTGAGGGGCCAAGAGGGAGGGAGGGAGGGAGGGGCATGAGGGTCCAAGTGTAGGAGTAAGCCTGTGCGAGCACAGGGGAGTCCTGGTCTGTGTGTCGGTGGCACGTGTGTGTCTGTCCCTGAGCCCACGTGGACCTACTGTGTGCACATTTGTGTAAGTGTATCAGCACTTCAATAACACTGATTTCAGGCTCCACCCACTCTGGCCTCACGAAATCCTCACGAAAACCCTTTAAGGAAGTACCGTTTTTGTCTCTACGTTACAGATGGGAAAACAGACACAGAGAGGTGAAGTGACTTGCCCAAGGTCACACAGTTCAAACGTGTCAGACCAGGGACATAAACTCAGCCCTCCTAGCCTCACAATTGCAACCCTAATCTCTATGTCCTGTGCCTCATGGCAACCATAGTGTATCTTAAAAGATACAAATCAGCTTACGTCATGTCCCTGCCAAAAACCCTCCCATGACTCCCAGGATGAACTCCAGACTTCTCACCATGGCCTCTGAGACCCTGTATGATCTGCCTACCTCCCCAACCTCATCCCTTCCCACTCTCCCTTTGGCATACTCTGTTCCTGGAACACAGTGAGCCCACTCCTACCCCAGGGCCTTTGCACTTGCTGTACCTAGAATGCTCTTTCCCAAAAGATCTTTGCATGCCTGGCCCGTCCCATCATTCGGGTCTTAGCTCAGTGTCATCTCAGAGAGGTATGCCAGATCACGGAGACTGAAGGACCCTTACAGACTAGCCCCTAGACTTTTTCCAAAGTAGCCCAGATTTATTTCCATCCCAGCTCCTAGAACTGAGAGCTTTGTTATTTGTCTGTTCTGTCAACAACTGCCACAAGACTCAACACAAAGGCAGGCACCTTGTCTCTACTGTTCATCCCCAGCCTCTAGCACAGGTAATCTATATATGAAGGATTGAGCCAGGGCTGAGCTGTATGATTGTGCATGTGACCTCGTGATTGGTGTGTCTGCAGCCGGGGATGTGTGGACCGCTTAGCCCCAGCCCCCTCCCTGACAAGAGGTCGCCCCCACTCCCCTTCCTCATCAGCCCTGCCTCTCTCACTCATGCCTCTCCAACTCGCTGTGCTCCCCAGTGCCGCCTTCGCGGTCGCTGGAGCCCCTTGAGGAAGCCCTGCAGACGCAGCTGCACCGCCTAGTGAACCCCAACTTCTATGGCTACCAGGACGCCCCCTGGCGGATCTTCTTGCGCAAAGAGGTGCCTGGCCCGGCGGAAGCCCAGGGAGGGGCTACAGGGGGCAGGGAGGAGGGGCGGGGCACAAGAACGTGGTCTGCGCTAGGGGGCGGAGTCAGAGCCAGGGGCCCTGGTGGTTTCCCGCCGGCTGTATCCAGGGGGTGGCGCCAGGTGTGAGGCAAAGTGAGGGGACTATCCCAAGGGTCTCACTGGAGCCCCCATCCCACAGGTGTTTTACCCCAAGGACAGCTACAGCCACCCTGTGCAGCTAGACCTCTTGTTCCGGCAGGTGAGGTCTTCTCTTCCCTTTCTGCCTCAGTGTACTCATCAGGGTAATGGGTAGGTAGACTAGCTATCTGCAAATTTCACTTCTGTACTCTTGGGTTTGGGGTCCTTGACCACAGTGAGGATGGGAAGCTGTTCTACTGAATTTCCCACCCTCATGGACAAGGTCAGCAAGCTCACAACTTGATTTAACCAGACACACCATTTGTCTGGGTTCGATGGGACTCAGAAGTCAAATCCCAGCCCGAGCACATAGAGGAGGAAGCTACGGCCCAGGGGGGTGGCATGGGTTGTAGAAGAGAGGAGAAAGGAGAGGGGCGTTTGTAAATGGCATCTGAGTCACACAGATGACCCCACTGGTGCAGAAATAGGACCCTCCGCGTTCCCACTCCCACTAGAACAGTCCAGCCTGGGTTCCCAGCTGGGGAAGTCTCACCAGCCACCCGCACTGAGGCTCATTCCCACAGATCCTCCATGACACGCTCTCTGAGGCCTGCTTGCGCATCTCCGAGGACGAGAGGCTGAAGATGAAGGCCCTGTTTGGTACCGCAGGGGGAGGGAAGGGACACGGATGGGGCAGCCAGCTAGAGTCAGGCCACCCTTTCCCAGAGGGAGACGGGGGCGGACGAACCCAGCCCCGTTTGCCTCCTTGCTCTGCTTCTGGCCTCTTCCCTGGCCAGGTGCCAGGCTGCGTTCACACTGCCTGACACACCGTGTGGCCCTAGCCATCCTGTCTGTCCGTGGATCTTGGTTTCCCCGTGTAGACGCTGAGAACACACTGTTCTAATACCTTCTTGCCGGGTGGCAGCCTCTCTCCCTGCAATGTGGGCTGGCAGGGGAGGTGACGGAGGGTTCTGACCTCACCCGGCATCCTTTAGCCCAGAACCAACTGGACACACAGCGGCCCCTGGCAACGGAGAGCGTGAAGCGGGCCGTGGTCAGCACCGCACGCGACAGCTGGGAGGTCTACTTCTCCCGCCTCTTCCCCGCCACGGTGCGAGCTCCCTGCCGGCTCCCACTCACTCAGGGGCTTCAGGGAGGAGGCTAGAAGACTGTCATGTGTCCCTTATCCCTACCCCAGGGCAGCGTGGGCACCGGCGTGCAGATCCTCGCTGTGTCCCACACAGGCATCAAGCTCCTGCGGATGGGCAAGGGCAGCCGGGAGGCTGGTGGACAGCTGCAGGTTCTGCGCACGTACAGGTGAGCCGCGGGCAGCGGGTGGTGGGCGGGTGAGACCGGGCCTGGCTGGAAATGGGCATGGGCAGCAGAAGCATCTCCTTCCCGACTCTCCCCAGCCCACTGCCAAGCGCCTGTGATATGCCAGGCTCTGTGGCAAGCCCTTTAAGCAAGTCCATTTTACAGACGTGGAAACTGAGGCTCAGGGAGAGAAGTGGCTTGTCTCAGGTCACACAGCCAGGAAGCGGATGAGCTAGAAGCCCGCTACCCTGTCCTGCCTCTTAGACAACACGCCAGCCCCGCCCTCCCCAGAGCTCACTGTGCAGTGGGGGCGTCTCTGTGATGAACAGCCGAGTTTTGTTGCAGCCGGGAAGGGCAAGGGTGCTCTGGCATGAGACCTCACTGAGTCCTTGAACCCCTCCCCTGCCAGCAGCCCCTTTCGTCCTCTGTCCCACAAGGACAGGGATAGAGCCTCGCTCACCGGTTGCGTGAAAGCTCCTTGCTTTGAAAGATGCAGAGAATTTGGTCAGTGGGTGAACGAGATACATTTGTGTGGGCAAGATCTGGGGGGCTGGATTAAGAGACAAAAAAAAAAAAAAAAAAAGCAAGGCAAAGGGTAGTGAGGGCCGGAGGGTGAGTTCACAGGGTGCTGGGAAATGGTCCCGAGCCACAGGCAGGATGGGGAGGGGAAGCTGGGCAAGCTCCCTGGCCCTGGTGGCAGGGGGCTCGGGAAGGGCTGGGCTTTGGGAATGGAACGGCAGAGGCAGGAGCAGGGGCAGCGGGAGGGGTAGGGAGGAAGGCGCACTCTGGCCGAGGAGCCCTGCCTGAATGCCGCTTTCCCATTCTCCAGCTTTGCCGATATCCTGTTTGTGACCATCCCCTCCCGGAACATGCTGGAGTTCAACCTGGCCAGCGAGAAGGTCATCCTCTTCTCAGCCCGAGCTCACCAGGTCAAGACCCTGGTGGACGACTTCATCCTGGAGCTGAAGAAGGTCAGGGTCCTCCTACGGATGTCCCCTCCTCGAGGGCCCGGGGCGGAGAACAGGGCTCTCCTGTGCCGTGGACACACCGGCCACGCCTGCCTGGGAAGTATGGCTGCGAGGGGGTGGGGGGGTCCACAGACTGTTGCCATCTTTCAGGCCTTTGCAGAGGCCGTGCCAGCCTTCCACCTGGGACACTGTTGCCACTTTTGCCGGCTCCTTCAAAAGCCTTTCCTAATGTCCTCATCACGGCTGTCACAGCACCTCCCCCAAGCTCCAGGGCGAGTGCCCCTCGGCCTCCCGCAGCCTCCCTGCCTCCTGACTGGGCAGCCTCAGGCCCAGCAGCTGGCCTCAGTGGGGCAACTTGGGTGAGGGATGGGGTGGGCAAGGCCCATGCCTGTGCTCTGACGGCCGCCTGTGTGCATCGGACTCCCGGCTCCCGTCCTTTACAAGGCACCCCTTCGATGGGCAGAGCGTCCTTCCCTCTCTCACCTGTGGGATGTTCCCTTCCCCAGGAGTCAGGGAGGAGGACCTGTGGATGAGAGGAGCTGGGGCGTGGCCCCAGGCTTCTGGGAGGAGGGGGATGGGACCGCAGCCCCTTACCCCGCCCCTGGCTGACCCAGGACTCCGACTACGTGGTCGCGGTGAGGAACTTCCTGCCCGAAGACCCGGCACTGCTGGCCTTCCATAAGGGCGACATCATCCACCTGCAGCCCCTGGAGCCTCCCCGAATGGGTCAGGGCCGTGGGACACAGGGCGGACGGGAGGCGGAGGCTGGGCCAGGGGCCTCCCTGGCAGGTGCTGACATCGGCTTGACCCCCAGGCTACAGTGCCGGCTGCGTGGTCCGCAAGAAGGTCGTGTACCTGGAGGAACTGCGGCGCAGAGGCCCCGACTTCGGTGGATACCCCTGGGTCCCCCCCGTCCAGCCTCCAGGCCTCCCAAATCTGGAAACCCTAAGCAGCTCCGCCTGGCTCCAGGGACTCACACCGCACATGCTCAGCGGGGCTCTCTCGGTGCCCCAGAGGCATCTGGCCTGGCCAGGCCTTCTCGTGCATCTGCTTCGGCCCAGTCAGTGCCTCCTGGCGGCTGCCTAGCCCGGCCCCCTGTCTGCAGACCGCGCTGAGGGCTCTCTGAGCGTTGGTGTTCCCATGTATGCGGGCTGGGTCTCTCTCTACCCCAGAGTTTACAAGCACCGTGTTTTCGGCGCCACCTGCCACTGAGGGAATGCCTTCCCTTTCCCTGTGTCCTCATCTGCAGATGGGCTCCACGGCCTGCATGCCTCCCTCACAGACCGGGGCAGCGTCAGGAAGGTGCTCCTTATCCCTAGAGGGGCTCCTTAGTCCCTTCTGTTTGTCTCAGAGCCCTTACCTGCCCCCTAGGCTGGAGGTTCGGGACCATCCACGGGCGCGTGGGCCGCTTCCCTTCGGAGCTGGTGCAGCCTGCGGCCGCCCCCGATTTCCTACAGTTGCCAGCCGAGCCGGGCCGGGGCAGGGCCGCGGCCGTGGCCGCTGCCGTGGCCTCCACCGCTGCTGCATGGGAGGTGGGCCGCAGGAGGGAGGTGAGACTGGCAGGGCCGGCCCTGGGGCTGAGATGGCAAGGGCTGCTCAGCCTGATGTTGGAGGCGGACGGGGAACAAGGTCAGCCAAGGGTGTGGCCAGTCCCAGGACAGAGCGAACCTTGTAGGGCTAGCCAGCTGTGTGACCCAAGGGATGTGACCAGAGATGGTTGGAGGTGTGGCCAAATGGGGTCGGGATGGTGGGGGTCAGCAGAAGGATTGTGATGAGGCCCATGGGGCGGGACCAGACAAATGGGGCGGGGTCAGGCGTGTGGAATGGAGCTAGCGAGGAGTGGGGTGAGGTAAAACTGAGAAGCAAAGGGCAAGGTCACCAGGACCAAGCAGCTGGGGATGCTGAGATAGGGGTGTGGCCAGGTGCAGCAGGGGGCGGGGTCAGCTGGGCCTGTGGGAGGTATGACCAGGTGGAAGGTGCCAGGACTATCGAATCGAATGGGGGTGGGTCTAGGTGGGTGAAGGTTAGGGGCAGCATGAGAGGGTCTGGACAGAGTCAGCCTGGGGTCAGTTATGGCAGTTTTGAGCATGACCAGGTGTGGCAAGACAGGACCTCTTAGCTCTGGCCGTCCTGCAGGGCCCCCCGGTCAGGGCTGGCTCCCCTGACCGTGCAGAGGACGGCCTGACTCTCCCCCCATACTCGATGCTTGAGTTTGCCCAGAAGTATTTCCGAGACCCTCAGAGGAGACCCCAGTGAGTGGTGGCCCCACCCCTTATCCCCACTCTTCCGAAGGTCCTTCTGGGGCTCCTTGCAGCCATCCAGGTGGGGACACCCCACTTCTGATGGGGGGATGAGAAACCACCCTGATGCGAGGTCTACCTGCAGCCTCCGCGTCCGGGAGCCTTCCTGCCTGGTTGACTGACACTGGGTCAAGAACCTTCTGGGTGGAAAGGGGATGTAGCCAGAGGCTCAGAGGCAAGACAAGTCAGTAGCATCTATCTCCTGTTGCAGGGATGGCCTTCGGCTAAAATCCAAGGACGGCCGGGAGTCCAGAACCTTGGAAGACATCCTTTGCTTCACCAAGGTGTCCAGCGCCAGGCCTGTTTCCCCATCTGGAAAATGGTGATGCAGGAGCCCCCTCCCAGGCCCCTCGAGCAAACAGCCTTGTCCTCAGTGGGACCCCTCCCAGCTCTCAGACCCCAAGGCCCTGATTCCTCCCAGGGGCAGCTTCTGTCCCCATTGCCAAGCAGGCCTGGCGCCTTTTTTGCGATGTGGACTCTCCCGTCGTAAGACGGGAGACACCACCCAGCCCTCCTCTTTCCGACTTGTCCTTCTACTGTCATGACACGACTCCCCTTCCTCCCCTCACAGACCCCGCTCCAGGACTCTCTCATCGAGCTCAGCGACAGCAGCCTCAACAAGATGGCCACCGACATGTTCCTAGGTGTGCGGGTGGGATGGGACCGCGGCCAGGGCTGTGGGAGCCAGGTGGGATCCAGCACCACGTGACCCTTGCTCATCCCCCCCGCCGGTCCTAAGAGGCTTCCCCCCCGCCTCAGCTCAGACCTGGGGCCCCATTAAAGGAAGAGGAACCCCCAGCTGCCTTGGGCCATACCCTCCCAGGGTTGGACCCAACCTTGGGGTGCCCTGGGGTGAGTGGGCAGCTGGGTGTCTGGTGGCCTGAGTGGGACAAGTCTTTCCTGTAGCTGTGATGAGGTTCATGGGCGATGCCCCGCTGAAGGGCCAGAGCGAACTAGACGTGCTTTACACCCTCCTGAAGGTCAGTTCTGCAGACTTTGCCGGATGCTCCCTTTCCTGCTCGTGTGGCTCAGTTTCCCCATCTGTCAGCCAAAGTTGCAGGACATTGGGGTGGGAAGCCCCAAACGGGGTGCATCCTGCAGGTGGGGAGGGGGCTGGGGAAGGGACTCCAGGCCTTTCTCCAAGGGCACACCCTGTTCTTCCGTGGCTGGCGTGTGGCATGGGCCCTGGCACGCGACCTGGCCTGCCCTCCTCTAGCTGTGTGGGGACCATGAAGTCATGCGGGATGAGTGTTACTGCCAAGTTGTGAAGCAGATCACGGACAACACCAGCACCAAGCCGTGAGTGAGCTGGGCCTTCCTCTGCGCCCTAGTCGCCACGCTGTGCCCTCCCTCCAGGACGGGCCGGTTTAGCCTCTCACCCCCCACCCAGGTCTTCCCTCCTGATTCTCTCCCTCTCATCCTCTTCCTCACCCGGTAGCTAGAGTACATGGGTTTGGAATTGCTTGGTCCGGGACAAGCCGCTGCTGCTCTCTGAGACTCACTTTCCTCACCTGTAAAATGGCAGTGATAATGGGTTAAGTCCCAGATCTTGGTTGCAACTGACAGAAACCCAGTTCAAGCTGGTTTAAGCAAAAGAGGGTTCAGGTGACCGGAAAGCCCAAGTATGGCTTCAGGTATGGCTGGATCCAGGTGTCATTGGGAAGCCGGCTTTCTCTATAGTCTAGCTCTCTTTTTCTCTGTGTTGACAGTGTTCTTAAGTAATATCTCCCACCCACTGACAAGATACCAGCTCTGGGGGGACATTTTCCAGTTCAGTAACCTTAGGGAAAGCAAGATTGATCCGATACTATAGCAAAAATTCCCAAATCCAGTCTTTTTGGCTTGAGTTGGTCCCATGCCCATCCCTGAGCCAACCACAATGGCTGGAGGATACGGAGCTTTGACTGGCTAGGACTGGATCAAATTTTTGTCTCCCAGCCAATCACCATATCCAAAGGACAGCTGACCTCTAATTGGCCAGAATTGGATCAGCACGGCTTTGGGCCCCCCGCCCCCGCCCTCCTCTCCTGGGCCGGGGAGCACCCTCCGCAAACAGGAGCGGCCTGAGAGCCAGAGCCGTCCAGCCCCATCCCAGGAGACTCCTGGTGTGGCACTCCAGGGCTGCCCGGTGAGGTGGCCCGGTGTGCGTGTCCCCACAGGGACAGCTGCCAGCGAGGCTGGAGGTTGCTGTATATCGTGGCTGCCTACCACAGCTGCTCCGAGGTCCTCCAGCCACACCTCGTTCGCTTCCTCCAGGATGTGAGCCGGACTCCAGGCCTGCCCTTCCAAGGTGAGGGGCCAGTGAGTGGTGGCTCTGGGTAGTGAGCACGTGGAAGCGATTTCTAGGTGGGCCGAGTGGCAGGAGCAAAGGCCTGGAGGTGGGACTGTGCGGGATGTGGGAGAAGGAAGGAGGTAGCAGGGGCCTGGAGTGCTGGGTGAGGCCCTGTTTCTCTGGCCATTGCCAATCAACAAGGGTCTTGAGTGGGTCTGGGGAGGGGTGAGACCCAGCTGGTGGCAGGGTCTCGGGCTTTCCCTCCTTGGAATCTGGAGGAAAGGGGCCAGTCCTCAGCCCCACCCCCACCCTTGTTTCCAGAGCAACCCCTGGGTTCCCCCTAAGAAAAAGGTTAGGGCGGTGTGGTCATCATGGCAGTCATGAAGGAGATAGGGCACCTCACTTAGTCTGCCCCCGAGTACTCCTCTTTGATTTAGTTAACATTCCCAGACTCCAAGATGAATAGACCTAGCTACGCCCCCCTGCCCCTGAAGAAGGGCTCCCAGATCCACGGAGGCAGCAGAATGTGCCCAGAAGTCTGGCCTTCACTTCCTCCCCAGGGCAGAGTGAGGTCACTCTTTCACCCAGAGAAACGGACGGTGGAGTCTTGTGCACAGGACTCTGGGTGAGGGAGGGTGGTTGGCAAGGGGGTCCCAGCTCCCAGGGTCACAGACGCATCACCAGGGGACATACCCCCCCCCCCAGTCAACAGCTGGAGGTGACAGCTATTTCCAACGCTCATAGGTAGCCGAGGGGACTGTGGGCTAGACAAAAGGCTTTAACCACATGGGATACGGGTTCGAATTCAGCTCTTCTACTGCAGCTCTCGAGCTTGGGCAAATCCCTGCCCCTCTCGGGGACTGTTTCCTCAGCTACCACGTGGGAGAGTAAACGTCCCATAGGTTGTGGAGAGAAACCAGCGGGCTCGTGGCTGGTGGCCGGAGGAGCCTCTTTCTCTCACTGCCTACCCAGGGCAAGGCCTTGCCTCCCTGTCTCTGCAGGGATTGCCAAGGCGTGTGAGCAGAATCTTCAGAAAACCTTGCGCTTCGGTGGCCGCGTAGAGCTCCCCAGCAGCATGGAGCTTCGGGCCATGCTGGTGAGTGTGGGGTGGGGTCTGGAGGAGCGTGAAATAGGAGCCCCGCTCAGAGACCCTGTGGGCACTCAGCGTTCACGAGCGTTCCCGCCCACACCTGTCCAGAGCCCCTTGGCTTGGGGACTTCCGTGGCCAGGGACAATCGCTGGCCCAGATCCCAGGACCTGGCCTCTCTCATCACCTCCCCTCTCTCTATCCCAGGCGGGCCGCAGTTCTAAGAGGCAGCTCTTTCTTCTCCCTGGAGGCCTTGAACGCCATCTCAAAATCAAAACATGCACCGTACGTGAGGGAATGTTTCTGGCAGGCAGGTGCTGGAGGGGTGGGGACACCCCGGCCTCTGGGGTGGGCTCCCAAGGGTGCTGAGTCCCTGTCAGGGCAGGACTTATATCTCAGGGAAGCAGACCGAGTCTCAGAGAGGTGAAGAGTCATACTGCTGAGAAAAAATTTGAACCTTGAGTCTCTCAGACTCCAAAAGCAGTGCTCCTTCCCCGCATGAAGCCGATTCTCAGTCCTCAGAGGACCCTCTGGATCCCTGCAGAGGCCCGAGGAACTCTGTGCTTGGCCTCCCAGAGCCTGGGCCAACTGGGAGGACGGAGATCGGCTCAGCTGGCCCAGTCTCACCCTTCCCTCCCTCCAGGTGGCCCTGGACGTGGTGGAAGAGATCTGTGCCGAGATGGCTCTGAAACGCCCCGAGGCCCTCAGCGAGTATGTCATCTTCGTCGTCACCAACCGAGGTGAGTGGCCAGGAGGACTGGGGACTCTGGGCCCAGCCTGTAAGGCCCAGGTCCGATGCCGCTTCCTCCTGGAAGCCCCGGGCTGCCATGAGTAAGAACTTCTCTGTGCCACCGAGCACCCCCAGCTCCGGATGTTGGTCTTGCCTACCAGACCGGAAGTTCGTGGAGGACAGCGGCCTGCTCAGCGGGAGCACGTGGGCCCTGCCCTCAAGGAGCTCACATCCTGGGAAAGTTTCCTTGGGTAGACCCTGGGTTCCGGAACCCACCACGCACGTGTTGCTTCCTGTCTCTCAGGCTGTAACGTGGTCTCGCCTGGCCCTTCTCACGCGGCCAAACCCCTTCCATCTGCTGCCCACGCTAGACCGTGGTGTCGCCTCCTGCCACCTGCACCCAGCTCTTGTCACTGCTGCCTGGGTTCTGAACTGTGTGTCCTTGGCCCTGCCTGCCCTGAGTTTGGCTAAGGCGAGGGGCGGTGGTAACAAAACGGTCCTCATTACTGACATTTATGGACCAGATACGGTGTCCTAGGCATGGTTCAAAGCATTGTAATTGTAAAAACTCCTGGAGGGGGTCCATTTTTCAGTGGAGGTTAAGGTCACAGAGTGGGTATTTGAACCCGGGCAGTCTGGCCTCAAGAGTCTGGATTTTATCATCACGCCACACCCCGTCTTCAGTAAGATGTTACTGAAGAGGTGGAACGGGGAGAAGAAAGGTCAATGCAAGATGGAAAAACTTACACCTTCCTCACAGACTCGGATGCCCTCATTGCCGGGCCCCAGTCCTCCCCACCCCCCACCCCTTCCAGGAGCCTGGCAAGGGGTCTCTCCTGAAGGAGTTCTGTAGAAAGGCACCCGTGGGTCTCATGATCGGCGGCCGGTGGTGCTTCTCCGTGTCCCCAGCCTCCTCTGGAAAGGGGCTGGGCTTCCTCGGAGCATAACCCAGGGTACTTCCCGAGACCGAGGTGGCTGTAGCTTGGATTGGAATTATTGCCACCTCTGGTCATCAGCATTCCCCAAACACAGGGCACCCTGTTCCAGACATGTGCTCCTCTTTGGGGAGGACGCCACGTCCTGGAGCGGGGAGGGGCCTTGGCCGGGCTCTGCACACACGCTCTGCGGCCGCCCCCCGCTCTCCACAGGCCAGCACGTCTGCCCGCTCAGCCGCTGCGCCTACATCCTGGATGTGGCCTCGGAGATGGAGCAGGTGGGCGGTGGCTACACGCTCTGGTTCCGGCGTGTGCTCTGGGATCAGCCACTCAAGTTCGAGAATGAGCTCTACGTGACCATGCACTACAACCAGGTCAGCACATGTGGGCTGCTCTGCTGCTCTGGAACCTTCCACGCTCCCCTGGGTGAAGTCAGATGCCACCACCTTGGCATCTGAGACCTTCCCAGCTCCAGCAATTCGGGTGCACGCTCAGTTTTCAGAAACCCGGGCCCACTGGCCGTTCATGAACGCTGAGGTGTGGATGTCCACGACACTCGTCCCTGGCCACTGTGGGGACTCCCACGTGGGCTTCAGGGCCACAGCCCTCACTGCTCACCCTCACATGCCTCTCATCCTTCCCCAAAGCCCAGGAAGGTGGCCAGCCACCCCAGCCCAGAAACAAGCAGGACCGGAACTATGAAAAGTGCACCTGCTGATAGCTTCTTCTGAGGCATGCATGAATGCAGGCCTGCCTGCAGCCCCTCACCGGACTTCTCCCCCGCAGGTCCTGCCCGACTACCTGAAGGGCCTCTTCAGCAGCGTGCCAGCCGGCCGGCCCAGCGAGCAGCAGCTGCAGCAAGTGTCCAAGCTGGCCTCTCTGCAGCACCGGGCCAAGGACCACTCCTACCTGCCCAGTGTGTGAGCACCTGCCCCGTCGGCCCCCTTCCTGTCCCCCCTCCCCGACCCAGAGCTGGCCCTCCCAGGGCTCAGCTCCTGCACCAGTGTCTGCTAAGCTGGCTGGGAAGGAGGGAGCGCTCCTGGTCCTGGGGCCGAAATCTTCCACCGCCCAGTGTGAGCTGGGACTCAGCCTCCGTCCACAACAGCTTGCTTCTGGCGGGTCTTCACAACTCAGAGAAAATGGAACGATAAAAAAGCTTTGGGGATGCATGAAAGTACACGTTTCCGTGGCCACGCAGAAAGATTCGGCCGCAGAAATGCTCTCAGCGGTACCACAATGCCAATCCCCGACAATAGGAGATTCCTTAAATAAATCCCGGGTGTCAGGCAGCCTTTAAACGGATGTCCCCAAAGAGGTGATCCATCAGCCATCCTGAGATGTTTGGTCTCAGAACATTTTTACTCTCTTAAAAACAGGATCCCCAAGAGCTTTCGTTTATGTGGGCCGTACTTACCATATTGAAAATTGAAATGGAGAAACAGCTTAAAATATTCCTTGTTTGAAAAATGAGGAGACTGTATTACACGTTAATATAAATAACTATATAATAATTGTAGTTCTAAAAATAGGTGAGAAGCAATTTTAAGTCAAGCAATATAAATTAACATTACTCACTAGTATAAACAACTTCTAAAAAACAACCGTATTTTCCCAAAAAATCGAGTGTGGAGAGTGGCACTGGTTTACATTTTGCCCATCTCTTTACCAACCGGCCTAAGAGAAGACAGCCGGATTCTCAGATGCGCTTCTGCGGTCAGTGAGCTGGGGTCACACAGGTCATGTGGCCTCTGGCAAATTCCACTTGCGCGAGAGCAGGAGGGGAAAGGGCCAAGTAACGTTATCAGGGAAATGGCTTTGTCCTGCCAGGCCCTCAGCCACACCCTCAGAAGGCCTGGTATGAATAACAGTAAGATAACGTAGGTCCCTGTGTGTGCGTCCAGGAGCTCGGAGTGCGGTAAGAACTCTGTACTAAAGCTCTTTTGATGTTCTCATCTGAAGCAAAAGGCCAAGGAAGCACGTACGGCTATGATCCCAATCCTGGAAGAAAAAAAAATCACCGAGTTTTACTTTTTGGAAGGCACTTTACATGCATCATCTCAGCTCATCTTTATTTTCCCCTTTACAGATAGGGAAACTGAGGCCCACAGAGGTTACAGGGCTTACTGAAGCTTACCCCACTACTAGGTGGGGGAACCGGGTTCCAAACAGAAGGGACTGGAGTAGGGGGTCTGTTGGCCCGGCGGGTCCAGACTGGAGCCCTGTGCTTCTCTTCTCCATGCTCTGACCAATGCTGGTGGTCGCTTTGCTCCCTTCACCCCTGTATTTCCCCCACCCGAGTGCGTCTCACCCCTACGGCCTGGGCTTCCCCTTGGAGATCAGGGCTACAAAGGACTAACCCACCTTGGGTTCAAGCCTCAGCCCCCCAGTTTGTTCCGTCACCGTCGTGTGACCCAGGGCCAGTGGGGGAACTTCTCAGAGCCTCAGTCCCCTCATCCTCACCCAGGGAGCCTGGGGGTAGCAGCCGTGTGCTAAGGCCCCGAGTGAGCGCGCTTGACAGGCGGCATCTAGCTGTCCAGGGAGGTGCAAAGATCACGCCCGTTTGGCCTAACACCTGCCCTGCAGTGAGGATGACTGAGCCCGCGTGCAGAACGAGGTGGACACTCAGGACCGCTGTCCCCTCCGCACACAGGCGAGAGGTGCAGGACTACATCCCGGCCCAGCTCTACCGCACCATGGCCGGCTCGGCCTGGCTCAGCCTGCTTGGCCAGCACCGGCAGCAGACGCAGGCGCTCAGCCCCCACCAGGCCCGTGCCCAGTTTCTGGGTAAGTCTGCGGCTGGGGGAGGTAAGCCAGGGGCGCTCTGCTGAGGAGGGGGTCCTGGAGGGTGGGGATGGAGGCACTGTTTTCTTTGCACAAAGGCATTTTCGGTGCTAGCTGAGCCGAGCACCTGCCTGGAGAGAACACCTTTCTAAAACGTTCACCAAGGCACGCCCGAGGCTCCGGGCGGCCCAGGGTCGTCGGGAGGGCTGGCGAGGCAGAAGGAGCCCTGGGGTGACGACCCACATGCTGGACCAGCCGAGGGAAGACGCAGCCTGACCGACCGCCTCCCTCTCCCCACCCCAGGCCTCATCAGCGCCCTGCCCATGTTCGGCTCCTCCTTCTTCTTCGTCCAGAGCTGCAGCAAGGCCACGGTGCCAGCCCCCTGCATCCTTGCCGTCAACCAGAATGGCCTCAACTTCCTCAGCACCGAGACCCACGTGAGTGGCCTGAGCCGGGCCCCCGCCCCTGGCCCCCTGTCCTCTGAGCGCCCTCCCTCGGGGGCTGAGCTGTGCAGCGGGGGAAGCCAGCCCCAACACACCTCGCACCTGCGTGACCGCAGGCAGGAGCTTTGCCCTGCTCTGAGCCTCCCGTGCCCCATCTGGAACATGGGTAACCCCAGCAGAACCCACCCCACGGGGCTGTCGTGAAGGTCAAATGCAGCCGGTGAGCAAAAAATAGCGCCCGAGTCTGGTCCGGCTCGCCGGAGCAGCGGCAAGAAACTGGTTTCTCGCGGGTCTGGAGGCCCAAAGCCAGAGAGCAAGATGCTGGTAGGGCTGGTTTCCCCCCGAGGCCTCTTTCCTTGGCCTGTAGGTAGCCACCTTCTCCCTGTGTCCTCACATGGCCTTTTCTCTGTACACACGTCCTCGGTGTCTTCGTGGTGTCCAAGGTTCCTCTTCTAAGGACACGGGTCGGATTTGAATTGAGCCCATCCCGACGGTCTCATTTCAACTTCGTTTCCTCTTTCGAGGCCTTCCCTGCAAATACAGTCACACCCTAAGGGATGGGGTATTAGGACTTTAGCGGAGGTGATTCTAGGAGACGCTGGAATGAGGAAGTGAGACCAGGAAGAGACATCTCACACACCTTGGGAACACACCTTCTGGAAGGGTGTGAGAGCAGCAAGTTCCCGCCGTGGGAACTGGCGCTCAGTCCAGGGTGGGAGGGCCCTGGAGACAGCCTGGAACACGACCCTCGGAGGATGCTGTCTGTTCTGGGGGCGAGGGAGCTGGGGTATCTACCCACCATGTCGCCCTCTGTCACTAATCGTGGCATTAAGTCCCATTGCTCTGGCTTTCCGGGCACGGGCTTGGGGTTTGCTCCTGGGGATGGAAAGAAAGCTCCAGACAGAGGGGCAGATGTTAAGAAGCAGCTTTGACGGGAAAGTCAGGGCACCACTGGCATCCACTGCACCCCAGATCCCAAGCCTTCAGAACGGTGCCCGGCACAGTGTAGACGGGTGCATCAATATTTGTGGGATTAGTTTCACAGGGGGGAGGAAACGGAAGTCCAGAGACGTAAAGCAACTTGCCCTAGGTCACACAGCAAGTCTCTGGGGAACTGGTACTGTAGCCTGGGTGTCCTGCCTCCTACTGATGTGCTCTGCAGGGGAGAGGTAAGGGTGGGTGAGACTGTCCCACCCACAAGCCTGGCTACTCCTGTCTCGCTCCAGGAACTGATGGTGAAGTTCCCCCTGAAGGAGATCCAGTCGACTCGAACCCAGAGACCCACGGCCAGCTCCAGCTACCCGTACGTGGAGATTGCACTGGGGGATGTGGCGGCCCAGCGCACCATGCAGCTGCAGCTGGAGCAGGTGGGTCCAGCCCCGGCACCCAGAGCTGTCACCCAGCCCCTCCCTCGTTCATTCCACCCACCAGGCTCTCTGCTGGGCCTGCCTCCAAGGTAGGTCGGGTCCTGGCTGTGCCCCGGGGAGCATACCGCCCAGTGCTGGGGACAGAGCTAATGCAACTAGCCCCACTGAGCATGGAACTGTAGGTCATGAGGGGGTCTCTCAATGAAGCATCTTAGTAGTGGGCTCATGGGAAAGGGCCCAGGTTATTTGCAGAATACTGAGGCGTTTGATGGGGGAACTGGGGAGACACAGGGGAGCGGAGGTCTTCAAAGTCTTTAAATGTTAAGCTAGGAATCTGGGGGCATTCTCCTGAGGGCACTAGGGAGCCTGAGAAGGTTGGTGAGAGGGCAGGGACACAGGAAGTGTGAGGAAGCTCACCTGGACTGAGGCTTGGAAGATGGATGGCGAGGCCTGGGATTGAGGGTAGAGAGGGTGGGGTCCCCATGTGACAGGGAAACTGAGGTCCTCCTGTCCTATATAGTCCCATATTTGCAGCAACTGTGGCTGCTTCTTAAATGGCATGGCTGACCCCTAGACTCCTGTCCAAATCTCACACCCCTGGGGTGAGAGTTCTCACCCCACTGTAGAGAGAAGATTGAGGCCCAGGGAGGGGGTGGGACCAGGGCTAGGGGCTGTAAGTGTCTGCCCTTGCCAGCCTTCCACACCCCCTCAAGATCTGGGCCTAGGACCAGCCCCCACACCAGGGCCTGCCTTGGAGGGGCTGACCTCCCAAGGCAAGAGGGAGGGACTCTCACCACCCTAGCCCTGCCTCTGAGGGACACAACAGAGTGCTTTTGGCTCCGTGTACCCCTTGGAGAGCCTGCAACACAGGACTAAGTCCCCGGTCTGCTTCCCACCATGCCCCAGTCCTGCTCCCACCAAGCTTACCCCAAGCCCTGGCCTTACTTTCTGGCCTGCTTCCCAGAACCTTCCTCTCTGAGCTCACACCACAGTGAACCTACCATCTGCTCCTTCTTGGGCTCCTTTTCCACTGCCCCCGCCCCTGGATGATGCCTAAATGTTGCCAAGTCTGAGCCCCTTGCCTGGCACCCTTTCTGGCCCTGAGGCAACCATCTCTGCTGTGACAGCCCCCATATTTCTGTCTCCTGCCCTGACCCCTCATCTTCCCTGGAGACCAACAGGTCTTACCTGAGAACCCTCCCAGGCACTCGGGCCCTAACCCAGGCGCCCTTTCCATCCCTGTCGCCTCCTCTCTCTGGCTTCTGCTCTCACCCCTCTCCCCTCTTCTCGCAGCCCTGGCCTCTTCCAGCTCCCTGATGCCAAACTTGCCCTAGCCTCTCTGCCCCAGACCCCTTGCACTCACTGTCCCCTCTATCAGGAGTGCTCTTCCCTGGTTCATTCCAGGGCTCTCTCCCTCCTTCCCCTTGGGCCTCCTACCACCTGGGTTCAAGTCCCCACCACCTACCTACCATCTGCGAGGTCTGGGGCAAGTGGCTTCATAGCTCTGGCCTCAGTTTCCTCGCCGGTGAAATGGGGTGTAAAAGTGTCTGCCTCAATAGGGACACCGTGGGGACCAGAAGGGCTAAGATGCAGGAAGCTTTCAGGACCGTGGCCGGCACATAGTCACGGCTCGGTCAGTGTCCTTTCTCTACCTCTGTCAGAGCAGCTGCCGTGGCCCCTCGGAGATCCCTGCAGGGATGCCACTGCCACCCTGGTCTGAGAGCCACACCCAGGTGCATTTTCCACAGTTCTCTGCCGCCTCTTCCTCCCCACCCCATCTGGGAGCCCTGAGGCTGCCCCATGGCTTATTCTTGGCCCTGGGTGCCAGGTGGTAACCATGGGAACACATCACTGGACACTTACCACTTATCGACGAGACTCCTATTTTTTCCATTAAAAGGTTTACACATAATAAAAGCTCACGGAACCCTCCCCGCAGCCCTGTGAGGCAGGCCCCGGGAAACTGAGACCCTACTGATGAGGCCGCTGAGGCTCAGAGCGGTGAAGTCACAGGCCCTAGGTCCCACTGGTCACACGCGGCAGAGCTGGCAGATGTGCTCGGTCTCCTGCTTACTGACCCCTTCCAGCCGGGAGGTGGGGACAAGGGCGGCACCCACCAGTCCTCTCCCAACCTCGTCTCACCCCGAGGTGAGAGCCGGGGAAGCGTCGTTGGGCGTGTGGCCTCTCACTGTCTCTCCTGCAGGGCCTGGAGCTGTGTCGGGTGGTGGCTGTGCACGTGGAGAATCTGCTCAGCGCCCGCGAGAAGCGGCTCACGCTGCCCCCCAGTGAGATTACGCTGCTGTGACCCAGCCCCCGGCCCTCCAGCTGCTCTCTGCCAGAAGGCTTGCTGTGCGGCACCAGGGGAGTTACGGGGCCTCTCTGGGCCAGTGACCCCTGGAAGGAGCCAGACCCTTGGTGGGGAGACCAAGGTATGGCAGAACGAATGACCTCAGTTCCCCGGGAACCCAAGAAGACAGCTCCCGATTTGGGATGGAATTGCAGTGTGCAAACTTGGGTCAGATAACAGGAGGAACTTCCGGAGGCTGGCCCATGGAGCCTGGGGTCAAATACCCAGTATGGGTCCGGCCCCGACTCGCCCCTGTGGCAGAGAAGCCCCACACGGATGGTCTGGTCAAATGGGACTTTGCATTTGGTTTACCAAGGGTCTGATGTTCAAATCTGCCTCCAGTTCTACATCTCAGCCCCTCACATGTCCTCCTCAAGTGCTCCCCGCACTGCTACTCAGCTTGGATTTGTGACCCTTGGTCATGTCTGTGCACATAAAAGGTGTGCCTGGCCGCCATTCCTCCCTCCACACAGTTGCTGAGTAGCTGGAAAAGCAGCCTAAGGGAGGAGGCAGGAATTGGAGGCCTAGCTGTGCCCCTGACTCACTGCCCATGAACAGACTTCCAGCAGAGACCTCTGTCCTTACCTCTCCCTGCAGACCCCATCCCCCAACTCCACGACTCCTTAGGCAGCCCCAACCCCAGGCCCCCATCACTGGATGGCTCACACAAGATTTGAGGGGGGGGGGAAGTAGAGGGAGAGAGAAATTTCACATCAGAATCTGGGGAGGAAGAAGTCTGGGAAAGGCTTCCCAGAGAATGGGATACTGGGGTTGGGTTTTGAAGGATGGGTAGGAGTTTGCTAGGAATAGATGAGAGGGGAATGAACATTCCAAACAGAGAACACAGTGTTCATTCCCTACTGTATCCCCCAGAGCCTAGGACAGTGCCTATCACAGAGTAGGCACTTAAACAATGCTTGTTACATGGATGAAAGGATAAATAAATGTTGATGGAAAGTGCTGGTGCTTTCGGGAACTTAGGGAGGAGGGAAGCACTAGGCTTGGGAAAAGAAGGCTGGATAGGTATGTAAGGGCGTGGTGACGTGGTGGTGATGGGCGGGGAGAAGTTGGTAGTTCTAGGGGGTCAATCAGGCTGTCCTGAGATAGGGAAGGTCAAGGAAGAACCCTTCATGCGTATGCCATGGGACTGTCCCACTTGCAGCACCGTCGGGTTGGCTTCCCCCAAAGCTGCCCCACTGAGAGGAGTCCAGTGCCCTTAGGTGATTTGGGAAGCGAGGGAAGTGGAGGGAGCCAGAGAGAGTGCATTGTCCATCAGGCTACCCCTGCTGCGGTCAGTCTGCCCAGGAGAGAGGTGAGAGGCCTTTTGGGTTTCAGATTCCAGGAGTGCGGCCCCTCAGAAGTGGCTCCTCCAGGCTGAGACGCCCTGCTGATGCGCGTGGCTCCTCCAGGCTGAGACGCCCTGCTGATGCGCGTGGAACTGAGAGGAGCCTTCCAGCCCACCCTGGCGAGGCTCCAGATCTATGAGCTGGAAAGGTGGCTGAAATCTAAGTTTTGGGGGTGGTTTGCTACATAGTATTGGACAACTGAAACACCAGAGCTTTGGGATTTGGGGACCTAGCAATTCAAGCCCTTGTAAAAGGAGGTCATATACCCCCAAGGCCGAGTGGAAAGTCAGGGGTGACAGGAGAGTCAGACCCTGCTGTGTCCCTCGGACACCGTAGGGGTACCACACTAGGCCCCTCTACCTGGGCCAGGACCTAGAAAGACAGGAACTCCACTAAGTGTGGGAAGGTCCAGAGCAGAAGGGACCAAGCCTCAGGATTCTCAGCCGAGCGTGTGGGAAGAGCAATACGAGAGAAAGGTCTAGGTGGCCTGGGAGCCCGAGACAAGTCAACTGGTAAAGGCTTAAGGTCCCAGATGGGTGTGGCAGGATGCACCATATTTGGGCACCAAAAAGTAACCAGAAGGACTTCATGGCTATCCACTATGTGGGACAAGTGGCTAGACTTGGTCAGGGTCTGGTGTCCACATACTCCCCTTGCTGGTTCCCCCTGCCTAGGGGTGCCTCCTGCTGCCCAGAACCCACAAGCCTATTAAGAGAATCTTCGCTTGGTAGTTGAAGGCCCAGGCTGTGGATCCAGAAAGGCCTGTGTTCAAATTCCACGTTTGCTGTTTAGCTGTGTGGCCTTTTGCAAGCCTCTTGCCCTCTCTGAGCCTTCTTTGTAAACGGGAAGCACTGACAGAGGTCTTAGAGCAAATACTTCCTAAGTGGTCATCATTATGTCCAGCACAGGATACAAATGGATGTCCAAGGTAGGGGAAGACGTTTTTTCCTTTAAAAAGCTAATTCTTATCAAGTTTTTTACTCGGCACCAGGCACTGTACATACACCGACCCATTTAACCCTCAAAATACTTCTCCAATGAGGTGGGTACTATTATCACCATTTTATATATGGGAAAACAGGCCCACAGAGATGAAGCAGGTAACCACTAAATGGCCTAGCCAAGATTCGAACACAGGCAGGCTGGCTCCAGAGTTGGTGCTCTCACTGAGGCTCAAAGGGAGAGCTCTGGCTCCGAAAGAGTCAGGAAGGAGCACACGGAAACTTTGGATGAGGGGTCTGGGAGGGGAGGGGTTGTTGAGACGTAGAGAAGAGGTGATCCTCACTTTTGCCTGGGTGAGGGGAGCTGGGCTCCGCAGAGGAGTCTCCGGACAGTTTCTTACGACTGTGAGATGGTGACCTCCCTATCAAGCAGGTGAGCAGAATCCAGTGCCCCCCATGTTAGGGGGCAGTTTAGAGGTAGGTGGGTGCTGGGCTTCTGAAGGGCCTGAGCTCTCACAGGCCAACTGCTCATTATGCAGGCAAGGGGTCCCTGCCAGGCATTAACACAGCACGGCGGAGGCACGACTGCAGCAGGAGCCCAGGCTGTCTGACCACAGCCTTGCCCACTGCTCACCTTCTCACCACCTGCAGCTGCCCAGTGCCCCACTAGGCTGCATCAGAAAAGGGCTGGAGCCAAACTTACTATAGGATTTGTGCCTGCCCCATTTTCCCCTGCACCTGCTGCTTCTTGGAAAGGAAGGTGGCCCAGCAGGGAGCTTGGGGACAGCACTAGAGTCCCGGGTGTCCAGGATTTCCCCATCCCACAGGCCCTGCTGGCCTAGCCTTGCCCAGCAACGACACAACCCACACCCCCCAACAAAGACTGGTAGGCCCTTCAGTTTGGAAACTGAGACCCTGAGTACAGGTGTGGAATCCCCTCTGCTTAACATACATGACTTCGTTTCCTTCTCACAACTACCAAATGAGGGGGGTTACTAAGGTTATTCCATTTTACAGAAGACTGAGGTTTAGAGAGGGGAAGTCACTGCCCAGGGTCATACAGCCCGTCGGGAGGTCCAAGAGTCAAACCTGTGTCTGTCAGTCTGGTGGTTTGGCAAGTGGCAGGGGGCGGGGGCGGCGGAGGAGAGGATGCAGACACATGGGGTGGGAGCAAAATGGCCAGGGAGGCGAAGCTGAAGGCCGATGCCGAGGCCAAATCACGAAACCAAAGATGCATTTCATTTCAGCGATTATCTGGGAAGGCTGCTAGGGAGGTGAGCTGAGCCTCAAACTATCAAAATGAAGGAGATGGGTGGAAAGGAACTGGCATTTCAGGAGGAAGAAACAGCTTTGGGCGAAGGCCAGGAGGCGTGACAAAGTACGCCTGAGTGAGGCTGGCGCTCGGAGCTCGCGGAGAGGGGAGAGGAGGCGAGGCCGGAAAGGTCTCAAACAAAGGCTCTGAACGCCAAGCAAAACAGATGAACTCGATCCTGGGAGCCACGGGAGGTTTTCGAGAAGGAACCCCTAGCTGGAGACCCGCCCCTGCGCGGAACCGCCACACCTTTACCCACGCCACGCACCCTGTCCAACCGCACTGCTGCAAAACTTTGGAACTGTCCCTAGTCATTAGCTATGGCTTCGCCTTCACCGCGAGCCCACTTGTCCCCTCCAGTTTCCTTCTGTCGTTCCCAAAAGAAGCCCCTATACCCATCTCTAACCCGAAAGAAAACCGACGCCAAATCCCCGCGCGTCTCGCGGCTGCGCACGCGCCCGCCGCCACCGGGACGTGACTCGTGGAACGTCCACTCCGGGCGGCGGGGGTGGGGGGCAGGGAGGTGCCCCCTCAGTCAGTCCAGCCTCTGCGGCCGTCGCGGTCTGGACTTAGAGGTGGGACCCGGTGCTCTCGGCCCCACAGTTTAAGAAGTTTCTGCTGGTTTCAGAAGTTTCCTGAAGAGTCTGAGGGCTTTTCTCCGTTGGCGTCTACATTCGGGCACTTACATAGCCACCCATTCACCCTTCAGGGGTCCTCGACGCCCTCCACGCAGCTAATTAAGTGACGGACGCAGTAGCCAAGGCGACCGCTTGATTGACAGGCATGAATGCGAACCAACTTCCGGAAGCTCCCGTCTGGGCCCGCCCGGCGCGCGCCCGGTGACCCAATAAAAAAACTGGAAACGCCAAAGGGGGCGGTGACGGGGCAGCCTAGGTTGTGGCGGTTCCTCGGTGGTTGCGCGTTGAGGGCTGAGGCGTTTTCGAGCATTTGGACGATGCCGTGACGCAGCATAGCGACAGCGTTGACAGCATGAGCGCACCCCTGTGGAGGGAGCCCTTCGGTCGCGGAGGTGACGCGTCAAGGAGGCAGGTTGCTATTTGAGGGTGCTCCCTCGGAGCCCTTCAGTGAGTGGGGGAGGGGCGGCGGACGCCGAGCGGTCCCCGTCTGCGCTTGCGCCGGCGCCTCTGGTGACCCGGCCTACACGCACGCGCATGCGCGTTGCGCGCGGAGCCGCGGTGGCTGGCGGCATTGCGCGTGCGCGCTGAGGAGCCCGCTGAGGAGCGGCGCTGGCGGACGTCGGGCGGACGGCCCGTGACGTCGTGAGGAGCGCTTTAAAGTGCGGGCTGGGCCGGGCGTCTGAGGGTCTGGCTGGGAGTCGGGTCGGTCTTCCGCAGCGGCCCTCCGCGGCATGAGGCGCTGCCGGCGCCCTTGCTCCCTGGGACGTGGAGAAGGTGGTGGAGGAGGAAGCCCCGTTGCCGCCACCGCTGCATGACCCGCCGCCCCTGAGTCCCGACACCGCGCCCTGCCCCTCGACGCCCCCCGCCGGGTCCCCCGGTCTCGCATGGGGGTCTGGCGCTGAGGAACCCCTTTACTCCCGGGGCGCCGGGGCGCGTCCTCCGAGAGCCATGCCCGGCCGCCCCTCCCGCCCCGGAGGACCCTAGAGCAGCGTCGCGGGGGCCATGGCGGCCGCCAGCGGTTACACGGACCTGCGTGAGAAGCTCAAGTCCATGACGTCCCGGGACAACTATAAGGCGGGCAGCCGGGAGGCAGCGGCCGCCGCCGCCGCCGCCGTAGCCGCCGCTGCCGCCGCCGCCGCCGCAGCCGAGCCTTACCCGGTGTCCGGGGCTAAGCGCAAGTACCAGGAGGACTCGGACCCCGAGCGCAGCGACTACGAGGAGCAGCAGCTGCAGAAGGAGGAGGAGGCGCGCAAGGTGAAGAGCGGCATTCGCCAGATGCGCCTCTTCAGCCAGGACGAGTGCGCCAAGATCGAGGCCCGCATCGACGAGGTAGTGTCCCGCGCCGAGAAGGGCCTGTACAACGAGCACACGGTGGACCGGGCCCCGCTGCGCAACAAGTACTTCTTCGGCGAGGGCTACACGTACGGCGCCCAGCTGCAGAAGCGCGGGCCTGGCCAGGAGCGCCTTTACCCCCCGGGCGATGTGGACGAGATCCCCGAGTGGGTGCACCAGCTGGTGATCCAGAAGCTGGTGGAGCACCGCGTCATCCCGGAGGGCTTCGTCAACAGCGCCGTCATCAACGACTATCAGCCCGGCGGCTGCATCGTGTCTCACGTGGACCCCATCCACATCTTCGAGCGCCCCATCGTGTCCGTGTCCTTCTTTAGCGACTCCGCGCTCTGCTTCGGCTGCAAGTTCCAGTTCAAGCCTATCCGGGTGTCGGAACCTGTGCTTTCTCTGCCCGTGCGCAGGGGAAGCGTGACTGTGCTCAGGTAACCCACCTGGGAGGAGGGGGCGGCCCTGCCTCCTGCTGTCTTAGCTGCCCACCCTCACCCAGGAGGCAGCAGCAAATAGGAGCCCACGCGTTACAGTTCTGACCCATTTTCCTGGTTTTGGGGGGAGGAGAGTGGGGAGGGAAAAGGGGTCTGTGTTTAAAACGTGTAGTAAGAAAGTAGAGAGCAGCCTCGAACCAATCTAGAATTTTGTATCCCGAGGGCAGGTTTGGCGTGATTACACACATTTGACCAAGAATTGATACAAAGGCATCTTTCTAGAAGGCTGAGATTTTAGGAGTCTGTTTCTGTGTGTGATTTTAGCAAGTCACTTTTCCTTTCTGGGCCTCTGTTTTCAAATCTGCATTTAAAAAAAAAAAGTTGAATTCTTATTTGAGAGTTTTTCCAACTCTGCCGTTTTTGTGTGGTGTTTTTTTTAAACAGGACGTGTAAGGATTTCTTAATAGAGAAAATACAGAGGAAGGTCCCTGAGAGTATTTGAGAGATACATGTTCTCTCTTCCAAACATGGGGAATGACTTCTGGAGTTGAACAGATGAGTGGTTGGGGCAGAAATAGAGTGCAGCGGACTCTGGAAATTCAGCCCCTATTGGCTGCAGAAGAGCCTGTTGGTCCTTCGTAAGAATGTGTTACCTGTTACTGGGGCCGTATGAAACCAAATAAAGCGGATCTCTTTACCTGGTATTTGGCTTTGTAGTTGCGTCAGCCACAGAGCTTAGGTTCTTGGCCTCTTTTGGGTCCCAGATCCTGCTGAGAATTCACTCGGTACCCTGGCCCCCAAGAAGATGGCCTGCTGGAGCACCTTTGTCGTTTATATGAAGTAGAAAATTATTTGGAAGCTGCCTACTTCCAGCCCTAAAATCAGTAACTTAGAACTGTACTTCAGTAATCCCCAAAACCTCTTAGGAGCTCTAGACTGCAGCTGCTCAGAGCGACTTGCTTGACCACCAAGTTCTAGTATAGGATCAGGACATGCTGAGTTTTTGTGAGCAGCTTAACCTCTGAAGTCTGTGCGATGGGCCCTAGTCCTGGGGAGAAGTAGGTTCCCTGGAGCCCTCTTAATATGAGGCAGGTCATCAATCTCGTTTGAGTTTAATAGCTGAGGCTGCTTCTGTATCTGGGGGTGGCAGCAGAGCCTTGTGATATCCCAGGGTCTCCTGATGGGGAAGTTTGGGAAGTCAGTGGTAGCAGAAACAGTACTTGGGCTTCCTTATGCATCTGAAACTTAGCCGGGCACTTATCTGTCAGGTGCCCCTTTGTCATTTGGGCTTCCAAGCTTGTCCTCCTATCTAAGTGGTGCTCCCAAATTGATATCTTAGTAGAGCCCTTTAAGATGGGATTTCCAGGGCAGACCCTTACAAGTGGCTTGCTGTGCAAGGCAGTTTGGTGTCTGACTTTGTTGAAGGGCTCTTGATGCTAAAAGGACCTCACACAAAGGCCGTTGAGTCTCCTAAGGGGATGTTAATTTTCCACAGAGTCACAGATCTTTAAGGTTGTCAGGAGGAGGTCTAGCAGTTGGGTGTGTAATGGGTGATCATAAGAGACAGTTTGTGACTTTGAGGCTTTCCCTCCCCCAGCACCCCCCCATCTTTAAGGTTGTCATGAGGTCTAGCAGTTGGGTGTGTAATGGGTGGTCATAAGAGACAGTTTGTGACTTTGAGGCTTTCTCTCCCCTAGCAACCCCACCCCCACCCCGCCGCCCCATATTGAAGAGCAGAAGTTTCAAGTTCTTAAAGTGCAGGTCTGTTAGTGATCAGCAACAGGATTGCATCATCAGGAAAATTCTCTTCATCTTTTCCTTGGAATAGTAAAGTCCTAAAGCTTTTCCAGTCCCTTCCAACTCCTGGATTCTGACTTGGCTGTGGAGTTCATGTGGGAGGCTCACTCATGTCCTGAAAAGTGCTGCCCCAGGCTTTGAATCCAGTTTGGCTGTCATTTGCTTTGGGACCTTGTGGGTGTTCTCTGAGCTGAAAAGTGTAAAGTGGGGGTAAAGTGGGGGTAATGCCAACTCACAAAACCTATGAGAACTAAACGTGGTGATTTGGTGATTTATACAGAGCCTGGCAAGGGGTAGGCACTTAAATGGGTATTTGCTTTCATACACAACCATTTAATGATCCCTTGCTCTCTTGTTGGGGAAGGGGCTAGGGAAGTGGCTCTTCCCTTCATGAGGTTCACAGCCTAGTGGAAGCCACAGACAGGTACAGCCCAGGAAAGTAACTGCAGGAGTACTTTAAGGGGGGGAGCATTTTGAAGTGTTAGAAGTTTTTAGAAGGAAATAAGGTAGAACTTGAAAGGTGACTAGAAGTTAGTCAAGTAAAGAAGTTAGCAGGCAGGGCACAGAAGCTTTGGTGGGAGTAGGGAGAGTAGCCATAGGTAAGGTGGGGGCAGGTAGGCGCTTACTTGAGGCTGATGGAATTTGCTTTAGTTCTCAGGTTCAGCCTGGACCTGAAGTGGAGATTCTGGCGAGGCATGCCTTGGAAAGCTCTAGATCAGACCTTCTCTGTAGTAGTACTATTGACATTTTGGGCTGGTCTGTGCATTGTAGAATGTTTAGCAGCGTCTCTGGTCTTTGTCCATTAAATAGCAGTTTCACCTTCATGGTGACCAAAAATGTCTCCAGATTTTACCAGATGTCCCAGGGCGGGGCTGCAGAACTCATTCCAGTTGAGAGCCACTGCTCTAGGGTTCTGGATGCCCCCACTAACTTTAATCTTCTAGCACCTGCTCCCTTAGTACTCTCAGTTTACTTAGCATGCAGGTGGGTGAACACCTGCCTGTTAGTAGTGCCTCTTTTTAACTGCTGTTTGGGCTCTTCCCCAAGCTGGTAAGAGGGGATGCTTTCTTTCACTTCCTGGTATGTATCCCAGTCCGGAAGTGATGAGGTGCAGATTGGAAGACAGGGGCTGATGAAAATAGTTGTTCTCTGCAGGTAGGGAGGGTTTTTAGTAATTCTCATCTGATCAGACATCAGTTGTTGGTGGCAGTGGAGTCTGTACCCGTTCCAAGGCTGCATGGCAGGAATAGTGTTTTATATTTAATAGTTGTCAGTGTAGACATTAGCATGTGGCAAACATTGACTCAGCAGTGTCCAAATGTGGGCATTTAGAGCAGTGCCTCACAGACCCTTCTGGAAGTGTTTTAAATGTCTTTCCAAAACCAGTTTTTGTTGTTGTTGTTGTTGTTGTTTTTGTAACCTTCCCATGTTGGGCCTAGTTGGGTCCCCTCTTTATGCTGTTCTTCAGGGAAATAAGTATCTTTTTACCTTCTTTTCATATCACTTCTTTCCACATTCCTTTCCTGTTCTCTGTAGGGTGAATGGGCAGATTAAAACACATTTTAGTTGGATTAATTAGAATAATTACCTTAAGACTAATTGCTTACTTGCTGCTACTTTCAATCACTGCTACATGTCTGTGGTTGTGGTGGCCACATGCCCAGAGACCCAGGCCTTAACCACCCGTCTGGAAATGACTGTTAAACCCAGCCATGGGACACGCAGAGTTGAGCGTAGCCTGTGACTTCTAGGTAATAACTGATATTGGGTGGAGTGGGCACTCTGGTCCGTTCTGGGCTAAGGGCTGATCTTGTTCAGCTGTTTGAAAGCAAAATTTAGCTTTCTGGCTTAAAATAGTTGGGAAAGTAGGGCAGATAGGTCCTGGGCCACATCTCTTGTGTGCAGTCTTCTGATTCCACGGGAGGGGGAGGAACCTCAGGATGAAGTCAGGGCTGTGCATTCTCAGGCGGAGCTCTGGGCCAAGGGAATTGACTGGCCTTGGTTCTGCCAGGCCTAACAAGAAGGCAGAAGCAGCAAGGGGAAGGAAGCTAGCAGGTGAACCATGGTCTTAATCATGAAGCTCAGAGCAAGCAGAAAGTAAATAGGTTGTAAAAATTTTAGGGCTGGCTGGACATTTCGCTTGGGCAGTTGGTGTGCAGCCATTGCTGAGATAGGATGCTAGCTCTCTGGGGACATGGGCTCATCTTTGTAGACTTCTTTCTTGGGGGTGGTAGGTATTGAATGTCCTTTCCTGAGGCCAGCGAGGTCTTCAGGATAGATTGGACCTTGTCACCAGAAAACACAGATAGGCTTTTTTCTCTGTTCCTTATTACCTACCCCCTCCCCCAACCAAAAAACCAAAAACCAGCATAGCGTAGATACTGAAATCAAGAGTTTGATTAGAGTTCCACTGTCATCACTTTAGCTGTTTGACTTTGGGTGAGTAACTTAAGTTCTCTGGGCCTTAGTTTTCCTCTGCAGAATGGGCTATATTGATGACATAGAGTTGTTACAGAAGATTGAATTTCTTTCACACTGTTGAATGCTTGAAGTTTAGGTAAAATGTCTCTGGAGATGAGCTGCTTTCTGTCCTTAGCTACTCTCTATACCTTGATGTGTAGAGAATTGGGACCTGGAACAGGTTGACCTTCTTTCTGTATTTATAAAGTCCCAGGACTTCTCATAAAGTTAGGCCATGTGTCGTCTTAGAAGGCTGGGTCTGGTTGTAATGAGTGTGAGCTCCCAATCCCACCCTTGTGCCCGGGTGGCTGGCCTGCTGTTCCCCAAAGCCTAAGTTTCTTAGTCCTGTGGGCCCATTAGAGGCGTGAGGCAGGCTTTTAGGGGCTGCCCAGAGCAGGAGCTGTAGCTGAAGGGAAGCTGTCAGGCAGTCCTGGTGATCTTGGCAGTCCTTCCACCTCTGGGTCTGTTTTGTCCTGGGCAAGGCACAGAGTAGATGGGGAAGATAGCTGTCTTGGAAATTTGCCTTAATACCGTCTCCAAAACTATTCCCTAGAGGAGAGATGTACAGTCCTGCACAGTCCCCTGGAGTTTTTCAGACTCCTCGTTTAACCTGCATCTAATCCTCTGAAGAAGGATTTGCTGTGAGATCTGCTTTGTAGATGGAGAAACAGAACAGTTGAGCTCAACATTTCATTTTAGCGTCCACAGAGTGCAGAGATGAATAAGACCTTTGCAGCACTTTGTCTTACAGGGAAAACACAATTTCCGCAAGGCCAAACGTAGTAGTAGAGAGGGGTGGGTGGGTGGGTGGGTGGTTGGTGTGGGGGAAACCCATCCTGGGGGATTTGAGGAAAGCTTCCCTGGGGAGAAGAAAGACTCTTTAAGAATCACTGTAAGGCATAGGGCTTGTGGGTGACAGAGCCAGGTCTGTCACTCTTGATGCTTCTGCGTACTGGTCACTGCTATGTGGGGTGGGGGGAGCTTGAGAGGGCTCAGCCCGGGCAGGGAGCAGGAGGCTGACCAGAATGAAGTATTTCCTCCTTTCCCTTCCCTGGGAAAACAAAGAGCAGGAGGCACTGGGACTTTTCTTCATGCCGAGGGCAGGGCTGGACCCAGGGCATATTAAGTTTCAGGCTGGCAGACTGGGACTTTCAGACAGTTTCTCTTGTAGTAAGTAGGTACCTTAGCAGTAAATAATTCTCTGTGGTCTCTGCTGGACATTTTCTGTTGAAGTTTAGCCAGAAGAGCTTCCCTTGGCTAGGGCTTAGAGGCTGCTGCTCCCAGAGGAGCCTGAGGTACTGAGGAGGGGTCAGTGGGCTGTGTCACAGCTGCCAGGAAGTTCTAGAAGGCCAGTGCTAATGAGCTGTTCAGATGCATTCAGGACCACAGTCATTTCTGAGGGTCCATGTGGTCTTACCTCTGCACTAGTTCTTTTTTTTTTTTTAAAGATTTTATTTATTTGACAGAGACAGCCAGAGAGAGAGGGAACACAACCAGAGGGAGTGGGAGAGGAAGAAGCAGCCTTCCAACAGAGGAGCCCAATGCGGGGCTTGATCCCATAACGCCGGGATCACGCCCTGAGCCAAAGGCAGACGACTGAGCCACCCAGGCGCCCCTGCACTAGTTCTTCTGAGGCCTGGGCTCAGTGGGAAAATTCTGGAGCCCTTTGGGAGGTAGGGGCAGTTAAGGTTTGACAGACATCTGGGTTTACTTCTGCATTAAGGGGAGTGGTTCCTTGTTGAAGATGGGAGGTAAGGGCCCCAGGTGCCTGTAGCCATGTCAAACAGATTGATTCTTATTAACAGTAGGAGAGGTTGCCTGTGGCTAGTACTGCAGGTTCAGGCCTTACAAATGTGCCTTGGATTACCTTTGGAGAATTAGACCTAGCTCTTTGGGGGGAAGTCCTGTGTTTATACAGGACTTTCTTGCACCCCACACCTGCATTCTCCCAGTGTGGAGTGACAGGAGCCTAGAACGAGCTCTGGAACTAGCTCTGGGATTAGGGCCATGAAGCCTTTTCTGTTGGTGGATCCCTGCAAGAGGAACCCAGATCACATTTCCTTGGCGGGTACTGAACCCAAGTCTCTAGCTTGCCCCGGGGTGGTCCAGGGCCCTCTGGGTTGTATCCTGTGCTTAGTAAACAGGAATGCTGTGCCAGGCACACTGCGTTATCTCACTTAATTCCCACAACAGCCCTATAGGTTCCAGGGGTGCCAACCACGTAGTCGTAGAACTCTTTAATTCTGCCTGCAAGGGAAGAGGCAGTGTCCCCCTTTTTAAAATCTTATCGTTGGGGCACCTGGGTGGCTCAGGAGGTTAAGCATCTGACTCTTGATTTCAGCTCAGGTCTCGATCTCAGGGACGTGAGATCAAGCTCCGTGTTGGGCTTTGTGCTCAGTGCAGAGTCCGCTTGGGATTCTCTCCATCTACTGCCCCCCACCTTGTGCATCTGTGTGTGTGTTGTGTGTATGTGTGTGTCTGTCTCTCAAATAAGATATAAAGTTTCATTGTCATTAGTGGTCATAAAAGAATACCTAAATTGTAAAGCATAACAAAGTGAACACCCATAACCTACTGTCCTTACTAGAGGTGAAGAAATAGGGTTAGGCCCCCAGCAAGTGACTTCCGTAAGGTCACAACGCTAGTAGGCAACAAAACTCAGGTTCTCACTGATGTCTCTTCAACTCCTCTCTCTCTGTGTGGCATTTCTCACTGTAGGCCTACAGATATTAATAGGTGTTATTTGAGAGAAGGTTCTTTGGTCTGTGCTCAGACAGTCAGCAGATTCTTTTGCTGTAGAAATTCTCAGATCCCTTAACATAGTCACGCTTTTTTAAACTCTTCAATATTTTCCACATTGATTTGATTGTGGGCATTTGTCCATAGTCTCTTCTTGGACCGATGTTCACAGAAAACTGAAAACCATGGTCTAGGAGCAGCTCAGAGAGGAAATCTTTAAAATAAAGGTTCTGGGGATGCCTGGGTGGCTCAGTCTGTTAAGGGTCTGCCTTCTGCTTAGGTCATGATCCCAAAGTCCTGGGATTGAGTGCTGCATCAAGCTCCATGCTTGGCAGGGAGCCTACTTCTCCCTCTGCCTGCTGCTCCCTCTGTCTGCCACTCCCCGTTTGTGTGTGCGCGCACGCGTGCGTAGTGTTTGTGTGTGTGTGTGCGTCTCTCTCTCTGACAAATAAATAAAACCTTTAAAAAAGTAATAATAAAGGTTTTGTCTCTCCCAGCATGGCCTCAAATCAGAGGAGTTTTCCCTCTTGGACTTCTTATTTTTTGTCTTGCTTCTAGTTCTTGCCCCGTGGGGCAACCTGGCCATTTTGAGGAGTTCCTCCCAGGCTTGCAATGTTTCTAACAGTTATATGGGTGTCTTTATAGCTGCGCTTGAGAAGGGAGCTGATGAGCACCTGTGGAGAGGAAGATTTGCGGTCGTGGGGTGGCCAGGGAAAAGCTGAGCAAGACAAGGCTGAGGTGTTCACCTCCCACTATTGCCTGTGGCTGAGCATGTGTCTGGCTGTGTACTCAGCTCAGTGGAGGAACCTGGGGTGGGAGTGCCTCTTGGGTGCCATGCTCCCGGTGAGGGCATGTGAGGAGGCTCAGGATGCTGAGTTTGCTTCCAGAGTTTCAGATCGTAAAGACGTTAGCTGTGAAGAGGACAGTCATCTACCCACATTCATTGGTCTAAGCAGTTTTTTAAATCGTGTAACTTGATGAAAATAAATAGATATTTGAGTGTGATGGGAATTCTTAAAATATCCCAAACACAGCTGTCTTCAAGATTTTTGGATCTCCCCAAATGGAGGTTTTTGAAAGCTTGTTTTCAAGTAGACAAATTCTCTTTTTGATCATTGCAGCCTTAGTTCTCTCTGGTGACTCAGGGCTGTCAGTGTCTGCCTTGGCTTCCTCTTCGTGCTGAAGGGGCAGGGAGGGAGGAAGAGGAGGATATGCAGTTCTTGTCTTCTCACCAAGGTCTGGCCTGAGTCACTGTAGCTGCCTCCGGAGTGACTAAAGGTTACCTTCTTGGGGGCCCTGTAAAAGAAGGGCTCTTGGCTCGTGTGGGGAGATGGCTGCTGTCGTTTCTGCCTTCCATCCGGCCTTTGCCTCATCCCAGGTTTTGTTCTTGAGTGGGGCATCTTAGAGCTTAACAGGTGATTTCCCTTTCCATGTAGATCCTCGAATCTCTCAAAATAGCAGGGCGGAGGTGGCCATAAGACCTGGACCATATTTCTCTCTCTTTACCCTGTAGGAACCTTGATTGTCTGTTCACTTTCCAAGCTCATATGCTCTGTGTTTATTTTCAGTGGATATGCTGCTGATGAAATCACTCACTGCATACGGCCTCAGGACATCAAGGAGCGCAGAGCGGTCATCATCCTCAGGAAGTAAGTGCCCCGGTGTCTGGCACCTGCAGGCCTGTCTGGAGATGTAGGTCTGGATTCCCTTAGAGCTTGGCTCCTCTGTATCAGTAGCATAGCAGCATGAAGCCTGGGAGAGGAAAAAGCTATCAGGTCTCATACTTTTTGATTTTAACTCTTTGAGGAAAAAGCTGTTTTCTCTTTTCTTCATTGGAAAATTAAGTTCTGTGGCTGCTTAACTAGGGAGTTGGGGGCTGAGCAAAAGCACATGCTCCCAGTGTTTATGGACACAGTCTTGAGGCAATATTTGGGGACCCCTCTTCCAGACTTCCCCTCCCCCTCTCTCTTTCCCCATCTCTTTGGTTCTGATTTGTCGCATGTGATCTTGCTGACTATTTTTAGACTGCGCCTTAGCAGCCTGCTTTAAAAATGCCTGGGTTTTCACTTCTGGGAGGGGCAGGGAGTGAGAAGAGGAAACGAAGGTGGGAGGTTAGGCTGCAGTGTTTAGCAGTCGCATAGCTTGTGGCTGTCCCTCCTCTCTGGCCAGGGCGTCAGGGATGTACTGACCAACATCACCAGACCTGGCCTCTTCAGCACTTCTGGTTTTCTGCTCATGGGGTGAATGGACTGGGCCAAACATGCTAGGTCAAGACAAGCTTGTCTTTGGAGGCTAGATGATTGTCCAGTGTTGTATAGACGTCAGGAGAGCAGAACCAGTGCTTCCCCTCCACCACCCCCGCCCCGCCCAAGCTAGAACACAATGTCCTATAGCTTGCCATCTTTTTTCTTTTTTCTTTTTTAATTAAAACAAACATCATTTTTTAGAATAGCTTTAGATTTTACAGAAAATTGTAAAGATAGCACGGAGTGCACACCACTTCCTGGATCTTGTGTCTTATATTAGCAAGATACGTTTCAGTCAGGAAAGCAATATTGATACATTGTTATTAACTGAAGTTCCTGTTTATTTGGATTTCCTTCCTCTCTTCTAAACATACCTTTTCTGTTCCAAGACCCTACCTTACATTTAGTTGTCATGTTACCTTTGGCTCCTCTTGGCTGCGATGGTTTTTCAGACTTGTCTTACTCGTGATGACACTGACTGGTCAGATATTTTGTAGAATATCTCTTCTTGGAATTTGGCATTTTTCTCATGGTTTAACTAGGGTTTGGGGCTTGGGGGAAGAAGACCACAGAGTTAAAAAAAAACCCTTCTCTTCAGTCATATCCAGGGCACAGGACTTCTCACTGTTGATATTGACCGTGAACACCTGGCTGAGGGTGTGTTCACTCTAAAGTTACAATTTCCCCTGTTTTAGGACAGAAGTTGCTACGTGCAGCCCACACATAAGGAGTGGGGAGTTGCCTCCCAAGTTATTTGGAATTCTTCAGCAAAGACATTTTGTTTCTTCTTGTCCTTCATTGTTTATTTCTTTATTCAGGTGTTTACTTACATCAGTGTGAATTTGTGGGTATTTGTTTTATGCTCCAGTTACTCCAGCTTTGGCCATTAGGAGTTCTCTCTCTTTTTTTTATGTACGTCCTTACTTTCTGGCTTGCCATCTTTTTAACTTCAGTCTATAACTTGAGCATCTTGGTCTTTTGGGTCTAGAACTCCAAAATGTGGTGGATGAAGTCTCTTTGGCATGGCTCTGCCACTTTGTCAAGTCAAAACTTTGAGTGCTGTACCTGTGTAGAATGGAAATGATAGAGCCCTGAAGGACAATGCTGGGGTGCAGGCAGAGCACCACGCACATGTGGGAGCTGCAGATGGGTCCATTCAGGAGCTGGCAGCGTCTCGCCTCGAGCCTAAGGATATTCCCAGAATCCATCAGAAGAAGGGTTTTTATCTGCATTTCTACTTCCTTTTCCTGTGGTTCCCAGCACAGGCCAAAACCCAGAACACGGAAGTGATGCAGCCCAGAGTGTAGCTCCCTTCTGGCCTCTTCTCCCCAGTCATTTCTTCCTAGGCTGTCCTGGCACTTCCAACTACAGCCAGGGACAAGTGGCCCACCTAGGCCGGAAGCTTGGAGAGGAACCCCCAGAGTGGTATAAAACCAGAGCAGCAACTTCCCAGGTGTTCCCTCAAGCCTCTCAAAGTAGCTTATCCCAGAGAAATTTTCACTGGAGGTGCAAATGAAGTGGCCATAGCTGGAGTGTCATGTCGTTCTTCCAGCTGTTTGTTTCTTTTGCAGTGGTGGCTCTTTTATTCGACTTCCCAGGCTGGTTGGGTTGGATGCTTCTCAGTGGAACTAGGAGCCTACACTGTTAACCAGGTCCCCCAGAATCTCTTTGGCCAGCCGGACCCCTGGCAGTGGTCTGACCTTAGAGAAGGACTGTTGGTGGGTGACCGATGCTCTTTGACCTTTTGACTTGAACGGGCCCAGGAGCTAACCACAGACTGGGTTAGAGAATAGAAACACAAGCTTTGGTGTGAGGGGGCTGGAGTGGAGTGGAAGGAGGGCCCTCAGCTTCCCCAGCTCAACTGAGCTAGACTACTGCCCAGCTGTAGGGAGACAACTCAGGGGACTAGATAAGAGGCCCAAGATAAAAGCCAGGCTCCTGCTGGGCTTTGGCTGTCCATCCCGCCTAACCTCTTGAGAGTTTTCCTTGTTGACTTGTTCTCCACACTTAGATTAAAGTACTTGCAGCTCCTAGTATGGTCCATGGACTTGCATCCTGGGCTCTTGCAGCAGTGTGTGGCCTCTGTTGGGAATGTTTTCCCATCTAACATGTTCATCTTACCCTCCACATCCTACCCTGCAGATGACCCACATATGCACAGTGAAAGTTGGTTGACCTAGCCATCCTTCGAGGCTCAGGTGTTGACCATTTTTACTTGCAGGAAGCATCACACACATAGCTGTGGCCCTCTCAGTGTACCCCTTTCCCCTTTAGACTGTTATAGCCCACATACTTGCCATTGTCAGTCTCCACATCTGCATTCTGTGGGGGCGGGGGCTCTGTTCATCCAGGGCCGGCACTGAGACCTGGTCCAGAGGACTTACCAGAGGACAACACAGGTGAATGAGGAGCTGCTCCACAGTAACTGTACGGGCTTGTCTTGGAAAAGGACAAGCTGGCGACAGGATGGAAAAGGGAGCAGCCCAGCCCAGGCACTGCCTAGATATCAAGGGTGTGGCCTTGACGGGTACCTGGGTGACTTGCTTGCTGGTGAGGCCGTGTATAGGTGGGCGGAATCTCCTGGCCCTGCTCCTCATAGGCAGAGGAGATGGAGCCAGTCCTGCCTTCTCTTAAGTTTGGATAAAAATTACACAGGCTGTTGTGGGAGGGCCTGAGGGGCTCTGTCACCAGCTCAGGTCAGTCAGAGCTGGGACAGTCCTTGTAAGCGCCTCATGGGGGGACATGGGTGGGTGGCCACCAAGTGCTTTTTGCTTCAACAGAACATGGCACCTTTGAATGTGGTTGTCGCTGAGTCTTCATGTGTGTGACACCGTTGTTTCTCACAGGGTGGCCTGGGAGGCTGGGAGTGACCACCTGAGAGTTTCCCCATGAGTGGAATCCTTGCGCTGCAGCTTAGTGTTATAATCTGTTCAGGGGCACAACCAGTAAAGGGCTGAGTAAGATCTTGAACCCGGGTCTGCTGGTACATAGCAGATTGGCATTTTGCATGCCAGTACAACGCAAGCAGAGTATAAACGGTCTTAAAAGCATGAAGTATATTTGCTGGAACCCAGGAAGCTACAACAGCAACAACAAACAAAAATTTAAAAATTACATCCAGCTTGGGGTTGGGGGTGGTTGGGACAGAATTGGTAGATCTGGCTGCTGAGCTTAGAAATTGCTGGCCAGGCAGAAACAGTAAGCTCTGGGCGCCGGGGTGGCTCAGTCAGTCAAGCGTCTGCCTTTGGGTCAGGTCATGATCCCAGGCTCCTGGGATCGAGCCCCACGTCGGGCTCCCTGCTAAGTGAGAGTCTGCTTCTCTCTCTGCCCCTCCCCGTGCTCATTTTCTCTTGCATGTGTGTTCTCTCTCTCTCTCTCAATTAAATAAAAATTCTTTTAAAAAAACCGGTAAGCTCAAAGGTTAGAAGGCGTGTAGTATAGATGATCTCTGTAGTTGAGGGGAGGTGTGGGAAGGAGGTCTTAGCTCAACACCTGATCATCAGGAGATGGCTTGTGGGCCTTCAGGACCTTCAGTTGGTGGCCAGGGCATCCGGTCCCTTGGTCTTCAGGAGGCACCAGGGCTGCCCTAGGTCTGCCTACAAGACCTTGTATTCCTGCATGGCTCACCTCTCCAGTTAGTCAGATAAAGTGGCTCGAGGTAGTGTTAATAGCCCATTTCTTTGCTTTTGGTTAAGTGAGCTCAGCTCAGTGGGTTGAAGCTGAGAAGAGCAGCTACAGGTTCGTTTGCCAAACGTTAACCAAGGCAGGTGGGGTGTGTGCCAGGAAGCGGGGTGAGGGATTTGTATGAGAGAGACTGTTTGTAGGAGGCTGAGCTAAATGGCTTATTTGGTCCTTCAGACCAAGGGATTCCAGGGGGTCAGGAGGAGACTTTTCCTGAAAGCAGAGTAGTCCAAGTATGAGGCTCTGTGTGTATGAGCGGAGGGTGAGAATGGAGGGTGCATTCTGGGCTTCATCCCTCAGGGGAGTAGGAGTGGCCAGCTCTTGGTTTTCCTGACTCAGCCTGAGACATTGCCCCCACCGAGACCCGTGCCATTGCTTCTGTCTCCATGATTCTCGTCCCCTGGGCCAAGGATTCGCCCACCTTTGTTTCCTGGTCCAGTGAGTGAGTGTGTCCATGTGTATTTACCCTGCAGAAAGAATGGGGGAGCAGTAAGATGGGATGAAGCTGGCTTAGGCTGCCGACCTGCCTCTGCCCCATCTTCACTGAAGACAGGTTTTTTTACCTGAGTCCTGTGTTCTCACCTATAAATTGGGGCAGTGGTGGTGGGGCAGTGGTGGTGCTAGGGGTGGTTAAATTCAGAAATGCTGTGCCTGCTTCTCCTAGCTCCTTCCTCACCATATTTTCCCTCTGATTTTGAAGAGTCAGGGGTAGGGGATGAGGAAGGTTGTGTCCAGTCGAGGTAAGGTGTGAGTCCAGGCACAGTGAGTGAGAGGAAAGGGAAACCTGGAGATAGGTTGTTCACTGGCCAAGGCTGGGGAAAGCAAGCTTGTTGTCTGGGCGTCTGGTGTCGTGGAGGATATCAGTACCTTACCAGACCTGAACTGGGGATTCCTGGGCACCCGTGATGCTGGCCTTGTTGTCTAGCTGTCATCTGTGGAGCACGGGCTCACAAGTATGTGGTATGACATGTTGGTAATCCAGCTGAACGATTTGGAGAGGCTCTTGGGGCCTGGTTATCTTGCAGGCCTGGGTATGGAGGTCTTCTGGAGGCCCTGCTAGGATCATGGGCTTGGGGTGCCCTCTCTTTGGGTTATAGCCCTCATGTGCCTTTTAGGTTCTCCTGAGACTGGTGTAGAAGCCTGCTATGGTCAGAACTGTCTTGCAGGGGGTGCCTGGGTGGCTCAGCCGTTAAGCGTCTGCCTTCGGCTCAGGTCATGGTCCCAGGATCCTGGGATCGAGCCCCACATCGGGCTCCCTGCGCGGCGGGAAGCCTGCTTCTCCCTCTCCTACTCCCCTTGCTTGTGTTCCCTCTCTCGCTGTCTCTCTCTGTCAAATAAATAAAATCTTTTACCAAAAAACTGTCTTGCAGGCAGCGAGGTGTGATGTTGGAGGGAGTTTGGTGGAAGATGGGGAGTGATGTCAGGAAAGGGTGGGTACTGTTGCGGGAGAGACAACGGTACAGGTCTGCGATCTGTGGGAGTCTGACACTCAGGTGCTGGAGCTTAGACCTAGAGGCCCGGCTCACTCAGTAGACAAGGGGTGCTCAGACAGGCCTGCCGCACTGCCTCTCTGCTCCATCAGGAAAGTCAGGCTTTGTAAGCACAGGGTGCTTGGTGTGAGGATGGCGCCACGACTTGTGGGATGGTTGGCCTGAGGTGCAGACTGGTTCCTGATCTCCCAGAAATGGTGGTCTGCCGGACAGCACTCTGCTCTGTTGCAGTACAGAGAGCCCACCTGGGCTTCAGAGGCTATCATGGGACGGTAGCTGTGTGACTTAGGCCAGTGACTTTGTCTCCAGTTTAGCATTACTTCCTTACAGTGGGAATAATCCTCCTCACAGCTTCTCCGGAGGATTAGAGGGTTCAGTAAGTGATAAAGGAAGGACGGCTCCTTGGATGGTCAGCTCCCTCCCTTCGCCCTCAGGTCACATGGTGTGTTAATATTAATGCTCAGTCATCCTCCCTTTGTTCTGGCTTCCCCAGTACCTGTGCTCGATCCCTGCTTTGTCCTGGGGGCTGTCCTGACACCGTGGGTGACCTCACATACCTGGGGTACCTTGCTGTAACCCCTGGGATGTTGACTCAGATCTATAAGGCAGGTCTCTGTTTTTCTTGCCACCTGAGGAGGCCCAGGCCCAGCCCTTACTGCTAGAACTTCCTGACTTCCAAGTTTGTGGAACTGTTTGCTGAACCCTGAGGGGCCTACCCTGCTCCTTGGAAGCTAGCTGCCTTTTAAGAGGGTCGTTCTCAGAAATTAAGCTGCCAGTGGGCACTGGGTTTGGGATCTTGCTTTAACCTGGCTTCCTGCAGCAATGGTAGCTTTTTGGAAGTGGAGGGAGGGCAGGAACTTCTCCAGCTATTCTGAGATGTACTTGTGATAGCCCCAGGGAGTGTGTCAGGAGCACTTTGGGGCCCCAGAGCTTATAGTGTTCCCAAAGTGAGTACAGGAGGCAGGGTTTTTAGTAGGGCCACCTCTGATCATCCCTTCTCTTGGGGGCTGCCTCCTGATGGCAGTCGTACTGTCATGTGCAGAACGACACCCTTCCCCTCCTTCAGGCAGTTAGAAGCAGAGCCAGTCTGTGTCCTTGGCCTGTCTAGTCTCAGCTGGTCCCACCTGTCTCCCTAGCCTCTCCAGCAGCCCTACACCCATGATGGGGGGCCACTACCACTGCCCCTGGCTGCCCAGGCTGGCCGCCCAAGAAGGCAGCTCAAGAAGGGTGGGGGCCCCTCCAGGGATCGGTGTGTGCCAGCTCTGCCTGCGAGGCAGGATGTGCTCAGTGTTTTCCAGCCCCAGAGGTGCGTGGGCCAGGCTCTTCCCTTGGTGGCTCGGCTCTTGGCTCTCTTGCCATCCATCAGTCATCTGAGGAAACAGCTGCTGGCTGCTGGGCCTTGCCCACCAGGGCTTCACTGGGGCTTTTTCATCCTGCAGCGGTTTTCCTGCCCTGAGCGTGTGCTTCTGGTACCTGTGGGGTCTTAGCATTGGAGTTAGCTCCACTGTGCCAGCGGGGGACTTTCCTCCATAAGTCTTCACACCCTTGAAGGCCTCTAAGCCAAGCTGAATGGCTCATGTCTTACTTAGTCTGCTCTCTGCCACCTGGACCTCTCAACCAGGAAGGGCGGTGATTTCTAATTCCCACCCTCGTGTCTGGGTGTTGCCTAGCACCACCTCTTCTTGTTAGCCCTCTCAAGAATCCTAGCCTTGAGGGGGCGCCTGGGTGGCTCAGTCGGTTAAGTGTCTGCCTTCAGCTCAAGTCATGATCTCTGGGTCCTGGAATCGAGTGTGACTTCCTGGTGAGCAGGGAGTCTGCTTTTCTCCCTTCCTCCCTCCCTTTCTCTCTCTCTCCCTCCCCTTCTCAAGTAAATAAATAAAATCTTTAAAAAAAAAAAAAAAAAAAAAAACTCCTAGCCTTGAAGGAGGCCACTTGATTTCTAGACCCTTCGAACTGGAAGAGGCCCTAGGGCCAGCCACATTTCTCCCTACTTTGCTTTGATGGAGAAATAGGCCCAGAAAAGGACAGCAACCATTAGGGCTGGATCATCTTCCTTTTGTTGCTAGGTGGGTCCTGGTTCCCTGAGCCTAGAGGGCTCAGAGTGGAGGCCGAGACTGGTGGGCCAGTCAGTACAGCTGACCATTCCTGGCTTCCCTCTCCATAAGGCCAAAGCAAACGGGCAGGGAAACTTGCCCTGCTGGTCTGCCCACCACTTTGGGCTTGGGCGTGTTGGAATGTTGGTTCCCAGCTAGAAGGCACCACTTGCTGGCTTCGGAGAAAGACCCCTGCCCAGGGTCAGAGCCCTGTGGTTCCTGCTTGTCAGGCTTGGTTGGAGTCTCAGCTGGGCTTAAACCTTTCTCCCACAACTTCCAGGACCTGTGACTTACCGTAACCTTTGGGACCTAGTTTTCCCCATCTATTTAAGCAGGTCAGCTAGTCGGGTAGGAAGAGGGACCTTGTGAGGTTTGCATGCAGTTGTTACCAAGAACACCATGCGGCCTAGGCCAGGGCAGCTCTCAGAGTGCCCTTCTGCTATCTTCCCTGCAGTGTTCTTGTGAGGATGCTCTGCTCTGACCACAGCACCTTCCTCACAACCAAGTGACTATTTTGTGCACAGCTGCCTATGGGAAGGGTGCCTTCAGGGCCTTCTGCCAGATGTGTCCCCATCCCTCCCCACCCCAGGCTTCTCTCCTGCTCCTTGCTGCCACCAGCCTGACTTGCCAGCCTTCTCTGTATCACGCAGAAAGCCTCGGGGCTTCTTTGAGGTTTCCCAGGCTGGCTTCCTTCTGGCCTGGCTTCAATAAAGGACTCTGGTCACTGCCCTGGACTACCTCCCTGCTTGCCTTCTCCCTCTCCCCTGTCCATACTTGCAGTTTCCCTTTACTGGGCAGTGTGTTCCTTAAAACTCATGCCTGATGCTCAGTGGGGATTTTGCCTTCAAAAGCCCTTTGGCCTTGACTTGGTTAGCATCCTGTAACCAGCAGAAGCTGCCAGGTGGCTGTGGTGGGATCAGAGCCAGGTATGTGAATGTTGAGTTGGGCCTGGGCTTTCTTGGCTCTGCCACAACCTTAGTGTTCCTGTGTGAGAGAGTAGGAGAGCCTCTTTTCCCTTTCGTAGGCCTGGACCAGGGGGACCTTCCTTCCTGTCTTGCTATTTCAGGAAGGATGAAGGCATCTGCTGGAGTATTTGGGGGCCCTCAGTACTCTGGCAGGTGGAGTAGAATCCCCAGGAGAGCCTCTGGGCTGCAGTCGGGTGATGGGGCTGCTTGTCCAGCTGAAAGAGAGCCCTGGGTCAGCAGATCCCTGTCACTAGGGGTCTCCAAACAGAAATGTACCTGTTCCTACTCCTAAGCTTGAACTTAAAAAGGCGGGTCTTTGCAAGTCAGCCAGACTTAGTTGAACCCTGAGGAAGCTGAGGCACAGAGCAGAGACTGTTGGCTCCCCTCTGCCTGGCCAGAGAATTGGTCTGATGGGGCCCACACCCTCCCCAGAGGCCCACTGGTGACCCCTTGCATATTTCCTTTGCAGGACAAGATTAGACGCACCCCGGTTGGAAACAAAGTCCCTGAGCAGTTCTGTGTTACCACCCAGCTATGCTTCAGATCGTCTTTCGGGAAACATCAGGGACCCTGCTCTGAAACCCAAGCGGTCCCATCGCAAGGCAGACCCTGATGCTGCCCACAGGTACTCGGCTCAGGACCTTCAACAAAGGCTGGCAAAGCAGCCCCATGGCCTGGCTGGAGGGTGACATGGGTGGGGGAAGCCTGCAGTGGTGATTCGGAGCCCGGCACTGACCACCTTTCCAAGCCCTGTGTCTGCTTCTAGGTCAGTGGCATTGGTGGCATTCCCACCTAACCCATGACCAGCTGTCTGTAGCCCCAGAGAGCAGGGGTTGGGCCGAGATTCTGACAAGCGGGAAGGCTGTGTGGGCTTCCCGTGACTTCCCTCGTTCAGTCCACCCAGGCAAATGCTCTTATGGGTTATACTTAAATGTTAGGAGGGAAGCTGAGGACGTGGAAGATAGCAGAGCAGGAAGCCATTTCAGAGGGGTTGGGGAAGTGTTTAAGCTGGAAAGAGAAGGATGAGGAAGCCGTACGTGAAGGCCCATCTAGGCAAAAGATACTGGGCTGAAACCCTGAGGCAGGAAGAGCTTGCTGGTCAGGGGCTAGTGGAGTTGGTGAGCAGAGCAGGTGGGCAGAGCGCGGGGACAGAAAGGAGGGCTGAGAAGTGGAGGTGACAGCAGGAGCGTGCAGGGCCTTGAGGCTGTGCTGGGGAAGGCTGCCTCCAGTCCGGCAGCCTTGGTGGTGTCCTGGGGTACTGGACTCAGCTAGGCAGAGGTGTTTCAAAGACTAGGTGTGTGGCCACTGCACTTCATGGGCAAAGAGACGATGCCGGTGTTTCCACCATTACCGCCCCTCCTGGAGAACCGCTGAGCTGCAGTGCGCTGTCGCACGGGTGGTGAGGGCTCGACCCAGACGCAGAGAGAGATGTGAGGGAACGCTTCCACCCACCCCTTCCCTTGCAGGCCTCGGATCCTGGAAATGGACAAGGAAGAGAACCGGCGCTCCGTGCTGCTGCCCACGCACCGTCGGAGGAGTAGCTTCAGCTCTGAGAACTACTGGCGCAAGTCCTACGAGTCTGGGGAGGACTGCTCGGAGGCGGCAGGCAGCCCCGCCCGAAAGGTGAAGATGCGGAGGCACTGAGGCTTGCCGTGCCCTCCTGGGAACTCTGGTTAATCTTCACGTAGCTGCCCCCTCCTCTTGTTCATTTCGGTTTTTTGGTTTTTGTTTTCATTTTTTGTTTTTTGTTTTTTTGATCCTTACATTTTTTCCTCGGGTTTGTTGCCTGTTAAGGCTGAAGAACAGAATTGGCTGGGACCTGATTCTCATGTTCTTGGTTTTCCTACAAAATGGAAAGGCTGTAGGCATCTATAGGGGACAGAAGCTCACGCTGGAGTGGCCAGTAGGGGTGTGGGGAGCAGCTGTCCTCAAGTGGGGCTGTGTCAGGCTGGGTTTATTTAAAAGCAACAAAATGTTTTGGTTAAGAAAATTCTTGTTTTGCTTTAAATGTAAATCTTCTCAGTGTTGTAAATGAAGTTCAGTCTTCTGCCCCCACCCCCAATGTTTGTTTGCTGGGTTGAGGTCTCATGCACCTTGTTGGTTCTGCAGGAGGCCTGCTGTCCTCCCACCTCTCACCCATTCTCCAGGCCCTGGAAGCTCACGCAAATACGCTCTTCTTCCTGCAGCAGAGTTGTTCAGGATGACTGGGTGGAGGTTTAAACAGTTCTCTGCCACCCCAAAGCTGTTGGCTGACCCCCTCCCCCAGGCTTCGTCCACACCCATTGGCCTGCTCTGCCCACAGGTCCCTGAACTGCTGAGGGGCTGGCTACAGTGGTCCTGACCTTTCTTCCCAAGAGCACGCCTCTTTGCTGGGTTGCTGCTTTCAGGCATACGCGTGCGATTGTACGGAACAGTTAGACTTACCATGTTGGGGCAGTTTTAGGAATTGTTTCTAGCTAGAGGGACTGGTGTTCTTCCAAGTCTAGCATTTGGGGTATGGAAAATTGTTGTGGTGTGTGGTAGGGTTTTTGTTTTGTTTTTGAGTTTTATTTTTTCCTTTGGTCTCCTGACTTTTTCCTAACCCTTTCCTTTCTCCTACTTTGGCCAGCTTTGGCCTTCTCTCCATGTCATCCCCATAGGAAGGTGCCTGCCCACCCGCTCTGTCTGCCTGTAGCATGCATCCAAGGCCAGAGCTCAGGTCTGCAGACTGGGTTGGTGCCTCCTCTGCCTCAGGGGCGTGGGAGCTGGGGAAGGGGCTTTTCAGAAGTAATAAAAAGAAAAAGATAATAAAGTTTTTGGCAGTTCCCACCTACTCAGATCCTTGAAGGTTGCAAGGTTTTGATGATCTAGATTCATTAGGAATGTCTTTGCCAGCCATGGCTGAGACCCAGGCCTGCTGAGAGCAGAGGCCTTCCCAGTCCCCAGGCTGCCACCACCCCAGGGGGCCTTGTCTTATAGAGGCCCAGGTCTGAGGCAGCAGAAATCTGGGGCAGCCACCATCAAGAAGCCCCTCTCGGGGGCCAGAGCTCCTTTGACAGTATGGATTCAAGTTGGGACTGCATACCTAAAGCATTTGCAGTTTTATTTTTTTTACAGCTTTTTTCCCAAAAATGATTTGTAGTTGTGTGTGCAGCACTTTGCCCTGATATGTGTGCTCGACAATAAAAACCAAATCTAATATATTTTGAAACAGCTGTCTGATACTGTTACAAGAGAGGACTTGCCTTTGGTGCTTCCTTAATCCCCTTATTTTCTTAACTCTCAACCCAGGCTGGGGAGGGCACACAGAGTTCATTGCCCACCAGGGAGGTCCTCACGGGAGATAATAGGGCTGAGGGCTGAAGGTGAACTTGCCCTCTGCCTATTGTGCTCTCTCCCACCCCAAGGAGGATGGACCAGGTGCCCCCGTTGCCATGGAGCCAGGATCACACCCTGCTGAGTTTGAAGCCTTTCCCCCTGGGTGTGATCAGATAGGCTGTGTGCCAGTGATGGAGGGACAGGGTGAGCAAAGGCAGGGAGAGCCTGGCCTTTGTAAAAGATAGGCAAGTGGTTTTGCTCATTAAACAGATTCTTGAGTTCCTACTATATTCTGGCTGAGCCCTCACTGTGGCCTCATCAGTGAGCAAAGAGCAGAGGTCTTCTGGTCCCTGCTTTCAAGATGTGTACTACAGAGTTGTGGGATACAGTTACAGGCATCAAGCAGACGTGTTTTGTGTGGACTGGGGTTGGGGCCCAGAGGGTTTTCGTCTGTCCGGGTCCCGGACCTGGCTGCCAGATTCTGGTCAGGTTGAGTCTGGAATCTCCCTCATTGACTTCCAGGGCCCAAACCAATCTGGCCAATTCTTGCTGTGGAAACCCGGCAAGTCACTTAATTGCCTATTTCAGAGAGGAGAAGGGAGAATCTAGAGGGAGCAAGTGACAGGCTAGGGCTCAGTCCTGCAAATCGGTGACAGGATATGAAGGGCAGTGGGGGAGAGCCTCCATATGGTCTGTGGCTAGTTGGGCTACGGGGTAGGTTGGGCCACGGTTGCCCCAGAGAGGAGACATTGGAGCTGAAGGGGAAGGTAACTTGCTCAGAGTCATCCAGACTTGGGGCAGAGGGGGGCACCTCCCACTCTACGCCCAGGCCCCTGACCCAGACATAGAATGGGGGGCTCATGTGGAGGGCTGGGGAGCTGAAACTCTACAGTAGCTGTGACGGAGTCACACCTGGGCTCTCCTAGTCCCAGAGAGGCCCTTTGCTCTGCAGGAATGAGGGACGGGAGAGGCTAGGGGAAGGGCTCCAGCCCTAATAGGCCTTGCTGTGTCATTGGCTTCAGTCTCTGCAGCGGTTCCACAGCACCCCATCTCTGGACTAATTTTCTGAGTAGCCTCGAAGCCTGGGGGGGTCCCATACCTGACTCCCTGAATCTGACTCTGCCCCCACCCTGGTCTTGCACACAGTAGGTGCTCTAACAGCATCTGGCACCAGCCCTGCCTTTCTAGGGAGCCCATCCCATTCCTCCAACCCTATTGTGCTGGGGGAAGTTGAGGCCCAAAGTCCCCTTCATTCAAAATGAGTGTCCTGTGTGCCAGGCTCTGTGCTGGGTGCTAAAGATACAAGACAGACCAGGACTGGGTCTCTCACCCACACACTTACTCGAGACTGTGCGGACATAAAAGGTGTGTGGCACAGAAATGACGAGTCGTAAGATACACAGTACGCTCCTTATTGTTCAAGTTCTGTACAGCCCAGTGTTCCTCAAAAAATGCGCTTGTTGACCTTTTTGATAGATTGCTTTATTTGTAGCCTACCTGTGGTTGTAATTCAACCGTGATATGGCAAATGGAGATGCAGCCCGTTGCTGATAATAGTTTTCCAGGGCTCTTGTAACAAATCACCACAAACTTGGTGGTTAAAACATTAGAAATTTATTTTCTCACAGTTTGGAGGTCTGAAATCCAAAAGTAGGATGATTGGGCTGAAATCAGGTATCTGAACCATGCTCCTTCTGGAAGCTCTAGTTGTTGCCTCTAAAAGCTTCTGGTGGCTCTCGACGTTCCTTGATTGTGGCCCCACAACTCCTGTCTCTGCCTCCGTGGCCACGTGGCTGCCTCTCCTGTATGTACCAAGTCCCCTTCTGCCTGTCCCTCATTAGGACACTAGCGATTGGATTTAGGGTCCACCTGGATGGTCAAAAATAATCTGCCCATGTAACGATCTTTAGTCACATCCGCAAAGTGAAAAAATGTACAAATTCCAAGGATGAGGACCTGAAATCTTTGGGGGTCACTGTTCAGCCTGCTACACTACTCTTTTCCCCCGTAAGTCTGCCATTAAATCTGGTACATGGCCTACTGATTTCTCATCGCTGGAACAAACTATGTTAATTGGATTGAAATTTCTCAGCCTCAGCACTACTATTAAATTTAATCTGCATTATTTTCTCTACTGATTTCTTAAATCTAGACCTGTGCTGTCCAATATGGCAGCCGCTGGACAGTTTGGCTGTTGAACACTTGAAATGTGGCTGGTTTGAATTGAGATGTGCTTTAAGTGTCAAATACACACTAGAATTTGAAGTTAGTATAAAAAAAAAGAATGTAAAATATATCATTAGTTACTTTATATTGATTACGTGTTGAAATGACAATATTTTGGACATACTGGGTTAAATAAAATACACTTTAATTTCACTGGTTTCCTGTTACTGTTTTAAATCTGGCTAGTTGGCAAATTGGAAATCACATATCTGGTTTGCATTCTGTTTCTATTGGATGGCACTGGTCTAGAAAATCAACAAAAAATCCAGCCTGATCCGTGGCGTCTGCCGATTTCTGTGGTGTAAACACTCCCTTGGTGGCTGATTGAAAGCTGTCAGCCCAAGGTCACCGAACAGGGAGTTGTGAAGAGAGGGGGACAGAAGCACACGATTGTACAGGGTCTCCGCCCCACAGATACCACAGATGCAAGGAGTGAAAGTGTACAGATGACAGCAAAATGTCACATAGGAAGTGCTTAGTTTTGAACACTACCTTTGTTTTTAACATTTTAATTTTATAGAATTTTCAAGAATGTTTAACAAATGAATGGCAAAATTACGATTTGACAGTTGGCTCTTGAGAGTAGCTTCCCATGGGAGGGTTTTGAGCAGAGGACGTGATCAGACTTGGGATCCCTCTGGCTGCTGTGTCGAGGACAAGTCAAAATCATTAAGAGATCGGCATTGGCAAGAGATGAAGGGGCTCCAAAGTGAAGAGTTGCTGGCGACGGCGGGGCTGGAGTGGTCCAGCTTGGTGTCCGCGTGCTCACTGGTGCAGTGCCCCCCGTGCCCACAAGGCGGCAGCAGAGTCCAAGCGACTGTGCTTCAGAGCGCGGCAGGGGACTGCCGTCCCTCGTCCCTCGGTTTGGATGGGGAGCTAAGGCCTCATCGGCAAGAACTTAGGTTCCCCACTGCTTCTGCCCTGCTCAGCCTGGCAGGGCACCCAGGCTGGGGTGTGGAGGGGACCCGACTCACCAGGGCATGATCCGGTGAACCTCTGCAAGCGCCTCTGCCCGCTGCCTTGGGCACTCCTGCTGGAGGCTGCCTTCTCTGGCCCCCACCCAGTCTCCTCAGGGTTGCCCCTGGGCTCCCGAGACCCCTGGCTTGCTTCAGCACAGTCCCAAGTGTGCTGTGGTCCCATTGTGTCCACTCCAAGCTGGGAGACTAGGACCCAACTCCCCACCCTCTCCTGGACTCTGTGAGTGCGGCCCTTTACAAGGTGTCCCAGTTTATTCTCACCACAACCTCCAGTACCTTCCTCGGGGCCTAACTGCTACATACTAGCTGTGTGACTTTGGGCAAATTACTTAACCTCTCTGACCTTGGTTTCTTCTTTTGTAAAATGGGTTTAGGATTAAACGAATGACGGTGCCTGGCACAGATGAAATGCTCAGTGTTAATAAATAGTAGCAATTACTGTTTGCCCCCATTCTGCAGATGAGTAAACTGAGGCCTAGAAAGGTGACATGGCAGAGGCAGGATTAGAACTTGGGGCCACAGGAATGAAGCACAGAGAAGCCTACCACAGGGTCAAGCTGAAGCCTCAAACGTGACACTCCTGCAGGGGTCAGGCGCACGTGACTGCCCAGGTCCTGTGGCCCAGTGCGAGCTGAAGAAACGCCCAGCTGAGGATCCAGACTCTGAGTCCTGCCTGCACCCGGAGGAGGAGCACTGGGCCAGAGGTCCAGAGACCAGGCACCTCTCTCTCAGCCTGTTGCCTCCCCTGTAAAATGAGGGCGGGCTGGGTCTGCTCCAGTACTCCCCCTACTTGTCTGGCCTTTCTTTCACTGAGGCCCAGCGCGCTGTTTGTGGACGGAGGTCCCCAGGTCCCCTGGCCCCTTGCCTGTCTGGACCCTAAAAGGATGCCTTCAGAGCCAGCTTCATACTGTGCGGGATGAGGTGCTCCCTCCTCCCCCACCCCTAGGCCCAGGCTCCCCAGTGGCCTCTCCGTCAACCCCCCACCCACCTTTCTCCCATCCCAGGCCCTGCCCACTCCCCCACCCGCAGCCCACACCGCTGCAGGAATTCTTGGGCCTGCCAGGCCCTTGGAGGAACCGCCAGGAGGAAGCTGCGTGTGTGGTTTGGGCAGCAGAGGAGGGTCGTGGCCTCAGCCGGGATCTGGGCCAGCTCCTGGAAGGCAGGGCCTGCCTCCCTCGGCCAGGTTTTCCTCCCCCTCCCTCGCTGCTCTTACTCTGCCTCCCTTTGGGGCTTTCCCGTGTCACCCCTCCTTCCCTCTTCCCCCCTCAGGTGGCCTCGGGCAAGTCACTTCTCTATCCTTAGCTTCCATTTACTGTCTGTAAAGTGGGATCATCCTTGTACCCCCCTCCAGCGTTGTTGCAAGGGTTCCAGCAGATAAAGCACAGATGTAACATTTACTGGGGCGCCTGCCTCTGAAGACGCCCTTGATGCATGCCAGCCTGGCTTAGGGACATCCCTGTCACCCACCTGCCTCTCCACATGCCATCCACCGTCCTTTTCTGTGGATGTGACTCCTAAACAGTGTGGATTATTTTTTATTTTATTAAACAGAGTGTGGGAACAGGGGAGGGCAGAGGGAGGAGAGAGAGAATCCCAAGCAGGTTCCATGCTCAGCCAGGAGCCCGTCACAGGGCTTGATCTCACAACCCTGAGATCATGACCTGAGCCGAAATCAAGACCCGGATGTTTAACCGACTGAGCCACCCAGGTGCCCCCAAATCAGGGCTCCCGTGTTTTATATATTTTTAAAGAGATTTATTAATTAACTTATTTAAAGCACGCATGCACAAGTGGGAGGGGTAGGGGGTGAAGGAGAGAATCCAAACCCGACTCTGGCCTGAGCATGGAGCCTGACGCAGGGCTCCATCCCCAACCCTGAGATCACAACCTGAGCTGAAACCAAGAGTGGGGTGCTTCACAGACGGCGCCACCCAGGCGCCCCTGTGTTTTATATTTTTAATGAAACACTTCAAACACATTGAAAAATACTTTTTTTTAAGTTTTTTTTTTTTAAGATTCTATTTATTTATTTGACAGAGAGAGAGAGACAGCCAGCGAGAGAGGGAACACAAGCAGGGGGAGTGGGAGAGGAAGAAGCAGGCTCCCAGCAAAGGAGCCTGATGTGGGGCTTGATCCCAGGACTCTGGGATCACGCCCTGAGCGGAAGGCAGATGCTTAACGACTGAGCCACCCAGGCACCCCCATTGAAAAATACTTTTTTTTTTTTTTTTAAAGATTTTATTTATTTATGTGACAGAGAGACAGCCAGAGAGAGAGGGAACACAGCAGGGGGAGTGGGAGAGGAAGAAGCAGGCTCACAGCAGAGGAGCCCGATGTGGGACTCGATCCTGGTACGCCAGGATCACGCCCTGAGCCGAAGGCAGACGCTTTAACGACTGCGCTACCCAGGCGCCCCGAAAAATACTTTTAACAGAGAAGCCACAGGAGCACCCAATACCCACACATGTTAATATTTTGTTGTATTGGCTTCAGATGTTTTTTAAATATTTATTTACTTACTTATGTGTTAAGTACCTACTGTCAGGCACTGTTCTGGGCACGGTGGACACAGCAATGAGCAATAGCATTAAAAACCAGCAAGACCTTAGGGAGCTCACTCTCAAGCTGGGGAGACAATATACACAGAAAGAAATCAAGGGGCACCTGGGTGGCTCGGTTGGTTGCGCGTCCAACTCGTGATTTCGGTGGCTCAGGTCATGATCTCAGGGTCCTGAGATCCAGCCCTGCTCCTGGCTCTGCACTCAGTGGGAGCCTGCTTGAGATTCTCTATCTCCCTCTTCCTCTACCCCTGCCCCCACTCACTCACTCTCTCTCTAAAATAAATCTTTTTTTAAAAATTAAAAAGTTCAATAGATGGTGGGTGCGAAGAGGTCATCAGAAGAATCAGGCAGGGAAGGGCATCAGGAGTGAGGCAAGTATCATTTAAGTTAAAACCACAGGGATGTGAAGGATTTGGCTTAACTGAAAACCTGGGGGCAAAGTGTTCCTGGCAAGGAATCAGTGAGTGCAAAGGTCCTGAGGCAGCAGCATGTCTAGCACATCTGAAGAACGGTGAGGCAGCCAGCAGGTCTGGAGAGAGTCCTCAAACCAGCTGGGCCACTGGGTACAGAACCAGCCCCACACTCAACTCCTGTTTGGAATCATCTCATTTAGTTCTTGCTGCATGTTACAGGTGAGAATGACGGAACTGAGGCCCGAGCTGGACAGTAGCTTACCTGAGGTCATCCAGCTAGCAAGCAGGTGTCTTGGGATTTGAAGCCAGACCGGAGTCTCAGGTCAGAGCTGGGCTAGGGCCCTGGAGTGCCTGAAGAGGAGGAAGAAGGAGGGAGAGGCCACCCCACCCAGGAAATGCCGAGAAGGGAGCAGTCCTTCCCTGGCCTGAGGTTGACCCGCGGCTGAGAGATCTGAAGAAGGGACCTGCTTTCCCTTCCTGTGCTCCCAGGATAGGTACAGAGGCGCCTGAGATCGCTGAAGGTCCTGTGTTCATGCCCTTGCCTGGGCTCCCCTGAGCCTGGGTTTCCTGGGCGGCCGGCCCTACAGCCTTGGGCTACTGTAGTAATCACAGGCCTGTTCCCAAGGAGGCTCTGGGGGAGGGGAGAGACAAAGCGTCATTAGTGCCCCAGACCCTCCCAGCCTGGGTACCCTCCCCTCCCCGGCGCCATTCCTAAACCCTGCTCCATGTGTGGCTGGGCTGGACCAGTCTGCCCAGTCTCAGTTTACCCATTTGTACCCCAGTGGACCCACTGAGCCCCCTTCAAACTGATCGGATGAGGCCAAGCTGGGCCTCAGAGTCACCTAGGAAAAGGCTGGCTTACAATCCACATTCTGGCCCCACAGCCCCCACGAGTCTCCCATCACAGTAAACCCTGGGTGATCATGGTCTCCACCCTGCTCTGCCCCCCACCCCCCTGCAATTGTGAGCTGGGGGTGTGGTGGGGAGGCACAGCTGCTCACTGCCTGATGACTAAGTCCCCTTTCAAAGACAGAGTACTAGAGACTGAGGAAGGGCAGGGACTGGCCCAGGGTGATAGAGGGGAAGAGCTCACGTGGCAATTAGCAAGAGCTCTGCGAAATGCTAGCACTCACACAGCCCTTCCTGTCTGCCTGGAACTTCCTAAGGCCTTTACAAGTCCTAATTCATTTCATCTCCATAGCAACCCTTTGAGGTAGGTACTCCTAGTCTCCACATATTCTCAGGTGAGGGCTCTGAGGCACAGAGAGCTTAAGTAACTTGCCCCAGGCCACACAGCTTCTAAGCAATGATGTGGGAATGTAAATTAACAACTTCACACTTCCCATTGTGAGGCTCTCCATTTGCGGGGGAGGCAATTGGGGCTCAGGTCTTGTCACTCAGTCAGTGGGTGGCACGGCAGGGACCAGAACCTAGGCCTCTGAGTTGCCTGAGCTGCCTGTGTTGGGCGTGGGCTGGGCAGTGGCCGGAGGGCTCTGACCCCTCTGTCCAGCCAGCTCTGCCCACAGCTCAGGTCAAAGCCCCCCACTTGCCTTTGCTCCCCTGTCTTAGCTCCCTCAACTGTAAAGCAGGGAATACTGTTTCCTCCCTCACAGATAAGTTGAGAGCATTGTCCGTTGAAACAAGAAAGGCTTTGGAATAGTGCCTGCCACACGGGACGTACCCTTGAACTGTGCTGTTCTCATCTTCTTCCCTGCACTCACCTCCCTGCTCCCCGACCCGCTTCTCTTCCAGATGCAGCCCCCAGCCCAGGGAAGGGCTGAGCTGGACTGCTGTAGGCGTGGGCGGCCGGGGGCGGGGACAGCCAGGCCCCTGCTGCTTGGCAGCTATCTCGGGGTCAGAAGTCAGGCCAGCCTCCCTGGACACAGCTGGTGGGGTTGGGGCCTGGTTCACCTGCCCCACCTATGCTTCTGGGAGCTCCCTCCTGCCCCAGCCCTGAGCCCAGGCAGCCTATCCTCAGCCTTGGAAGGAAAGGTTCAGCCTCGAGGCCATCGTCCAGATGAGAAAAAGCGGCCTAGGAGGTGGGAGGGGACAGGCCTGATTGTCCCTCGGAGACTGGAGGCGGGGTGCAGCTTTGTTTATACGCTGTTCCCTGTGCAGGGGTGGCCCTTCCCCCATCTTGGATCAGCCCAAATCCAATCTCAGGATCGTCCCAAATGCCACTTCCTGAGAAAGGGCTTCTTACCTGTCCCTCTCTTTAGCTGATGGCCCTCCTAAGAATCCCGTGCGGACCCTGAAGGATGTGTAGGAGCTGCCCAGGGGTTCGGGGACTGAGGGGGGCATTCCTGACTGACCACCCAGCCAGAGCAAAAGCAGGGCGATGGGAGGTGTTCTGGCACACTGGGGAACAAAGCGGTGTCCCGTGAAACTGTAAATATAACTTGGCAATGACCGGACTGTAACGTAGGTGGGGAAACTGAGGCTGAAGTGTCAGGGAGTTGCACCAGTCAGAACTCTCCTGGCTTTCGGGACAGGTCGGCCTCAATACCTGAATAAGCACGCCGCTCCTCGTTGGAGGAAGGAAAAGGCCTCCTCCAAGTTCGGGAACACCCGCAGGCCCCCTCCAAAGCTCGTCCCCAGCCGCCCACGCAGGAGGCCTGGCTCATGGACTACAAGTCCCGGCAGGCCTCGCGCCGCGGCGCATGCTCGGCGGGAGTACTTTCGCGAGCCCGGCCGAGCCCGGGGGCCCACTCTTTCCCCCATTGTCTGGCCGGCAGGGGCGGGGCAGGCGGCTCACGGGCAAACCTATTGGTCGGCCTGCACGTCAGTCGCGCTCTGCGCCCGCCCCCATGCATGCTCCGCCCCGCGCGCCCGCGCCCGGGCCGCCTGGCGCCCCGCCCGCGCTTCAGGACCGGCGGGGCCGCGCGGCGCATCCTGCGGGCGGCGGCGGCGGCGGGCGCGGCGCCGGCAGCCGGACGCAAGATGATGAAGTTTCGGTTCCGGCGGCAGGGCGCTGACCCGCAGCGCGAGAAGCTCAAGCAGGAGCTCTTCGCCTTCAACAAGGTGCGGCGGGAGCGGCGGCGGCTCGGGCAGAGGGCGGGAGGGGGCGGGCCGGGGGCCCGAGCGGGGGCCCGGGGGCCGGAGCCACGTCGGGCCCGGGGGGAGGGGGCGCCCAGCTGGGGCGCGGCGCGGGGGCCGGGCCGCGCCCCCCTCGGCGGGCCCCACTTCTTGCCTTCTCCCCTGCTCCACTCTCGGACTCTGGGTGGGTCTAGGTCCCTCGCTGACTTTCCGAGTCAGCTCCGGGTCCCTGTGGGCCTCACTGGCTCAGGTCTGCGGGTCTCTGTGTACCTGGGTCTGTGTGTCTCTCTGTCTCTGTGCGACTCTGTGCATGTCTCTGGGTCACTGCCCCTGTCTCTGCCTGTGATCACCTCCCTATCCTCAGCCTGTGCCTGTGTGTCTGGGGAGAGGGGGGTGTCCGCCTCTGTCCCTGTGTGTCTCTGCGTGTCCCTTCTCTGTCTTCCTTCATCTGTTTCTTCATCTCTGAGCCTTTGCCTGTCTCTCCCTGCGTGTCTCTCCACCTATATGTGTCTCTCTGCAGTCTTTGGAACTCTTACTCTGGCTCTCTCTCTCTGTCTCTTTATCTCTCTTCTTTTGGGGGCCCTCGGAGCCCCTGCTCAGCCCTTGGGGCAGCCCAGGGCCTCAGTTTGTTTTGCTTTCGCACCCAGGCCAGTGGGGAGGGATGAGGAATGGAGGCAGATGTTGGGGGGTGGGGCTGGGAAATCCCTTCCCTGTTCCTTTCCTCCCCTCCCCCAAGGCCCTAGGCTCTGCCTTGCGGGGCTCTGACCTGCTCTGCTCTGCTGGGGGCTCCAGGGAAGATGCCTGACTGTGTAGGCAACTACACTTCAACTCCTGGGGCATCAGTTTCCCTTGCTGTGAAATGGGGCCACCTTTCTCCCTGTGCGTCCTGGCTCCCTGTATCACATGGGCCAACTGACGGAGCCTTTGGGCCAAGGTGGAGATGGTTGCTCCTTCCTTTCTTTTCCTGGGTAGGGCAAGAGGGGCCATGGGAAAGGTGCTGCCTTCAGCTCCCTCATCCCCCCAGCCTTTGCGCTGATGTGTGGTAGATCCAGGCCCCAGCCTTTCCCTTGCTGACTTCTGGGGTGTTCCTTCTGGCCTCAGTTTTACTCCGCACCTCTGATTGCACAGCCTCTCACTGCTCTTGGGGATTACAGTTATTATTCCCGTCATAGAGGTGAGAAAATTGAGGTTCAAAGAGGGATGACGACTTGCCGAAAGTTGCAGAGCATGCCGGGCACTCTGTCCTTGTGGCCCCTTGTCGATGAGATTTGACTTGAGCCTTGAGGGGCAGGGATTTTCAGAAGGGCTGCTGTGGTCCTGAGCCAGACATGAGGAGAGTCTTGTTCAGGAGAAAACTCTGGGATGGTTGGAGCTGAAGTGGCCGAGGTGGGAATGTCTTTCAGGGCAGACAGGGTTTCCTGGTGATGGGGCTGCCAGGGCCTTCAGATGTGGTGGCTGAGAACTCACCAGGGGCCTGGGGGGCCCTGAGGGGTGGCTGGTGCCCAGGGTCTCCCAGCTGGTCCCCTTCGTGCACTGGGTGGCTGTGAGCGTGAGACCCTGTGAGGTGAGAGGAGGAGGATGGTGGGGGCAGGTGAATCAGCCAGTGAGTCGGGGTGTGAAGTGGAGACCAGAGACAGATGGTGGGGCGGCTTGGCTCCTCCTGGCTGGCCCTGGGTCAGCAGAAGCCAAGGGCTCCCTGCTCAGGAGAGTGAGGCCCCATTCTGAGTGGGCAGCATTGGTGGGACAGGTGTGGTTTGGGGCAAGGGGCTTGGTCACAAGAGATAGGTGTGAACAGATCGGTCCCAGAATCCCCAGCAGTGGGGAGGGTCAGAAGCAAGCATGGACTTTGGACTATCTTGCATCCAGACCCCTGTCCTGCCCACAGCTTGCCCGTGGGATGTCCACTATATGTCAGTTTAACAATCCTGAGCTCCTGCTGTGTGAGGGGCCCCTTCTAGGTATTGGGGACACCACAGTGACCAAGAGGGACAAATGCCTCTTCACTTGGGGTGCTGATGTACTCTTAGGGGGGACAGTGAAAAGCCTAAGCAAAAGAGTGAAATGTGCAGCAGTTTGGATGACGGCCAGTGCCGGGGATACAATAAAGTAGGGTGAGGGTAGGGAGTGTGGGGACAGGGAGGCTGCTAGAGCAGGGTGGTTTAGGGAGGGCTTTGAGGAGTTGACTCCTGAGCAGAGACCTGAGTGATGGGGAGGAGCCCTCCTTGGGCAATGCTGGGTGAAGCAGGTTCCAGGTAGACGTACAGTAGATGCAAAGGTCCTGAGGCAGGAGCTTGCCTAGTAAATTAGAGAATAGCAGAAGGCTATTGGCCTGGATCAAGTAAGCTGGGGGAGAGAGGGAAGAGGAGGACAGAGAGGGATCAGGTGGTAAGGCGGGAGCTCCGAGAGGGTCCTGACAAGAGGATGGGACTGGCTAGGCCTGGTCAGCTCTACTAGGGGCATGACAAGGCTGGTGGGAAAGGGAAGCTCTCCCCGCCACCCCCCCCCCAACCAAATGGGCGATACTGTCCTCAGGTGGGCTCAATGCCCCTAGTGCCCACATGGGAAACTGAGGCTTGGAGAATGTTGTGGTCAGCCTGAGTCCAAGCAGGCTGCATAGAGGGCTCAGTTCCTGCCTGAATTGGTTGAGGCAAGAGGGAGGCTGGGGCAGCAGGCCTGGGAGCAGGGTTTCTTTGGAAACGTGTGTCTTGGCTGAGGCACCGGTCAGGAGATGCCTGGGCCAACTTGTGGTGTCCCACACCGGTGTTGAGGACGGGGCGGGAGCCCCTCCAGGCAGGCCTCTGGGGATGAGTAGGAGCTTGTTGGTGGATGTGGGAAAACTGGTGGATGTGGGAAAACGGACAAAAGCATGAGCCGGTGGAAGGAAGGAGAGAGAACCTGGCGGGCAGGGCCTGCCCTGGGACTGGGTCTGCCAGGAGGAGACGCCCTGGGAGAGGGGTCAAGAGCCTCCACTGAGCTGATCCTGGGTGTTGCCCTCCGATCTCCGTGTGGGGCCCGTGGGGAGTGCCATGGACTTCATATTCAACCTCAGACAGCATGGCACCTCACCTCCACGAGTGGGGTGCAGAGCCCCACTCTGGGACAGGAAGGGTCGACTTCTGTGCCTACACCTCTTGGGTCCTGCTTCTCTGTTGCCAGAGCCCCGCGCACAGCGGGCCGGACGTGGGTGTGGAGGAAGAAGACTAGGCCTTGGCCGGGGGAGGGCCTCTGCGGTGTGGAGAGCAGGTGTGGTCATCTCCTTTAGAGTGGGAGCAGTGAGGCGCCGGGCTCAGCTGGACCAGCTCCGGTCCTGCTGGGCAGCTGCCTTAGTCTGGAGGCTGCCTTGGGGTAGGCCTCGGGGGGGGGCCGCTGCCAATGCCCTCCCCTCCCCTGCAGACTGTGGAGCATGGCTTCCCCAACCAGCCCAGCGCCCTGGCCTTCGACCCGGAGCTTCGCATCATGGCCATCGGCACGAGGTCTGGGGCCGTCAAGATGTATCCTTTGCGAACCGAGGCCTTTAGGGCCCGTTGGGACCTCCTGCTTGCAGCCCCACGTGCGGGCTCCTTGGGCCCGGCCTGGCCCCGGAGGCCGCAGTCGGGGCCCGGGTCCTGGTGGAGGTTGGTGTGGCCTCTGCCCCTGAGACTCTTCCTTACCCAAGTGGTTGTGGGGGAGGGGTCAGCTTGCAGTGGTCACAGCTGTCCCTAGCTGCATTTCAGCCAGCCAGTTACCTAGGCGACCCTGCTCCCGTTCCAGCAACTGACCGGGGACACTGGGCCGGGAGGCTGGCTGGCGCGGTACCCAGCAAGGGTGGCGAGTGTGCTGGGGTCGCCCAGCGGGCCTTGCCCTGGTGACCAGGCACACACGCGTGTGCGAATGTGAGGACACACGTGTTTAGCTGAGGGGCTGGGGGCCGTGCCAGGCTCAGCATGGTGAGTGCGGCGCGGCCCCCACCTGGATGCTGGCGGCTGCACAATGGGCCGTGTGAGCCGCACAAAGCGGGCATTTTCCTACAAGCGCAGGGTGGGGGTGGGGTGGGGGCAAGCCGGCAGCTGAAGGCCTCCCTGCCTGCCACGGAGAACCCCACCCCTACTGCTCTCGTTGAAGCCCCTTGCGTGGGGAAACCGAGGTGGAGGGCCCGGTGGAGGCTGTCTACCCTCACCCCTCCTCCCGTGATCCTCTGGCTCTCAGTACCCTCGTTGGGGACATTGGTTGGCAGAAAAAATGAGTCCATGCCTGGAAAGGGGCGGGGTGGGCATGGGGGTCTTCCCACCCCAGGGCTGGGTGGCCAGGCCGGGGTGGGCATCTGGGCCTGTGGTTTCTGAGTCCACTTTCTCGAGGGAGTGTGGCTGGACCGGGGTGCCTCTTTCCCATGGGCTCCTGAGGCACCGGTGGGGCAGCGAATGGCGTGGGGAGGGGACAGTGCCCGGACCCCCTGCCCTGAATCCCCCTACCGGTCCCGGGAGGTGTGCACTTCCGGTCCTGCTCCCGGCCCTTGGGGTGCTGTCCTGTCCCACCTACGCACTGTGCTCCTGCAGCCCCTTGCTCGGCACCCTGCGCCACTGTTAGCCGCTCGAGCCATCCCTCCATGGTCTTTCTTGTGCCCGGGCTCCGCATGCTTACAAAGAGCCCGATGTACTGGCGAGGAGACAGCCCCAGAGGAGGAGGCTGGGGCCCTCCTCTTTCCCCTTGTTCCTTCCCCCAAACTACCCTAGCCTGGAGCCCTGGGTTGGGAAACTGAGGCTGGCCACAGAAGCCACCCCTCCCCCTCAAGGGCGGCCCATCTCCTTGGCAACCCTGGTTCCCGCCCAGCAGCTCCTGCCCTCTCTTTTGTCCCCTCTTCTGTGTTCTCCTGGTTCCTGCAGGGAATCCCAACGCTGGCTCCAAAGCAACGGCTCCTGTGTTGTTGCTGGGCAACGCTGACCCCTCCTTAGCCCTCCCTCCCGGCCCCCCCCACCCTTGTCGAACCTGGAGCTGCCGTGACTCTGGCTCAGACCCCAGACACTTGAGGCAGCTCACCCAACCTTCCCAAGCCTCTGTGCATTGTCTGTGAAATGGGCAGGCCGAGGCCTCTCCCCGATCACAGTGGGGGCTGCTGGCTGCTGGCCCCAGAGGGAGGTTGGTTTCCTTGCCCGCAGCTGGAGGTTGGCCTGGAGCTGTGGGAAGAGGCAGCCTGGACTGTCCTCTGCCCCAGGCTTCCGTGCCCAGGCCTGGCCTGGCCTCTCTGCCTGTGTGATCCCAGCCTGCGGGGCCCAGTGCTCATGTACACAGACACACGCTAGGCTGACACAGAGCGGGACCGTGGCCACGTGCCAGGCCTGGGCCAAGTGCGCTGGGTGTGCTTGCGTTCTCACTTGCCCTGCATCAGCCCTACAAGGTGGGAGTGGGACTCACTCGCCCATTTTACAGATGAGGAAGTAAAGGTCGGACAGCAGCACCAACCTGCAGGAGCAGAGCGAAGCCTGCACTCTGAGCCTGGGGGTATTTTGGGGGTACAGGACAGTGCTGCTTCAAGGAGGGGTCCCCTCTGGACGTTGGAGGGCAGGCCTGGCTGGGGCCTGTTGGAAGGGTTCTCGGAAAGGAGGATCTCCTGTGCCTGCTTCTGCCCTTGACCCTGTGCACTTAGCTACGGCGCACCTGGTGTGGAGTTCACTGGCCTGCACCGAGACACAGCCACTGTCACCCAGATGCACTTCCTGCCCGGCCAGGTGAGCCTCTCCCCTCCCCGGCTCCCACGGCCGCTGTGCCCGGCCCAGACCAGCCCAGTCTCCTTCTCTGCTCATCCACCAGGGCCGCCTCCTGAGCCTGCTGGACGACAGCAGCCTGCACCTCTGGGAGATCGTCCATCACAACGGCTGTGCCCACCTGGAGGAGGCGCTCAGCTTCCAGCCACCGAGTCGGCCGGGCTTCGACGGGGCCAGGTACTAGAGGACTTGGCTGGGGACGGGCTGCCGGGCCCGCGGGGAGCCTGGTGGAGGTGGTGGGCGCCGGCCTTGCAAAGGCGCCGTGGGCATGGGACCCCTGCCCTAGGGTTCAGGGCGGCAGAGTCCATCGAGCTGTGCCCGGGTCCTGGAGAGATGTGCCATGTGGGTTTTGCGGGTGTTAAATAGGGGGTTCTGGCCGAGTCCAAGGTGAACAGGTGGTGTCCATGCTCCGGGGAAGACTAGGGCCTTTCACAGTTGGGGGTGGGGCAGCGGGCCATAATGCGCATGGATGAAAGGGCAGGTTTGGGGGCGAGGAAGGTCCTACCAGGCTGTGTGAGGTGCCAGCAGCAGGGGGTGCCTAGAGGATGCTCTAGGGGACAGTGGAGTGGGCCTGGACCGCCGGCCCTGCTGGCCCTTCCCAAAACAGCCAGAGTGGCCAAGTCCTTCACCCTTCCAAATTCCCGTACTGCCTCAGTGGGAGGCTTGTCCTGCTCCTGCTGGCGGCCGGTTGGTACCCCCACACACCCAGCCCTCGCCCAGGGGTGGACTCTGCAGGCAGGGTCATTCTGGGTCACCTCCTGCAAAGTCGGAGCCATCCGTGGGCTGGTGACGGTGGTTCCTGGGTGGGGCTCAGGAGGGTCGTGTGTGTTCTGGAGCCCTTGGTCCTGGCCCAGGCGCTGGCCTGGTTCCTGCCTTCCCCTCCTAGTGAGTGGGAGGGGCTCGGGAGCCTGTCTCCAAGACCTGGGGAACCTATTTTTATCCCTCTCCTTCCCAACATCCTGATGAATAATTGAGTGAGCTAATTACGATGCCCACAGCCGCCACCATCGCCTTCCCAGTGCGCCAGCCCACTCAATAACCGGGCCTCTGGGAGTGCAGAGGGGCCATAATGAGCTCCCAGTAGCACCCCTCCCCCCTCCCCTCCCCTCCTCAGCCTGTGGATGGGCCCGTGCCCTCACCTGCCTCCCCTCATCCCGCGCAGTGGCCTGCTCAGCCTCGCCCGTGTCACGGTGGTCCTGCTGGTGGCGGCGGGTGACATGGCAGCCCTGGGCACCGAGGGAGGCAGCGTCTTCTTCCTGGATGTTCCCACCTTGACGCTGCTTGAGGGGCAGACTCTTGCCCCGGACGAGGTTCTTCGAAGGTGAGGGGCAGGCGGACCGCCCAGCAGCCAGTTCGTGCCTGGGCGGTGCTCCTGCCAGCTCACGTGAGCCCCTCCGCAGCGTGCCAGATGACTACCGGTGTGGGAAGGCGCTGGGCCCGGTGGAGTCACTCCAGGGACACTTGCGGGACCCCACCAAGATCCTCATCGGCTACAGCCGGGGCCTTCTGGTCATCTGGAACCGGGTGGCGCAGTGTGCAGACCGCGTCTTCCTGGGCAACCAGGTATGTGGGGGAGGCCAGCACCAGCCGCCCAGGTCGTCCGCTCCCGCCCCTGCTCATGCTCACCACCTGTGCCCGGCAGCAGCTGGAGAGCCTGTGCTGGGAGCGCAGCGGCAGCACGCTGGTCAGCTCCCATAGTGATGGCAGCTACGCCGTCTGGTCGGCGGACGCTGGCGACTCCCCGATGACCCAGCCCACAGTAGCCACCACGCCCTACGGTGAGTGCCAGGGAGGCCGAGGGCGGCCTCTTACACCTGAGTACGGGGTTGACCGGTGACCCCAAACTCAGGCACTCGGGGCTGCCTGGCCTTGGTGGGGGTGTCCAGGAGGACTTGTGGAAGGGGGCGGTGCCAAGCGTGGTCTTCATGGGTGAGACTGCTGCGGGGGCGCGGTGGGGCAGTGGGCCTTCCCCTCCGGGAGTCAGGAAGCAGCTGTGAGGTGGGGAGCAATGGAGGCAGAATAGGAACGGGAGAAGCTTGGAGAAATGTGACCTGGGGCCCTTCTGGTCCTGGCGAGCAAGTGAGCCTGACATTGTCCCACCCCTCCAGGCCCCTTCCCCTGCAAAGCCATTAACAAGATTCTGTGGCGAAACTGTGAATCTGGGTAGGTGGGGAGCCGGCTCTCAGATGGGGGTTGGGGGCGGTGTCTGCAGCGGGGAGGACGGTGGGCTCTGGGGCGCGGGGATGTCCTGCATCGCTCTCCCTGGGTTGGGCCGTTCACACCTGGAGCCCAGGTGGCTCACGGGGCTCCCTCGCCGGCTCTGTAGGGACCACTTCATCATCTTCAGCGGTGGTATGCCGCGTGCCAGCTACGGTGACCGCCACTGTGTGAGTGTGCTCCGGGCTGAGACCCTGGTGACGTTGGACTTCACCTCCCGCATCATCGACTTCTTCACAGTGCACAGCACACGGCCTGAGGACGGTGTGTGCCCCGCCCTCCCTGCCCCAGGCCCCGTACCCCGTGCCCCCTGCCGCTGGGCTCACCTAGCCCTCGTCCGCAGAGTTCGATGAGCCCCAGGCCCTGGCCGTGCTGCTCGAGGAGGAGCTGGTGGTGCTCGACCTGCAGACGCCCGGCTGGCCTGCCGTGCCCGCTCCGTACCTGGCCCCGCTGCACTCGTCTGCTATCACCTGCTCGGCACACGTCGCCAACGTCCCCACCAAGCTGTGGGCCCGCATCGTGAGCGCTGGCGAGCAGCAGAGCCCGCAGCCTGCCTCCAGCACCTCGGTTTGTGCCCAGGGCCCCCTGCAGGGCAGGGGTCTGGGGAGGAAGGGTGTTCCAGGCACTGCCCAGGCACACGCCCGGAGGGGGGAATGTGGCAGGCACACAAAGGGAACTCAGAGGCAGTTTGGGCCCTGGGGGCCAAGCTCAGGGTGAGGAGAAGGCGTTTGCCCTGACCTTCCGTTACATCCCCGGTTTTCGACGTAAGGCTCGATGATCCATTAGTTGCGTACAACACCCTGACCTTCCGTTTCCTCCTCTCTGCCTGTCTCCCAGAGCTGGCCCATCACCGGGGGCCGGAACCTGGCCCAGGAGCCATCCCAGCGAGGGCTGCTGCTGACCGGGTAGGCAGACGCGTGTGTTCGTGGCCGAGCACAGGTGTGACGTGTGTGTGTGTGTGTGTGTGCAGATGGGGCCTGGTGGAGCCCCCTCAGGTGCGGGAGAGCCTGTCCAGGGCCTGGTGCGTACTGGCCTGCCCGGCGACTCGGGCCCCGCCCCTGGTGGGACCAGGCCATCCCCTGTCCCTCGGGGTGGATGGAGCCTCTCTAGGCCCTGGTTTCACGCCCCGCCCTGCCTTTCGGTCTGGAACTGAGCTCCACCCACCCAGCCTGCCCTGGGACCGGAAAATCTGGGCTGGCCCATGCCGATCCGCCCAGGGCAGGTGCTGGAGAGCCCAGCCTGGGCCTGGCGGGCGCTGACGTGCCCAGTGACTCAGGCCCCAACTTCCTGCCCTGCCCCTGCTGCCTGCCTGCGCCGGGACCCTCAGGCCTCTGGCTCCAGGGTCCCCTCCCCTGCTGGAGAATTCCTGCTCGCGGCTTTGGAGGTGTCCCAACCAGCCCCAGAGACGCAGGCACCTTTTCACACCCTGGCTCTGGGCTCCGACCGCTGCCCAAAGGCCCTGACGTGAGCTCTGCAGCTGTGTCCTGAGGCTGCACCCCAGATTTGTCTGCTCCTGCCCCCCACTTCCCCTCCCTGCTTCCTCCCAGCCTCCCCAGGCTTCCTGCTGCTCTGCCTACATGGCTGCCTCATGGCCCAGAGGGTCCTTCTGCTCTGGGGCTAGCTCCCGACCACCTTTACTGGACGCGCCTGTAGTTCTCTCTTCCCTGCGTTCTCTCCTCTTCCATCTCCTGCTCGGCGCACTGGTGATTATTTCCACACCTTTCCACCCTGTCTGAGAGGCCCAGGTGCATGGGGTTCTGGCATACAGTAGGCGCTCAGTATGTGTTTGCTCTACGTAGATGCCTCCTGTTTGTTGTGTGCAGTGGGAGTCTGGTCGGTGCTTGGCATCTGCAGTAGGTGGTCAGTGAGTGGTCACTGGAGGAGTGGCCGGGGAGGTGCAGGGGGGCCCGGGGTGGGCCTGACGTCGCCTTCCCCGCAGCCACGAGGACGGCACCGTGCGGTTCTGGGATGCCTCCGGCGTGGCGCTGCGGCCACTCTACAAGCTCAGCACGGCTGGCCTCTTCCAGACGGACTGCGAGCATGCCGACAGCCTGGGCCAGGCCGCCGAGGACGACTGGCCGCCCTTTCGCAAGGTGGGCCCCTCCCCCGGCCCTGGGAGCCTCGCCCCAGCCCTGCCCCGAGTCCTCACTCCATCCCGCCCCCCCCCAGGTGGGCTGCTTTGACCCCTACAGTGACGACCCTCGGCTCGGTGTGCAGAAGGTGGCACTGTGCAAGTACACGGCCCAGATGGTGGTGGCTGGCACAGCGGGTCAGGTGAGGCGGACGTGTCCGAGGGCTCGGGGTCTCCGAGGGCTTTGTGGAGGAAGTGGGCCTGACCTGGAGTGGGGCTCCAGGTAGCGATGGCTGGGGGGAGGCCAGCCAGGGAGGTGAACCCCCTGGGGGCCTTGAGTCCAGACGCTGGCTCTTGGGGAACCTCGAGGGTTGGGGCCGGGTTGGGTGCACAGGTGTTAGGTGAGCCCTGGGAGGGTAGGGACCGGCAGGGCTCGGTCGCTGCTGTGTCACTGGCACTCATGCAGCATACAGAAGGTGCTCAGTGTGTGCTTATGACTAAACGGAGACGGGCTTGGGGGGTGGTGGGATATTTGGCTCCCAGAAGGCAAGGCAGTGGGTCTTGGTCACCGCTGTGTTCCTCGGGGCTCAGTGAAGGCCCTGGTACACAGTAGGCATTCAGTAAGTGCTCGTTAAGTAGATGAACTAGAGACAGTATACCAGGAGCACCCTGGCAGGGACTTGGCAGGCTCAGGTGGGGCCTGGGCAGCCCACTCCCCTCCATGCTGACCCCTCCCCCGCCCCGGCTGCGGGCTCAGGTGCTGGTGCTGGAGCTAAGCGACGAGCCCTCGGAGCAGGCGGTCAGCGTGGCCAGCGTGGACCTCCTCCAGGACCGAGAGGGCTTCACGTGGAAGGGCCACGAGCGGCTGAGTCCGCGCACGGGGCCGCTGCCGTGGCCTGCGGGCTTCCAGCCCCGAGTGCTGGTTCAGTGCCTGCCACCAGCTGCTGTCACCGCTGTCACGCTCCACGCGGAATGGAGCCTCGTGGCCTTTGGCACCAGTCACGGCTTTGGCCTCTTCGACTATCAGCGCAGGAGCCCGGTGCTGGCCAGGTGTGTGGGGGGTGGGCCCGGAGCCTGGGGAGGCAGGCGGGGTCTGGGCCTCGGGTCTCCCCTTCTGAGACCTGACACGGCGAAGCTAGGGTGACCTGGGATCCCCCTCCCCTTCTGGCAGCTCTGTCCTCACGGGGAGTGCCGCTGGCGAGCTTTAAGCCCCCAGCTGCTGGGCGGCGGGGCAGCGTTGCTGCGCCGCTGGTTCCTGGCCCATGGGGCCAGCGGGGGCACGGTGGCCGCTCCGGGACTGTGCCATGCGGCCCAGCTGACGTCTGCCTGCCCGCAGGTGCACGCTTCACCCCAACGACTCTCTGGCCATGGAGGGGCCGCTGTCCCGGGTGAAGTCCCTCAAGAAGTCTCTGCGCCAGTCCTTCCGGCGCATCCGCAAGAGCCGAGTGTCTGGCAAGAAGCGGGCTGCTAATGCCACCAGCAAGGTGAGCTGGGGCCGGGCTGCCTCTCCGGGCCGCGCCCTGGCCTCGGTCCCCAGCCTGGTGTGTGCGCACCGCGGTCGCCCCGGCCGGGATGATCTGGACGGGAGGGGAGGGTGCGGGCTGTGGGGCGCCAGGCAGTGGGGACGCCGGCGGGGTGTGGGGAAGGTGGTGTCCTGGAGGCCGCTGCCCATCTAGTTGCAGGAGGCCAACGCGCAGCTGGCTGAGCAGGCCTGTCCCCATGACGTGGAGATGACCCCAGTGCAGCGCCGCATCGAGCCCCGCTCCGCCGACGACTCCCTCTCCGGCGTCGTCCGCTGCCTCTACTTCGCCGACACGTTCCTTCGAGATGGTGAGATCAGGGGGACGGGTTGGGGCCTCGGTTGGCCATCTAGGCCATGGGGGGGTCCGGGAGGTAGGGAAGCCAGCTGCCTGCCGGCCCGAGCTGGCCCCGCAAAGGTCCCGCTTAGAACGTCCACCTGTGAGGTTGGTGAGGGAGCCAGGTGGGCCTCGGAGACCCGACCGCGGAGAAGGGCGCCCACGATCCGGGGAGGAGAGAGCGGGAGGCTCTGCCAGCGCCCGCGACTGTGGTGGGCACGAGTCTGGGAGGCCGCCCGGGCTCTGTAATCTGCGATGGAGAATTTCAACCACACACGGAACTAGAGAGGGGTCCCGTCACCCCGACATCCAGCCTGGTGCTACCGGCCGTCTGCGGCTGCTGCACCTGTCCCTGCCCCACACCCCGTCGTTTAAACGATAACCTGTGAGTGAGGACTTGAGTGTGTGTCCGACGGGCGTAACCCACAGCCAGGGTCCCCGAATCGCACCCGCGAACCGCTGCTGGTCCCGGCCACACGTGGTCTACGGTGCCTTTCTCCATCCGTCTCGAAAACGCCTTCTTACAGTCTGTGTTGGGTGGGCATCTCGTCAGGCCGCGCTTGGCTTGTCACCGAGGCGACTTCGGTCCCCGAGTCTGAGAGGGGAGCACCCCCCCCCGTGTCATTTATGTTGGGGATCCTCTGTGTAGCGGATCTTCTCACCACCTGGACACGGTAGCCCTGGGGCCTTGACGGGGTTCCGCTGTCCCTGTGAGAAGGCCAATGGGGCGCGGCCTCCCAGCTGCTGGGGTCCCGGGTCGGGGCGGTGCGCCGTTGTGACTTTTCCCTGGGGTTTGGCTCCCCCTGCCGCTTGCTGCGGAGGCCGTCAGCTCTTCAAGGGCCCACAGCGGAGACCGTGGGGCTCCGCCTCCACCCTGAAGGCCCTTCATTCCCCAGCGCTGCTGCCCGCCCACACGGGAAAGCGGGCTAGACAGCGTCCCGCCGGCCCGGTTCCTTTTGGCCCAGGTCCGGGGGCTTCGCGTCTGGCTGGGAGGCGGGTAGTGCCCAGAAGGGAGTGGGCTAAGGCCTGCTGGAGCAGTCTGCGGGGTGAGGGTGCTTCGAGTGTGTCGGCAGGACCAGTGATGGCGTTTGGTGGCTGTGGGGGGGTCCGGGGGTCAGGGCTGTATGCTGGGCCCGTTACTGCGCTGGGGGCTGAGGGTGCCGCGGGATGGGCTTGGCGAGGTCAGGGTGTAGTTTGGGTGCCTGTTGACGTCTTCGAGATGTCCTGGAGGCCGTTCCCATTTGTGCGGGGGGCCGTATCCAAGGCCCGGCATTTTGTCAGCAGTACAGAGCAGGTGCGGCGGCCCCGAGGCTGGCGGAGCGCCCTGGGGAGGCGTGGGATGGGAGAGGAGGGGGGCGGGGGCCTCGGGAGGGGAGGAGGACCCCGCCTCACAGGCCTGTCGCTCCGCAGCGGCCCACCATGGACCCACCATGTGGGCGGGCACCAACTCGGGCTCTGTGTTCGCCTACGCGCTGGAAGTGCCGACAGCTGTGGCGGGCGGCGAGAAGCGACCGGAGCGGGCGGTGGAGGCCGTGCTGGGCAAGGAGGTGCAGCTGATGCACCGCGCCCCCGTGGTGGCCATCGCCGTGCTGGATGGGCGCGGCCGCCCACTGCCCGAGCCCTACGAGGCCTCCCGGGATCTGGCGCAGGCCCCCGACATGCAGGGCGGCCACGCCGTGCTCATCGCGTCCGAGGAGCAGTTCAAGGTAAAGCCCGGTGGAGACCCTCCAGGCTCCTGCCCCGATGCCATTGGACCCTCTAGAAAGTGCCCTGCCTATGCGCCATATCTGCTGAGACCCGCCCCCCCCCCAGAGCCCCTAGCTAGCACAGATGCCCCCTGCAGAACGCAGAGGCTCTCGGGACCCTCCTGCCTGAGTCCCCGCCAGGACCCTGCGAGCACTCCTCGGGGCTCTGCCTGGCAGGAGATCGTGATCTGAGTGCATAGCAGCCACCTGACCCTTACAACCCAGCGTGGCTGGTTTGGCCACAGATGGCGGGGCCCCGGGAGGTTTCTGGGAGCAGCGTGAAGCCAGGGTGGAGTGCGAGGAGAGGGTAGCTTGGGGCGGGAGGGTGCCCGGGCAGAGGCAGCCCTGTGGCTGGGGGTGCAGGCCGACTGGAGGGCTGGGTGCGGAGTGGGGGCTGCTGCCTGCATCTGGGAGCACAGGCCCCGCTCACCGGCCGCCTGCCCACTGCCAGGTGTTCACGCTACCCAAGGTGAGCGCCAAGACCAAGTTCAAGCTAACGGCCCACGAGGGCTGTCGCGTGCGCAAGGTGGCACTTGCCACGTTTGCCAGCGTGGCCTGTGAGGACTATGCGGAGACCTGCCTGGCCTGCCTCACCAACTTGGGCGACGTGCACGTGTTCTCGGTGCCTGGCTTGCGGCCCCAGGTACACTACTCCTGTATCCGGAAGGAGGACATCAGCGGCATCGCGTCCTGTGTCTTCACGCGCCACGGCCAGGGTGAGGGGAAGGCTTCCTGGCGCGGACAGCCTGAGCGGGCCCGGGAGGGGTTCCCAGGGCGGGCACGGGACCGGCCAGCAGAGGCTGGGGAGGAGGCTGCTGGGGGGGCTGTGGTTGGAGTCCCACCCCTAACTGTGCCCCGCTCCTTGCCTGCCCATCCAGGTTTTTATCTGATTTCTCCGTCGGAGTTTGAACGCTTCTCTCTGAGTGCCCGGAACATCACAGAGCCGCTCTGCTCTCTGGACATCAGCTGGCCCCGAGACAGCACCCGTGCCAGGTGTGTGGAGGGCCCAACCCAGGAGGCCTGTCCCCGAGGCCAGTCTCATCCCTGTGCCGAACTTTGCACAGAACGAGGGTGGCCCTCCGTGGTGGCACCCCTGTCTGATCCCGGGGCCTAGGAGAGGGAGGGTAGGGTCTGACACTCCTGGGGCCCCCCTCACGGCCCCATCTCTGTAGCTATAGGCTCCAGGAGTCACCCAAGCTGAGCCAGGCTAACGGGACCCCGGGCATCGTCCTGGCCTCACGGAGCCGCGATGGAAGCCCGGATCCTGGCCGCAGCAAGGGAGCTGGTACAGGGGACTGGGTGGGAAGTGAAGGTGGCAGGACTCCCCCCCCCCCCC